>NC_031770.1:60458689-60616160 GCF_001522545.3 Parus major | reverse complement strand
AATACTATCTGTCATCCCTGTTCTGTTAATATATATCTGCACTGAAAAAACTGAGCTTTTAAAACAAAGACTACATATAACATATATGAACTTCACAGTATATAAATAACATTAAAAGGGATGTTTAAATAACTGTTTGCCACATCAGAAATTTGCCTTCTTTTTTAATCTTAACTGTTCAAACACAGTGATTTAAAACAAACTGCAACCATACCTTTCATGGAATAAGAAATCCTTTAGGAGTTTTTCAGTCCATTTCCAGGCAGCAGAGAAAGCAATGAAAGGCACAGCTATCAGGGATCCTGTTCTGTGAATCCTGATCTTTAAAAGAAGTCAGAAAGCTAAGCAACACATGACCTTTCAACTGGGGCAGCATTTGCAACTCTCTTTGAATAAATCCTCAACTTTTGCAAACTGGAAAAGAGTTCCGTTCAGCATCATCCCCGCAGCTGGCTTCCACGTGACGTCAGTGCACGGAGGATGGTTTTAAAGCCATCTCTTCCAACCCCCAGCTTTGTAACTTTATATCTCCTCATATTTTGTGTAAACAACTCCAAGTCCAGGACATTTTTAGGTTTTATAGTGCAGTCCAGTCTTTAAAGCTTGCCAAAGCAGCTAGTGTTAATATCAAAGCTATGACAATAGGCAATTTTAGTTTTCTTTTATAATTGTCCACGCTGTAAAGGAAGATTTTTTGCTATCTTCCAGACCCAGTTTTCAGGGTTATATTTTTTAATATGATCATTTTGAGCTTTAAAACTTGATCCTCCTTAATTGCTTTGTAAAAGTAGTTTTGTTTGAAGCAGTGGTTTTGTTGGTTAACAGCTATCTTAAAGAGGTAAAAGCAAACCACTCCTCGCTAAAATCTTTTTCTGTATTCTAAATACGCTCTCCCTTACGAAATGCAGAATTATTGGGCACTGTGTAATCCCACTGTCTTGCATTCTGGGAATGGCAGTAACGGTTTCTTTGGAATATAACCAAATATTCCTGATACTTTATAATGTTTCTGGAACAGATTCTACAGTCTGTTAATTCACTTTGTATCTCAGCAAAGCAAGGCACTTGAAATTGGATGAAGAATATCCCTTGAACAGGGAAACTCATCTTTGGCACAAGGCTGGTAAAGAAGGTCCAAAAACACCTTGGGCTGGATATAAATCCCTGGGAGTGTCCATAGCAAGTGTTGGCACGGGATGAGGGAAGGGAGTGTGACAAAAGCAATCCAGCAGGAGACCCTGAAGCCAGAGCAGCAAAATTCAGCTGCTCCCCCTGCTGAGCTGCAGGCAGGAGGAGCCCAGCTCGCTCCTCGGGTCTCTGACCACCAAGATAACTCTGTCTCTGACCACCACGGTAACTCTGTCTCTGACCACCACGGTAACTCTGTCTCTGACCACCACGGTAACTCTGTCTCTGACCACCACGGTAACTCTGCTGTTGGGTGAAAGTGCTCTCGTTTTCTGGCACCCCGAGAGAGACCCCCGGGGGAAGCGTCACACGCACCGCCCTGCTGGGTACTTGTGCTGGGGTGTGTCTGCAGATAGCAACTGAGACAGGCGGCAAATTCAGCTTTTGGGGAATGTTTTGCCCCATGTGTGCCTGGAGAAGGGACACAAAATACTTGATTCAGGCAACGTAAAACTGGACAAACACTGCTGTCAGACAGATGTCTTGGAATGCCCTAAGCAGGAGCATATTTTTGTGGGCAGAGCAGCTGATGACAAGAGGATCAGTGAGAAAAAGGGCACGATATGAGGATTCACACACCCTTTGCTTAGTCAGCACTCTCCTCGTTAGAATACTAAGTTTTTATCTGGTAAAATCCATTATAAAATCCAGTATAAAGATTTTTAACTCTGGGTGCATTTTATAGTAAATACCAAACCAGGTTTCAGGGAAAACACATTTTTTCTCCTTATATGGTCTAGCTGTAAGTCTCAGTGAATACATTCATTGGGTGCTTATTCTGCTCCCATTTGTGAAAATTGTAAAGATGATCTAAAAATTGACCAAATATGCCCCAAGTACACAATGAATGTTCCTGAAGAAAATCCCCAGACTCTAAACTCTGAGGATTTAAATCTAAAGAAACAGTATGACTTTCTTTTGTGAGGTTAGGTCTCAAGTGCCAGCTGACATGGCTGGGAGTGAAGCTGGAGTGCTTGGGAGTAGAACTCAGCCCACAGCTGGAGGCCAGGCACCACAGCACTGCCTCCCTGCTGAAGCCAGCACAGCTGCACTACTGCACATGAAGGCAGATTCTTCAGACATTTTTTTTTTACTCTTATCCATCAACATAGGCTATTATTCTTGTGTCTTTAATATTGCTAACTCCATGCCTCTTGCCTTGCTATGTGGACTCTTTGAAGTAAAAACAGTAAAAATAAATAAAACAATGGGCTAAATCCCAGCCTTGTGTTCCCACTTGGACAAAAGCCTACATTTCTGTCAGTGCAAGGAATTAGAAATGTGTAAGACTCAGGGGCTCATTAGGAGACAAGCACTGGACCCACTTCATAGGTCAAAGGGACACATTAAATTCATCCTAACTTGGAAAAGGTGAGACAAAGAAAACATGAAGTGAGTTGTAAAAACATAGGATCATTGTTCTATATACCCTTAAGTCTAGCAGTAGAGAATTCTGCTTTTGAGGGTAAGAAATTACTCAACAGAGACTGCCCCCACTGTCCCTCCTCCAGCATCAGCAGACAAAGCAATAAATGTGGCTTCTTGGCATCTGGCACAGATAAATAAGCAGGAAGACTACTGTAGGCTCCAACATATTGCTTCCACAGGAAAAGTACACTTTGTCCATACCTAGTACCAGCACTGCTTGTGTTAAAAGTTAGCACCTCAGCAAAAATGGTGCAAGGGTATTTTAAACAAGACCTCTAATAAATTTTTCTTCATCGTGGTAGACTGGAGAAAAAGCAGCGTGAGTTTCAGTATGGGCTGAATCTGATCAGATGCGCAGGGCAATGGTTAATAAAATGTACTCAAGACCACTTCAGAGCATCTTTGGCTGTGCTGCACCAGCTTGGTTATGGCACACCCATTCTGCTATGGCCACAAAAGCTAGTGACAAGAAGAAAGAAGAGCAATACTGCCACTGCAATCAACCCAACCTCACCATTAGATTCCTGAATGATGTACACCTTGTATATACAGCTCAGGAATGGATATATATGGGAAATGGGCAGAAGAGAATACAAACTCTGTCTCCTCTTACTGTTGTGTGTTTCTGCAATAGGATTTAACTCAGTGGAGAAACAGAGCCAACTAAGTGTTATGTCATGTCTCTGCTCCAAGGTTACATTGGAAATCGCTGGCAGATACTTTAGATGTTTACTTTAAATAGAGCCACCGTAATTTTCCCCATAGGCAACTGCATGTGTAATGGCAAAAGTTGGGTTTGAATATCACTTCCCCTGGCATTAAATCAGAGACAGAAATGTAAGCCAATGGGAACTACGTCCCTGATACTGATGCCTTTAGAAGTCTCCTACTCACCTATCAGATTCTGGGGTGATTAAGGAGAAGGGCATGTAATACCCTGAGGTTCTGCTTGTTTTCGTAAACAACTCCTGAAGTTCATGTGCAGTTCATCTCTTTTTATAACACATATCTAGACAGCCATGTTTTTGGCAATTTTCTATTTTCCGACTGCCAGGCATATTTCTGCACTATAGCACCTGCTCTCTTTTAGTTTTGATTCTGAAGCACTGGTGACATGTGTCAACAGACACTTATTCTATCTCTCAACTGGAGCTTCAGGCATGGATATTTTTGGTTGAAAGAAATATCTCTGAGCTTGGAGAAAATGGCCATCCTAATATAATGGGAATTTTTCAGTAGCTGTAAAAGAGAATATCTGTTAAGGGATTTTGTCAGGCCATTCAGAGCCAGCTCTAAACAGGAAACAAATTTAATTGAATTTTTCTGGTTGTATTAAAGGAAAGAATGCACTTATTCCCTAAATTACACAAAAATTCATTGGAGATAGTGCCAATTTCCACAAGTGCAAAAACATCATAATTAGATCTACAGAAGCAAGATCTTTTCCTTTTGAAAGAATCCCCTGGGAACATAGGAAACAGAAATTTAATATTTCAGGGAAGTGCTAAATTAAGGCAATCTCGTGGTTCAAATTCAATGACTTTTTTCCCCTGGAACATTAATATTTCACCAGAATATTCCAAAAGAAGAACTGTGAATCTGCTAAATTTCAACTGATAGGTAACCTGGCATATCCAGCTCCTTGCCACACACAAACAAAATCTATATTATTCTTCTTATTTCTCTTCATGACTCTGAGCTGTGCAGCAGGCAGAACCAGTGAATCAGCAGTGTTCTGTCTGTCTCTGCCCTGCCTGACTCCAGTGCAGTCCGGCTAGAGGATGCTGCTGTATTCAGCTGCATTTGCTCACTTGCCTGTGAGATGATCTTTGCTCACCAGGCCAGTTACTGAGTGGGGAGAATCTGCTTCCTTTCTTGGCAAGTGTAATTATTGCATTTCGTAATATCAAGTTATTTCAATTTAGCAAGACATAGAACACTTATTTCTTTGGCTAGATCTTATCTTCTGGCTATGGATAAATGTCATACTCATTCTATTAGCTTTCTCAGCATCTTTTAAAGTTGTGCAATATCTGGTATGAAAGAGATCAGCAGCTCAAATCACTCCCTTCAACCTGAATGCAAAAGGATAAGAAAAACACATCTCATTTCTCACTGAGATTTCTCTGTGAGGCTTCTTACCATTCTCCTTACTCATGAGAGATTCAAAGACTGTGGGGAACTTCTAAAATAATTTTGTATGCTTTGGTGTGCCTTAATTTCAGATTGCTGCCTATGCAATAGCTCTCTAAACGTCCCAAAAGGTCCCAGCTTTGATTTTGCTTTGTTGATGCCTGATGGAAAGCTCCAGCTTTTACTCAAGAAAAAACACTGTGAGAAATCAATGTGGTTGTAATTGTTGTGCAAAATTACCTCCACCTCTCATCTCCGTAATTCATTCTTGCCTTTTCTGATTTCTGAGAAACAAATCTTTCCCAATTACTTTCCAAGTAATTACTATGAATTCAGTGTATTACTACTTTAGAGTACTACTGCTACTGACACACTCTCTGTAAATCAAACCTTCTCTACTAATTTTTATTACATATGACACCAAGGAAGATATAAGCAAATGTGGGTTAAAAACTAGGAGGCCAGAACTTCAGATCTTAGATTAAGTATGACTTTTTCTCTCTTATGGAAATTGAGTCAGTAACATTTAAGAAAACACAAATGAATGTTTTTTCCTCCACAGGAGATACTAAAGCAGAAAGAAACTGGAGAAGTCAGTCTTGTGCTAAGATCTGCTATGACAAGTTTAAGCCTCAAATGATTGTATTTTTAATGTCCAGATTGCAAATCCATGCAGAGAAAATCTCTAGTATTTCCAGCAGCTGCTGAAAAACAAAAGGCTTTTTCCAGTTACAGAAAATCACTGTGAATTATGGCTTGATCATATCTTGCCATATTAGTTTTTAATATGTGGAACTTAATTTTAGGTAACTGCATAAAGTAGAGCATCTTAGAAACTCCTCAGAATTACTTGGGGCCTGACTTTATCCTTAACTAGGGAACCAGTCAAAGCTATCAATTAATCTCACATATATTGATTATAATTTCCTTTACACATCTCATTAACTATAAAATAATAATGATGACAACACCCCCCAGTAGAAATAGGTATTTGGATTAAATCAAGGAGTTGAGTGATTTAGCTGATCAAGGTTACTGCATCTGCAGAGTATGTTGAGGGAAAGATAGACAAAGAGAAAAATATAGGTTTTTTTAATAATGAATATTTTTACTATTTTTTTCATTCTCATAACAAAAAATTTATTGTCCCATCCCTTGCTGCTCTCTGAGGATTTTCCCTCAAAATGAGGGAAATGAGGTAGCAGAACACAACCTAGGCATGGAGATGAACTGTTCTCACTGGGGAATGAATTAAGTGAACAGAGAGCTAACATGATAAAGAGAATCCTTTACTGCTAGCTAGAAAAACAGCGGCTTTATTTATTACCACTCTTTACTACTACATTATTCAACATGGAAACAGCAGGAAAAGAAGTGTCATTAATACACATACTTGTTCACCTTCAGAGAATTCATATTTATGGGACTCAGTGGTTTCAACATGGGTTGAATAAAAGAGAAAAGTGAGCTCCATTGGGCATTTCAGATGAGGTTTTCATAGCAGGAGATCTACTGCTTGTCAGAACTGCCTATGTAAGTGTGAAAGAAAAGAAATGAACCACCTGTACTCTTACTTCAGCCTCTCACAGGCAAGATAGGAATATTCAGTGACTACTGATGCACACCCATGCCCACAAGCTTCCCTCACTATGGTCACTGGCTAGCAATGGAACGGTTAGACAGGGGTCACTCAGCAAACCAAGAGTTACCATGTCCATTCAGAGCTCATGCTGAAATCTGGGGAGAGAATGTAGAGCCATGGTGGCCACAGACTGGGAAATGCTGCCTGGCAAACTCAACACCAGCCAAGGTGACTTACACCACTCCCATCAGTGCAAGCCAGACTGTAGCATGGCCATTTTTCTTAAGCACAGAGAGAATGCAGCCAGCCTCTATCTCTCAGAAGGTTCCTCAGCTACTCTGATACCTTCTCCTCATGCATCTCATTCTCAGAGGCTCCTGCTCCTGGCCACAATTCCAGATATAGTGCTCTATATACCAACCATTTTGATTTTGTCCCCTCTGTGGGCCTAATCCACATAGTACAGTGCTGAAAACATTATCATTACAATTATGCAAAATATACATACAAACTCTGACATAAAATTGCAGAATACACACAAAATGTGGCTTTACTATTTTTGTATGTGGCTAGAATACATATTCATTTCCTAGTAGTGGGAAGAGTAAGTAGGTGAGTCCTCACACCCACTCTGCATATTTCTGTTTTGGTTCTGATTTGGTGCAAATTAATGAATATTAAATTGGTTCCAGTCCTTAGGAAATTTTTATGCAAAAATTGTAAAATCAGACAAAGTGAAAAATTCCATTTTAAGTTTGCTTACCTGGAATACTGCAGTGAGCAGGTTTCGTATTCAACTGGGTGACTTTTTGGTATGCTTCTTTGCAGATTTTTTTGGTTTGGCTTTGGTTTTGGCAAACAAGTAGTCTTCAGTGTTTTTACAGCAGCGGCTATTACAGAAACTATGTCTCTTGCACTTCTTTTCTTGGAGGGTGGACAAAATAAACAAACTGAAAATAACACTACAATGAACAGTAAATGATGAATGACTTACAGTACAAAAAACAGTGTAAAAAGGAAGACAAGTTTAAATATTGTTGTGTATGAAAGGGATGAAAATAATACAAGGATGAGAATAAGTAAAATGATAGGCTGGAACATCTGGGAAAGTAAATACAAAGACAAAGAGAACAGTCAATTAATGGAATAGCAAGTCCAAAGTTTAAACAAAATAAATAGTGAATCAGACTATGCTTGTGGAGGGACCAACTGCCCATCTCCCATTTACTTCAGTAGGAGTTCTGCATGGTCAAGCCCTGAAATGTCCAATTGTTAAATGTTCAATTGCTGTTATTTGTTTAGAGAAAATACTAATTAGTTTGTTTTAAATTTGTGTAAGTCCATGCAGCGCTCTGCCTTTAAGCTAATGGGAGCTCTACAAGCTCAGAACTACTGCTAGATCAGAAAGTGAGCATGCTAAATACCGTCTCTGTTTGATTTCATGCAATACATGTATAGTAATTGATTAGCTTTAAACTCACTGCGTCTGTGACTTTCTGATACAAGGAAACAAAAGACTAATTAGTCAGCATAGGAATAAGAATAGCTTTCAGCTTCACCTGGCAACTACTTCGACTGTAAACTAGCAAGACAGCACAAAGTAAATTAACACAGCAAGAGACTTACAAAACATTGGATAACTTCATTAGCAATAACAAGATATGCCAACTATAGGATTGCATGATAAGATAAGGGTAGGTAATTTTCATTTTTCATGGCAAAAGATCTTGAGTCAGCAAGGAGTTTGCTCCCCAAAACCTCTCTGAAACAATTCTGCACAAAAACAAACCACAACAAAGACGCTTGTTACTGCTGCATGCAAGCAGTGATTAACAGGCCTTCAACAAGATGCAATCTATTACAGCAATTACAGTGTTCACATTGCTGCGTGGCTCTGTGACTCCATAAGGTAGATCTGCATGGTTTCTTTTAATCTGTGGTTTGCCATATTCTCTACAATTTTTGATATTTAGTACTTCCTCCCACTTAAAATTAATAAAATTTTCCTTTTATTCATTTCAAGGAACCCATCCACTAAGAAAACAATCATGTACGTTTATGAATCATGTTCATATGTACTAAAAATACTGTTTGCACTGCCTTTAGTGGCAATGAAGGCCCAACTCCGTCAACTGCAATCGCAAAGCAAAGAAAGGAGTCAAATGCTCTACCTAAAATTAGAGCATATTTTTAATTTCCAGGAGACTGGATTTATTCACTGTTCACAAACAACCCTATTGGTAGAATTTGTTTTCATATGGCCAAATGAGGATTTTAAGTAATATAAGAAACAGTGATTTTTGTCCACTGCCTAGAATAAAGAATTTCCTTTTTGTTCCGTAAATCCAATTTGAGGTTTAATTTGCTTGGCAGAGCCTTTTTACCTGTAGGCCGTAATAAGTAAAAGTCTACCTGACTCACTGACAAAGGTTCATCTGCACTTCGATCGTCCGAGGACTTCGGAACTTCGAGTCTGTCGATGAAAGCCTGGAGCTCTTTCCTGAAGGCCTTCATCTGCGCGTTGATCCGGTACAGAAGCTCGTGCTCACGTATTCTGCTGCCATCGTCTTCTTCGTCCATCAGTCCAAAGAGGTCCCCGTTAGCTACATAAATTCTTGCCTCTGTGATGATGGTGCTCGTGTCAGAAATTAAGCGATCTATTGTCTTGCCCAGCCGCTCCGCTTCAGAGCGAATGTCCTTCATCTGCTGCCTGTCAGTGAAGCTTTTCTGCCACCCAGACGGCGTCGGATAAAAAGACCTCGTGGGCGTCAGGCACCGAATGTTGCGCACCTCTTCGGAGTCACTTTCCCCCCCAATGGGACCTTCCCTTTTGCGGTGAGGGGGGCGGGAGTCATCATCGCTCTCCTTTTTTCCTGCGTCGCTTTCCGCATCACTGTCTCTAGGGCTGCCACGGATTCCAAGATGAGAGGCCAAGTCGTAGCGCTGCATGTTGGACATTAAGACTCTGTTCTCATACTGGAGCTGCATGACTTTGCCGCTCAGCTCGTTGATCTGCATTCGTGCAGCTTTTAGCTCCTCCTGCAATGCTTCTGTCTTGGCATTATCGTGGTGCCTAGAGCTCTCATGGGCCCCAGACTTGTACTTGTATTTGTTCAGCTCAGCTGTTATGCGTTTGTTTTGTTCTTCTAAATCAGCTACATTTCTCCTCAGCAATTCGGTTTCATCTTCTACTAGCTGCAAATGCTGTCGTAATTCTGACAGGGATTCATTCTGCTCACCCAGGAGTGGGTTAGTGGTCCCTGAGAAATCATCTCCTCTTAAATCATCAAGCTCTGCTTTCAATCCTCTATTTTCTACTTCTAGTTCCACTATTTTCCTCCCGAGAATGTTAGCTTCCTCCTCTACAAGCCTCAATCGAAGCTTGAGTTCAGCTTCTCTTGTGGTAGGTGGCCCACCTGCTTCACCTTTTGGCAAGGGGCTGTCCAAATCCCCATAAAATGATCTGTATTTTTGCAGCTCATGTTCAAATCTGTCTTTCTCTTTATCAATTTTAGCCATTTTCTTCCTCATCAAGGCTGCTTCTTCTTTGACAAACTGTAGCTGGCATTTCAGGTCTTCATTGTCATCCTTAGGGAAAAAAAAAGCAGTATTTGAAGAAACCTGAAGTCAAACCTCCAATGGATTTCCTTAGCTTACAGAAATAACAGTCACAGGTACAGACACTAAGATATTTTCTTGCAATTTTTTTTTCACAGATCAATAAATTAAAGAGGGGAAAACACTATTTTACTTGTGACTAAAATTTGCACAGTCCCCAGAAGTATCTTGGGGGATGGGAAAAGAGGAGCTTGTAAAAAACCTTATATTTTCTATGCTTGCAACATTATCAGACTTAACAGTGTTCAAAAATCCTGAAGTCAGCACAAATAGAGCCCATAAATCTTGTTTCACTGCTGCTGCCATTTACTTTGCCTAAAATACAGGGTAGTTGAAAGCCAGTAGGTTCTGTTGCAGCACCAAGTTTGTTTAGGTGGTCCTTGGGATTAATGGTGTCTGACTGTGGATCAGGGGTAAAAACTCTTCCATTTCACAGCATACAGGAATGCAAAGGGCAAAGCAAAAAGCAAGCCAAGTGCAGATATGTAAACCATTTCCATAGTTCCCTGAAGTCTCCACATAAGAATCGAGGCTACAGCTACTGCAACATACCTCTGTTGGTGTCTGCTGTGACTTTTTTTCTGATTTTGGTAGGTCTTTGCTTCCTCTCCTTTTCAGTGATTGCTGCAATTACAAAAAAAGGACATGCACTGAATTTTTCAAAAGGTATACTAAAGATGTATATAATTTCTATATCATTAATTAAAAAATATAGCAAATCAAATGCAATTATAAAATAATTAATTTCTTGTAATTTTTGAGATACCAAATACAGAGGAAAGATGACATCACCCAAAAATGAAACAGCAATGGCACACAAGTAAGGTTTTAGTTTAATCAGTCTGTTATCTTTTTTATTCAACACACTTTAAGACTAGTGCATTATAAAAACACATGACAAGAGTGGTAAGAAAACAGCCATCCCAAGTGGTAACTTAGAGGTGAGAAAACTGAGACAAGCAGTGAAACCCAGCCTGCCCATTCGATATTAACCCTGGTGGGGCCAGGGCACTTTAAAAAAGCCTCAGTCTTAGACTTTGTGGTGGGACAGCTCCAAAAACAGTGTCACTGAGATCTGTGGCTGACTCCAGTGTACATCTACAAGCACAGCTTTCTCTGTGTCCCCCCCTCAGGCTTCAAGCTTGCACTGTACTGCAGTCACACCTCCTTACCTGTACACTGGGGACAAACTCACACATAGCTCTGGTCACTAGGTTTGTTCTGTTCTCAGATCATATTCAAATAAATGCCATTTAAAACTACTTGCACTACAAAGTTCTAAAGAGAAACAAATCATACCAGCTCAAGAACAGAAACACACAAAACACACAAACACAGGTCTGCACCACCATATGAGATTCTTTGGTTCCTCTCATATGCTAAGTAGCCCATGAGAGTAGAAAATAAACTCCAGCTTTCAGAGCAGGATGCACTGGGATTGAAGCCAGCTAGTGTATCCAGCAAAAATGTTGTAGCTGCTGACAGCAGAAACCTTGTTATGGAAAAGCGGCAGTGGAAAACAATTGCTACCATCCCACTGGCAACATTCAATGCTCATCATCAAGAAAGCAGCAGGAGGAGACAAGTAAATGAGAGAATATGTCAATACATAACACCCCACTTGCAGCTGTTCCCAGTTTTTGTGTTCCCCAGGTAAACTGTAGTCCCCAAGGCAGGACAGTGATATAACCACCACCATCTTCCTCTGAGATTATTCTCTGATAGAAAAATCCTTCGAGAAACATACATTTCCCTGCACCAGCTGGGGCAGAATCCAGCTCTATCTAAAAGCCATCCAGTTCCATAGACTGGGAATTAAAATGCATTCATAATCCTCAAGAAACACAGTACAGTGAGTGGGTACACTGCACATAACAATCCTGTGCACCATTTGGCTGCTGGTACTAATCATCCTCTTTCTTCTGCAGATTAACTCCATTAAAAATTCCTACACTCAGAGACTGCTCACTCAAAAGAAAAAGTTAATGCCATAGAAACATTCACGTGTATATCAAATTTTTATGTCTCTTGCAGAAACAATGAATGCTCTCAGTAGACCAAACGATAAAACAAATCAAAGAACATAGCTGGAGAGCTGGATTGCTGTAAAACACAGGCTTCTACTGGAATCCAGAAAAGACATGAAAATAATTCAATTAACTTATTTTTCCCTTTAAGTATAAACCCAGCAACTTTGGGATCCAGTCTGCAAACAAAATGATTCTTTTTCAGAGTCACCCACAAGTTATCCTGTTGTAGAACTGGTACATGGATTTTTGGAAGGGTTGTTTTGCTGTTTTCTTTTAGAATTGGCAGGTTTATAAAGCCCTAAACTTTCAAAGGAGTAGGTTCCTCCTCTATATCACCATTAATTATACCACTATGTATTATCACTTTGAAAAAACCCTTTTCAAATCAGTTTACACTGCAAACTTTTCCTTGCCCCATATTTATGCCAATACCACCCATTAATGATAATAATAATAAAATAAATAAATAAATAAATAAATAAATATGCTATAGTTAAACTATATTTTTGCTTTATTACCTAAATGCCTTTTGTTCACCCCGTTGAGCTCAGCATCTCTTCAAAAACAATGAAGTTCTGGAATGCTGGGCTGAAACATCTTTTGTACCCTACAACTTCTCAGAAGATAAAAGAAAAACTACTTTTCTAGATTTGATGTCAAAGGAAAACCCCCTGTTTTTCTCCTCTATTGCTCTATTTTTTGGTGTTCCTTTTAGTAGTCCGGATAGTAATATTCTAATTACAACAGTAGTTGTGGCTGTGTAATGATTAGGCATTCTATTCTATTCTGCTCTCCTTAAATTACAACCAACCCTCCCAGAGCTTGTACTGTTCACCAACAAAATCTCAGCATTTAGCAAAAAAATTTTATAGCAGAAAGCACTGAAGAATATGCACAAATCAATTAGCAGGATGATGTGGGTAAGCAGATTAGGCCCAGCTGGGCCTAAATTGGTATGATCTCTTTTCACATGAAAAACACCGTGAGACAATTTCTGATCACTGGAGGTTAGCATCCCACACATCTCAGCTGACAGATAATATCCTCACAATCACAGTGTCCCACAACAGCATGTCAGGGCACTGAGGCAATGGCAGTATTCTACTAAACAAAGAATTCCGCATATCAAGAAGTCTATTCTGCCATAAATATTATTTTTTTGTTATAAATACTAAATTTTCAAGAGTTTCTTCCAGATGTGCATTTCACAGTTTACAGTGGCTACTCTTTCTATCAATTCTCTCAAGCCTTGTACTACTGCAGTCTTCCAGTTCAATTTTCAACATGAAAAAATGTATTGCTGCTAATGAAATAAGCAATGAAATTCATTGCAGCAAAATGGAAAAGGGAAAAAAATGTTCAAACTAACACATGGCAGAACCAAAAAATAGCAGCTCAGACTCCTGCTTGCAAATCTTCATACCAAACCCAAGCCTGGACATTACTAAAATTGTCTGCACATTGCTTGTCACTAAAAGCCACCTCTGCTGCTTTCTCAACTGTAGCAAAAAAGTCTGCCCCTCCTATGCTAGAATTGGTTTTCTAGCACAGAGTTTATTGTGAAGGACAGTTTGTTGGCTCAGATAGTTTTTTCCCTAATAATAATTAAAAAATCCTATTCAGAAGTGTCTACAGCCGACATAAGGCTGCAGATAATGTTTGTTTTAGATGCAAACCAGATCTCACACAAAGGGCAATTTTGCTGCGGTGCTCAGCAGCATCAATTCTCCAGTGACCTTCACTGGAATTTGTCCAATGTCTTGCTGGAGATGCTAAGCACTTCTCAAGATGGCATAATCCTTCTCTTGCCAGCCCTAAATTGCAAGCCAAATGTGCAGTCCTAACATCACCTGTCATGCTCAGTGCTTCTCAGGTGGAAAGAGACGTGAAATCTACTCTGAGAATAACACAATGCAGAGATAACGACATCAACTCCATGGAGGCAGAAAGCTATAATATGAACTCAAATTCTTCCTACCTTGTTCTAAGCTAAAATAAATATCTCAGCAATTAATAATCCTTAAGCAAAACCTACCAAGATTTTTCAAGATGCTTAGGTCTGATTATTTCAAGCCTGATCTAGAGGTATATTATCTAAAAATTGTGGTAGGCAACCTTGGGAGGAATTCCTGACACATCAAGGGATTTATGCATGCACAGGCCCTATAACAGCCTTTATGCCTCCTCAAGGAACAGGGTAAAGGGTGTGAAGCTCCTTGAATCTACCACAGCTACTACAAACCTTCTCATCTGCACAAAACTCTGCTGTACTTGGCTATGGTTAGCTGACCCCCAACTGCTGTGACACATCTGCAGAGCTTTCAAAAATGAGAGTAAACCTAACACCATTTTTACAGTCTTGAAAAGCTGATGAATATTGAACAATTTTTGGGCTGCACAAACTTGCCTCTGTGTGGCACAGAGTGACTATGGCCAGGGAAATGTAAATTTACCCTAAACCTCGCTCTGTATTTTCCCTATAATCAATATGGCTGTGTAAGTCATGGAGCTGGAGGCACAAGAGATATATTTTAGTCTTCTGCCTCTGGACCTAATGTAGTAAAAACTAAATTGACACTATCCATGTTGGCAAATTGAAAATTTACATTCTCCAACAAAAAAAAGACTCTTTGTTTTTAAAATTTCTTCCTTATTCTGCAACTCTTAGTGCAATTTTCCAGCAATTTCCTAGCTCAAGACGCTGGCTTTGTCTGTCATTGGCACAAGTACACAGAATGATAAAATAATTCACTCCTTCCACCACCATTCTAGAGAAGGAGAGGTCTTGAGTATTTCTGTATTCTACTTGCTTTGCAAAACTAAGTCACAAATGAAAAAGCAGAGGTTAACTGAGATACAAAAGGCACAGCCTACCTGTCCACAAAGCAAACACTAAGCATATCCCCATTAGCTGTACCAACACTCTCTTCATATTTAAACTGGTTTATTTCAAAACACTGCTGAGGAGCAATACAAAATGAAAATGATCTTTACTACTTCACTAGAGAGAGAAAAATAGTTCTCATGTAGTTGAATGACTTTATATTGAAAAAAAGAGGAGCTGACCTCCAATATTTGTACTATTTCATTTGCATTTATTTAGGAGTTATTTCAATTATCACTTTCAGATCCTTTACCATTATTTATAAATTAAATAAGAAAAATATAAAGAAGGGGAAAATATATGCAATATTTGTACTTTATCTAGAGAAGTCTTTTGCAGTTTGAACTAAAAACCACATTGTTAGAGCATATCATAGTAACTCTTGTGGTATAACTAGGTAAAAGCATTCTTTGCAGTGCATAACTGAAGCAGCATATTTATGCTCCCATTACATTTGCTTCCTTCTTTTCCTTATTAAAAAAAATGACAGAAAATGAAAGCTGCCTTTTCAAAGCTCACACTACATCTCGGTCAAATAGCTGTCTAAACTGATACTTTGCTTTCTGTGATTACACACTCCTTCATCCACCAGGATATCACAAAACAGTGAAAGCAATTTCTCTGGGGAGGAAGAGGTCTTCTGCCATTTGAACCTTTCAAAACATGGAAGAGCTAGACATGGTTATTTCCCCAATGCTATCCAACTAGGCTTTGTTATAGATGCAGAAATCACAATCATCTTACACTTGGCTCCCTAATCCTGAAATGCAAAAGATCTCAGAACATCATGAATAATTTGAAGTGCAAGTTCAGGAATAGGTTATTGTACTGCATACTGATGCTGATTAAACTTTTCCTAGGGCTTCCTAAGTTGGTGTTTATTTGCCAGTTCTGCTATTTGTATGCTCTGAGAAAAGATATTCAGTCTTTTTGTCGGGGTTTGCACAATTCCTAGTATAATGCACTGCTCCAACCTTTATCTGGGACTGACAGACGGCACACCAACACAGTTAAAACCACTACCACATAACAACAGCAATAATCACAGCACAGATATGTATATTATGAATTAAATACTTATGAGATTTCATCAAATGCAAAGTGGTTTTTTCTCACACCTAGTACCACATGTGGAGTTCTTCAGTCTTCTTAGGAGGATATCTCAGGAGAGATTTCAAACAGATTTTCATGAGAATCAGAAAGTGCCAGCAATCGGATTAGGTTCATTGCCTTGGTTACAAAATGCATATGTATTAACCAAAGTGCAGCTACAATATCCCAACAAAAATGGTCTGTGTCAAAATGAAAAACAGTGGGAAGGAGAATCGGAATGGCTCTGCACATAGCGTACACTGCTCATTAGAAATGTATAGAGAAGCCTGTTCTGCAAATCTGTGGGTTGATCACACTTGTCCATTGGTGTTCATGCTCATTTGATACTCAAGAGTTGCATTAAATGCACAGACAACACTTACAGTCCCTCACCTGGATTCACAGGGTGGGATGGCATCAAACACAGGCACATTCATGTGCATCTGTAGGTGCACAGCAGAGGAAGGAGCCTTGACACTCACCCTTTGAGACTGTGCACTTCTCACAACTTCCAGTTACGGGAACATCTCACAAAAATTCAGATTATAGAGTTAATTTGAAAAGATGCAAAAATTGAAGATGAATTCAGGTAGGAAAAAATCTGAAATTGGCATTTGGTCTGGAAGCCTGAGCAGTGACCAGAAGATTTTCTCTTAACAGGGGAAAGAAATCCAGCTCTTACTTCTCAGCAATCACTACTCTGTCCTCTGACTTTAAAATGGAGTCTTCTGTTACTCTTGGTCTCTTCTTTTGTCTGTGTTTACTTGGGGAAGCTCTTTTGCAAAGCTAACTCTTTATAAATTGGTTAAATTTTCTGCAATACAACATATGGGGAAGTTTCAAAGGTGTTTGGAAAGTTTGGTCATTGAAAACAGAGGATCAGACTCTGCAGTGCTCTGAAGTTATGCCAGTGTGATCCAGCCACAGATTAAACACATTTTGATGAGCAGCTCGTGTAAAGAAGGAGCTCTAGAAAAAATAAAACATGGAGCTGAAGAGCTGAAACGGAAGGAAGGTGTTTTATAAGTTTGGACAGCCCCACCTTTCTTTTCTCATTCTGGTACCAGTCTGACCTGACATAACCTAAGCCTGCACCCAATACTTTTCCTGATATTTTAACAATGCGAAGATGGAGATGGGGGAGGGAGGATACTGCAGCCCTGGCTAGAGCAGAGTGTTCAGCTGCTTCACTAACTTCAAGAAGCTTGTAAGACCCATCACTTGATCCCCATGTCCTATCCTCCTAAATAATGACTGTTCCCCCTAACTGAAACGTGCTCAGGTTCTTATGGGATAATGCTTATTCCCAGCAAGGGATGGGGCTGTGACTCTTAGGCTGACTTAAAACCATAATGTAGAGGTTGATCTAAAACTATTATTTAAATGTTCCCTTTGCTAGAAATGTGAAAACCTCATTCTGAAAAGAAGCTTGACAGTCTTCTGCTCATTATAAATATTTGATCACTGGAATGTATTTTTAATTAGCTATCATGACCAAATATTTGACTCTTCAGCATTTATCATAAATGTCACTGAACCAGCAAATCACCTGCAAATTAATACCACAGCAGCCCTAATGGGGTTATGCAAGAATCAATTCTAGGTCGTACTCTAATTAACATTTTTCTTGCTCTAAAATAACATTGGATAAAGACCGGTGGGTAAAGGTTGGAGAAACACTAAATATTGAAAAGGAAGGTCACTGATACAAACCTTTGTGCAATCAAACAATATCAGTTTTAATATGACAAAATATGAAGATACAGATGTAAGAACAAGGAGTAAAAGCTATGCTAAGACAGTAGGAGAACTGCCTAGAGAATAGAGATCTCTTGAAAAGCCAAATATCTGAAAAAATCTTGCAGGGTCATAGAAAATAATCAGCTGAAATTATATTGAGGTGCAATTTTATGACCAAAGGTTTTATTAATATGGGATATATATATCAAAACTGAGGATTGCTGTGCATTAACTAGAAACAATGTGCCTCTCCACAGAGTCAAACCAGCCTCAGACAAGTGGAGATTCACTTCCAAGTAGCGCATACCTTCCTCCTTTGAGGGAGGTCAAATTCCTAACCTAGGTTAAATGCTTAACTTTTACATGGCTAAATTATATCAATCCTAAGCATGAAAATTTTAAACAAAGAAAAAAATCAAACACCCAAACATTGATGCTGGACTCTTGAATTTAGCAAGGTAGAAAGAAATTATGTTTCCTGCCTGGTAACTAACTGTCAACAAATTCAGATGAGAAGGGAGGTGTGAATTTTTTACTTGTTCTTGGGACAGTTTAGGAACAGATGTGGTAGACTGCTATCAGCTGTCAATTTTTAACAGAGACCAGCACCTTTTTCTGAAAGGTAGGCACCAGTATGAATAAAATAGCTGGGGTATTTTACAACCTGCATTATTCAGAAGACCAGACTGGTTTATTATATAAGATAGTTCTTCTGTCCTCATAATTTTGGAACACATGAAACTTGATCAAAATTTAGGAACTGAGCAAAAATACTCCCAGAAGCACATCACAAGAAAAATAAACCTTTGAATGCATCTATATCTATAAGTAAGGCGATATTCTAGTTCAAAAGCCTTTCTGAAGGACTGTTACTGGTGCTTCTAATTAATCATTTAATCAAAGATTTAAACTAGCATCTGTGAATTTGAAATAATTTAGACCAGCCTGTAATTCAAAAGACTGCTGGTAATCAGGGCAGTTTATAGTCATCATCAGTCATGCTTTGAAGGGATGTAGAGTCCTCTCATTGCAGACAACACAACAGATTCATGGCAAATACCTTCTAAGTGCAAGTACTCATCTGTGACCTAAGCAAAGGGCTTTGCTGTTATCCTAACCTGGATTCATTGCTAAGCTAGCCAAAGTCAATTAAAACAATCATGCAAACAGGATCAGACAAATCAAAACAGACTTGATACCTTCAGGTTTTATTCTACACATCTTGATATGTGCAGCTGTCAATACTAGCAATGAGGGGGAAGGGGGGGGGGGAAACACATCATATATCAAAAAATATAAGCAAAAACAAACACTTCAAAAAAGCACACCTGCACATCTAAGAGGTTAATCCATTGTCCTTTACTTCAAAATAAGAAATTTAATACTTAGAACTCTTAGCTATGGAACATTATCAAAATCTGAATTTCTCAAATGCTAGGAGGTTGCTTTTCTTGATACTATGAGCACTGAAGTAAGTGAAAAAAAAAACCTAAAATATCAAAAGCCTGGTGCTCTTGTTCCTGGCTAGCACTGATTCCACATGATTCAGAAGAGCTGCTGAGCTGATCCAAGAACCCAGCACTTCTAGAGCTGGGTATTCTCCCTGTTACGTGACATGCACTATAGCATATAGCTATAAATGTGTGCAAATGAGAGGGTCTAAAAAATGAGAGTCTAAAAGAAGAGGGTCAGAACGTGCCATTCTGCTTCCTGAAGTGTCATATTCTTCCAGGGCAATTCAGAGGTAAAGCACAACCAGCACACTGCCGGTTTATGAAGAATCAGCTGGCTGCCCTGAACAATGACACACAGCAGCCGTTTGTTGGGCAGCATTCCCCACCACTGTACATGTACAATGCTTCCCTTGTGGCACTTTGTTCTTCCTACCTCGAGGTATGTGCCTGATGGAGGGTTCCATTCTTTGCCCACAGACACACACACACAGCTCCAGGACACACAACACAAGCAGAGGCACAAACTACTGTGCAGTATCAGTGCCACAGCGAAAATGCCCTGCCTCAGATCTCCTATTCATTGGCTGTGTTCTGCCTCAGAAAAAAACGTCTGCTTGGACAAACCCTGAGGTCTCCTGTTTAGCAGAAGTAACCTGCAAACCATCTCCTTTCTCCCTATCCAGAAGTGACCTTTTCTACCCCTTGTGTGCTCCACTGCAAAATGGGAAAATAGATTCTGCTTGTTATTCAAAGGAACAGATCAGAACAGTTGAGGCTGAAAGAGACCTCTGTTATGACCAGCCCCTACAACTGGCCTCAGCAAAGCACCCTGGCACCTCCACAAATGGGCAAATGTTTTGAGTCATTAATCATTTAATAGTCCAGTCTCTCACAACCTCTGAATATCTAGTCCAGTTCCCCCTGCCCAGAGCAGAGACAACTGAAGCAGGCTTCTCAGCCTGTGCAGTCTTGAATTTCTCCTGAGATGGAATCTCCTTCCTCTATAGGCAATGAGTTGAGCACCTTCACACAAAAGTTTGTTCTTGTTCTTCACTAGAACATCCAGAGAATGTAAAGATAGAAAATTGTTTCATGTGTGGTTTCTGAAAAGCTCAGTTTAATACCGTGAGAAAGATAGCCCTGAAACCAGCAATAACCACAATCACTAAACAATAATGGAGCTATGGCAACTTTTCTTTCAATCTAAAACCTGCTCATCTTTGACCTATATCAGCACATTACAAATACTCTCTTATGTCAGGTGTTTCTTTGAAGGGGCAAGTGCCCTTAAGCAGGACTAAGTACAGTGGTATAAGGATCAGAAAGCATGTATGATTATTATTCATCAAAGCCTTGGTGGGACTTCCAGTACTGATGACATTTGGTGTACATTGATTCCATACAAAAACATGTCTCTAGACATCTGGTTCAGCACTGAGAATGTCTCTGTTCTGTCCCTATAAAGCCTTCCCAGTAATAGAAAGAAATTTTGCAAAGTCATATGGATTTCCTCTAAATCCAGAGAATCATACCCTACATCTATTTCCTCATTCATGTTTTTGTACCAGTACAAAGATATTGAATGTCCTCTCTATCATGCAATCTCTTTCTTTAAGATCTAAAGAAATCATTAATAGTGTCCCAAAACAAAAAATAAATTTTCAGAGACCTGCCAAAAATGTCAAAAATTAAATGAGTGGAAATAAAATGTGAGCTAGAATTTTAAAAACACAATGTATTTTTAAAAAAAAAACAACAACCCAACCAAACAAAAAAACCCAACTTAGGTGGGTTTTTATAATCCAAACCAGGGTGGATCATATACTGTCTATGGATACTGTGAATTATAACATAGTAGAGTTATTTAAGAATCAACTAAACAAGGGAGTTCATTTTTACACTTTTAAGTGACCTGGCAACTTTTTTGTTTCAATTGAGCAGTCAAGTTGATACCCCTGTGTCTACATTGCATATAGGGAAACATAAATGTCCACTTGAATAAAGCAATACTGAAATTGGGAAGTACAAAAATAAAAAGTTTTGTTCTGTGATTGAGAACCATTAAAGAGCCCTCTGTATTTCCAAGACTTTCCTCTGTTTGTTAATGTGTTATCATATTTTGGCAGCCTTAGTAAAGTCAGTAGAGATTCCCTACTCTGCTAAGAGATAGAAAAGGTTTTCTTTCTCCTTTATACCTTGAGGAAATCATACCTTAAAGTCTGTATCAAGAGTAATGCATCTTTTACAGCCTGCCCTATGGTGAGTTCCTGCTCACAAACCATTTTCTCTGATAACCAGTTAATATCTACCACTTGATCCACAGTTGGACAGTCCCTGTTCACTACTTCCACACACAACTGGGCACGCCAGGTGGTTGCCCCTTACCAAGTAATTCCTAGCAGTAGGAAATCACATGGCAGCAACAGACTGGACTTGCTGTTCTGCATCTAGTTTGCCATCTCCTCTGGCTCCATAGCAAGTCAAAGAACCTTTATCTAGCTTTTACACTAGTAAATAAAATGCTCAGAGACTGTTCTCAGGACCTGATGCCAACTGGCTCCTCACCGCTCAGTCTCTTTTCAGCTGTGATGACAATACAGTTTAAACTTCCCTACAGCTTCCTTTCAAACAAACAGGATCACATCCAAATCACATCCAACAGTCAATCAAGCTCTGACCCAGCCTAGACACCAAATCATGCCCAAGCACTGAAGCAGTGGTTTCAACCTAGGTTGAAACCATCTAAGGGACATGTTAGCAACTGCTTGTCAGCTTGTGGGCTCTCCCTAAGCCTGATTTACTTTACATATATCATTTTTGACTGCTGGAAGCAATTCTGTAGCAAAGAACAACTTTGAAAAGAATGATCCAAGCCAAAAGAAAAAAGTATTTCAGATGCTTGAGACCAGAAAGTTGGAACTGATGTCCTTTCTGTAAACCATAGTTTCTATGTGTTTGGAAGCTCAGGTTTTATTCTATGCTTTCATTCTACTTAGGTTTTTATTTTTTTTAAGATAGTCATTACTTTTTTTTTTTTTTCTTTAAAATGTACCTTACTGCAAGGTGACTCTAATTTTACCAGAAGACCATGGGTAATATCAGTAACTCCTCTGTCAAGAGAGTTTGAGAATCTAAGGTGGCTATCTCTCACCGAGATGAAGGAAAATAAAATAAGATTCTGACACAAGGAAAGAACTCTCATGTCCCCATGAAATCAGAGTAGCAGCATTATGTTTACAGCTTTAAAAGAACTGATCAGTATTTTGTGATGGCTAAATTAGTTTCTGTTTTAACCCATTCCAGATATAATCTTTTTCACTACAGCTGCCACTCATTCATTATTACCTGCCAATCAGCCATCAACCCTGCCACTCCTTTTACATATCCTTGTAAATTTTCAGACTATTCAATAGAAATTCACAAAGCAGCACATCAACTTGAATGACTGAAAAATATCCCTTGAAGGCACCTTTACTCACAAAATCTCTTAACAATAACATATTTATGGAGCTTTATTCCTTTGAAATAATTCCCTATGCATTATCTATGTTTTGGAATACATTATTATTGACCATCAGACTGTTTATATTCAATTTTGACTAACTCTCTTGAAGCAAATGGCTCATGTGAATTGTTGATGGCTGATACAAAATTAAAATCTAATTTTACAAAGTTTGAGTGTCAGCTGCTTCTCAAATACACTTTTTTTCCCTGCTTATGGTGTGACATTTTCAGAGAATTACTACAACAGATTCTGTTTCTTTTTCTTTCACCATTATTATTTTCTCATATTTGAAGAACCATATCGAAGCAAACTCTGCTTATCCCAGTCCCTGTGAAATCGCAGCGTGCTCTGAGCAAGTATGTCAGAATCACACCCTCACAGGTTATGAATAGCATCCCTGCTAAGTACTGTTTTTAAAGGAACAAAATACTTGGGCAAGATACCAAAAGTAACAGAATACCACAAAAGCAAGTCTGACTGGAGGTTATGTATCTGCTGGGATGTGGTGCTTAGAAATCACTGAGCTGTGCTTGGAGACAGAGGACTTTCTTTCTTTTTTCTGTACAAACCTGGTCAAACACTTGTTTCTCATCTCTTTTTTAAAAGTCTTAAAACTATCCTGTTCTCTTCATCAAAACAGATTTAATTTTCATGAGACAACAACCTGAAATCCCAGCTCACAGAAACCCTCTGCTTAAAGGTACTGCTAGTAAAAGCATTACTGATAGACTCGGTACTGGATACTCCAAAAGACACAGGAAGGAACTGGTCTTGTGAGAGCCCTATTAAATCCTCCCCTGCTGCCATCTGGTGCCAGGAGCAAGTAAATTACTGTAACTCTCCAAAGAGTTCCACTTACTGCACTGATCCTGTGAGGATGAGCAGCTACAGCAGTCTCTCATCTCACTCTGCTCAACCTTGTTCCCTCCATTACAAGCTGTTTGAAATGAGGTTCTAACTCGGAGGAAAAATGAAAATATGAGGTGTAATTATGGTGTGCTTGGGAGACAGCATGATGGAGACTTAAACTTTCCTTTTCAAACCAGAACAGCCAAGTATTATTCCCCAGTGATTCATATGCATGCAGCATGGGCAATAAAGAAAAGCTAGAAATCCATGAACATCCATGTAGTTATGACCTCACTGGAATCACAGAGTCCAGTCAGGGTAGCTCCCATGCCTGGAGTGCGGCAAGGGATTGATGAAAACTCTAAAGGTGAGGAAGAAGGGTTGTGCTGTACACAGAAGAGCAGTCCAGTTGTGTTTGGTGTTGTCCTGTGACAGGTGATGGGCCAGCGTGAGCTGCAGGCAACAATCAGAGGAGAGAGGAGCACCCTCTGGAGTGTCTGCTACTGCTCATCTGATGCACCAGGGGAAATAGACAAAGCATTTTTCAGACAACTAGCAGTCACATGATTTCTGCAATGACTGAATGTTTGCTTGCCACAGGTGATTAATAAGTCAGCTGTGGCAATTACTTTGATAGATCTCTTGCAAACAAGGAATCACTGGTCAGAGGTTTGATGGCCAATGGCAGCACTGGCAGCACTGACTGTGAGATGGTGAAGTTTAAGGTCCTGAGAGAAGGGACCAAGCCAAGTACAAGGCAAGGAGTTCTGAAAGCCTCCAAATATGTAATGTTATTGTTGGATATGGTTGTCTTGACTGTTGGAAACACTGTAAACCACCACTCTTTATGAGACTTGTTTCCAGTTTCTTGCAACCTCCTTATATTTTAAGCATTGCAGATTTTCCATACCGTGCATCTGTCCTGGGATAAGTCCCCAACTAATATTTTGGGAAATTTCAGCAAACTATTCAGCTCTTTTCAAGATAAGAATATTCTTGTTTGCTTATAGTAAATTATTCTAGCAACTGTTCTCTTCCAACATTCCAATATTTCTGTGTTCCCAAAAACATTTTTCTGTTTATATACGATCTATACCTCATGCTTTCCTAATTCATCACAAGGATGACATAACCTTTTAGAAATTTTTCATTCCTATACATTACCAGGTAATTATTTATTAGAGTTTACCAGTTTGAATTGCAGAAAATTCAGTATTTATGAATTACCTCGCCCTCTCCCACTGCCAGCAATCAATCTGCACATTTTCTCCAGCTGACAGATTATGTTCCAGCTCCAGGGCCAGAAGGCAAAGCCTAACTAGTCCTTCAGTTGTTGTCCCATGAGGGTCTGGATAAAGCTGAAGCCAGGCATTAGAACCAGAAACCTTCCTTCAGGTGCCCACAGTGATACAGTTGCTGTTTCCTAGCACAGCAAGTGATCCTCCATTGCTCTCAGTCTAGATGCAAAAATGAAGAGCTAAGGCTTGGAAACCAGGAAAGGAACAGAACAAACCAAGGAAGCTGACAGATTTGCATGAGGGGGTGGAGGAACCATGGGAAAAGTAAAAATTTCACAGCAGATAGGAGCTGTAGCTAAGAAATGGGGATAATACATTTCAATCAGAGTAAGAGCAAAATGAACTATAAAACTCTTGAAATCCAGAGAGGAGACAGGACACTCATGAAGAGTTGGAAGGATGCAGGGAAGGAAGGAATGGAGGGAGAGAAGGACAAGACTGGGACTTAGAAGACAGCAAAACAACCACTGCTATTAGACATACAAGAAAAAGAGAGAAATAAGAGAAAAAGAAAAGGAGAAGAAAGAAAAGGAGAAAGAGAAAAAAAGAAAAAGAAAACAAGAAAAAGCAAAAAAGCTAACGGAAGGAGGAGGAGAAAGAAGAAAGGAAGGAGAAGGAGAAAGAAGAAAGAAAGGAGAAAGGAGAAAGGAGAAAGGAGAAAGGAGAAAGGAGAAAGGAGAAAGGAGAAAGGAGAANAGAAAGGAGAAAGGAGAAAGGAGAAAGGAGAAAGGAGAAAGGAGAAAGGAGAAAGGAGAAAGGAGAAGATCATACATACTGGATCAAGACTAAGTGAAAGAATCTGGAGAATGTGAGACTGAATTATAGAAGAAAGACTTGAAATAAGTGGTTGTGGTTAAATGGCAGGAGAAGGGGTTTAAAGAAAGAAAGGGTCACAAGAAAGAATATATACTGGATTTTCATCCTAGAAAAGCAAGGCAAGCTGATATTGGTGATCAGGGGGACTGGGACAGAATCTTACCAGACCTTCTGCTGTGTGGGTTTGTTGGTTTGAGGTGTTCTTTTGGTGGTTTGTGTTTTTTTTTGGTTTTTGGGGGTTTTTGTTTGTTTGTTTTTATTGTTGTTTTTGTTTGGTTGTATTTTGCAGGGTTGAGGGGGGAAGAATTTGGAGTTCTCTGGGTTTTTTTTACAGCAGCTTTTGTGGTGAAATTTCCATCCATCCTTCTGATGTATATGCAGCCTGAACACACAGAGATGTATAAAGAGCTAATCTGTGTTTAAATGGGGCAGGCAAAGGTTGCAAGAGTAAGCAGAAAAGTTGAATTACTTTCCTGTGATCACACAGCAGGTTAGTGTTAAAATAAGGAACAGAACTGAGTTCTCCAGTGCCCAGTTCCCCAGATTCTGTTGCTTTCTCCCATTTCCATGCAGTGTATGAACCAGATTGATAAGGCAGGCACCACGACAGCAAAACATAGATCCACGTAGGGATAGACTCCTCTGCCTGCAGTCTGAACTGAAGGGACAAAAGACATCTCTGGTTCATGTGCCATTGTTATCATGGGTTCTGTATCTGAACTGAAAGTCTATGCTCAGAAGAAGAAAATGGTGGCTTGACAGCATTACTCTAAAGTGGCTGTAAAACCGAGCTGTCTTGCATCTGCCTAGCTTATCGCTATTGCTTGGAGCAGTAGCAGAGCAATCTGTACCCATCCAGAGACACATGTCCCCAAAAAACACTGGGCTTCTTGCAAGTGCATGTCTGCATTGCAAGGAGGATTTGTAAAGCCCAGGGTCCAGTACATCTATCAGATTTTCCCCCTACTTCATTTCTCTCACAAGGAACCACCAAAGCACAGCTAACCGGGTGCTTGCTGCGTAGCTACAGCAAATTCATTTTCAGGTCATGAAAACAGAAAGGTCTGCAAACATTAGCCAGGCTTTACCTGTTAGCAACATATTAATGGAAGTTAATTAATTAATCAATGAACAACATGTTCATTACTATTAGCATGTTAATTTTTTTAGTATCTGAAAAATTATGTCTAGCTACTGTTGGTTTATCTTTTCTGCCAGGAAACAATTCCTCTACTTTGCTTTTGGCTTCCCAAAAAGCATCACAGTTGATAGCAACCAATACTAAAGACAAAATCAGCTGCAGTTGCTACAAATAAAACCAACAAAGATTAAAAACCTTGTGTGTCTGTGTGGACATATCCAGGAATAACTTTCAATCAAATAGCTGCAGTCTAGGGGACTGAAAACAAAAACAACTCATAGAAAATGTATGCATAGCTGGAACACCTTCCAGATCCTGGATGTTTGCAAGCTTCTGCTGCCATCAACAACAATTTCTAATTTGATGTAGAATTTATCTTTTCTTTTTTTTTCCCAAAAGCTCCAAATCAAGAAGGCAAACAGCAATTACCTCTTTATATTAATGGACAAATACATTCACATGTCTTCATTCACCCAAATGTACACTGGAGAACTCCAGATTTTACTCTAAACCAACACATCTGCTAGCTTTTATCTTTTATACATGTTTTCAGTCAAGTCTCCATGATTTTTGAAACAACAGAGGATCCACACAGAGAGAACTTTGGCTTTGGTCCTGCCCTAGAGACTACCTACCAAAAAAATTTGCTTTCCTTCTTACATTTTCTATTAAGTGTTACTTTAATTCTCTGCTATCTCACACTTTTCATTATCAAAGAATAAGAAATTTCAAATGGCAGTTGTACAAAAATAGATTTTAAGAACAGAAAGGTTTGGGTTTCTGCAGTACGTCTGGTGACAAAAGTACAGAAATCAATCATTACATCTCCAAGCATTTTTACTATGTTGTGAAACAAAAATGGTTCTTTGTCCTTAGAGAGATACTTTCCCATTTATTCTAAGCTCAATAAAGCAAAGATCACAATCCAGATGAAAAGTTTTCCCCATATTTCAATTTAAGCTGAGTACAACTCCCTTAAGCAGGAGGTTCCATTGGTTATAATGGCTGTATTGAAATGAGAAAGGGTTGCAAATCCATGAAATTAGAGGAAATAACTCACAAGCAAACAGAAAATTAACATTATGACTATCTGACAATGACATTTTAAATGCATGAAACCTTCAATTACCAGAGAAGAAAAATTATTTGTCATGGAAAAATTCTAATGCAGACTGCTTTCAGCTGTTTTCATGGGTTTTTTTGTATTAACATTTTCATATCCTCTTCACAAATTCTAAATTTCAATTCTATACGATTTAGTGTTCTTCACCAGCATGTTTCCGTGGGTCCCCAAGTCATGGTTTATTTGCAAAGGGCACAGTAATTTGGCTTTGCTTCAAACTTGTTTTTTGTCTGATTTGCACCTCTTCAACTATCCTCCAACTTCCCCCATGCTGGGCTGAAAGTCCTGGCCTGAAAAGCAGCATTCACCTGCTGAAAGCAGCTCAGTAGCCTATTTGAAATACATAAATCCTCCCTAATTATGATGACACATATAATGACTGTGCAAAGCAGTTCTCCCTACTTCAGTATAAGGCTGTATTTCTGACCCTTTGTCCACTCCACCCCTGCTATGGTGTCAAGTCTTACTTCACATTTTCATTCTGGCTCAGTGCCCCTGTTCAGTGCCACTGGGAATCATCCATCTGCTTCAGCTCCATGAAAACCATTACTGTGTAACAGAGACCCTGAACACAACACCATCTCTTCTGGAGTCTCCAGCACCCTTTCATTGATACCAACAGCTAGACCAGGAATGGCTAAACACTTAAGACAAAGAAAGAAGTGGAGAGCAGTGTGGAAGCAACAGAATCGTAGTTCTGCATTGTGGGCCAGAGGGAGGAACCACGATAAGAAGAAAGTGACTAGTGATGACAGGGATGAAGAAATCCATTAACTGGCTTAGTATCAAAGAACACAAGCTATTAAATTGCCACTGAACATCACTGCAATCTGAAGATGCTTCAAAAAAGAAAGGCAAAAGAATTTTATAGCAGCATAACCTATTAGAGAGAAGGAGGAACCAGAGATGAGAACCTGAAAGAAAGTAGAGTCTAATGGAGAAGAATAACAAAAAACTTGGAGTAAAGCCAATCTTAAAGACAAGTTATAAGGATAATTACAGAAAGATCATACTCTCATCAAGAGGCTAGTCCAGGAAACCAAGCCCTATTTAATGGCAGTAACCAGAGAGAAAACAGAAGGTGAAACAGAAGTTTCAGTGAGATGAGGGGAAACCTAACTACAGCTTAGATTTTCTTCACGCCCTTTTAAAATCAGCAGTTATCTGGGAAGGCAGCAGAAGGTGGAACAAACCACCTGTTTAACATCGACTAACATGCTAGAAATTCAGTTCCTGTAAAAAAAAATTTGAATATTTTTAATACTACATCACTTAAAGGACTCATTTGCAGTTCCCAAAAATGCTCTAACATCATACAACTGAAAATTTCCTGCCTTTCTTGACAACTGAAATACATCTCTTCTGCTTCATACAAGATCAAAGAAGATACTGGTGTTCCTACTAGGGTATATTCCTAAAAGTGAAAATTGAGGGCATGAATTTTAAATCTTGAGCAGGAAACAGGAGAGATGTTTTTAAAATCTCTTCTGAGAAATCACCCTTAGTCAACAGTTTCTCCTTTTATTGCAGCTTTGTTATCTCTGTCAGCCTGGCTATTACTGCTGTAATGCAATTTTCTGCTTAGTTAATGGCACAGTATCTTACATCTATATAATGGCAGCTGGAGTAATTTTGAAGATTAATTATATACAATGAAAAATTATGCTTAGATTGAAAAGCCAGGTAGAGTCTCTCACTTCCCAGTACTCCAAAGAGCATGACTGAACAAGATGGGGAGGTGGCTAGATCCCCAGTCTCAGTGTGCCTGTGCTTGTCTCTAGTAGTAGTTAGCAAGGGAAAAACTATTGGCTACTGGTCACAGGTAAAAAACCTGTGGGAAACATCATCTGTAAACTTAGATAACTCTTACACACTTGAGCACAGTTCCTGTATGAATATTTATGTAGGTAAAATGTAACAAAGTCTCTGAACTCTTGTTACCACCAGTTTCACATTTTCCTCCTAGTAGAGAGAAAAAAAGGTACCACTTCATTCCTGTTTTGCCTAGAAAACACCAAATATTTTCATTTCTTCTCAGCTTTGCAATCATCAAGTTGTACTTCAGCACTCCTTGCAACTTCCAACTTTTGACTGCCATATTGTTTGTCCCCAAAACAAGTTGTAGAAGAAAAACAGTTCTATAGTAAGAATCTAAGATCTTAAAATAATTGGTGTAGAAGTAAATAACAACACTAACCTCTTTCATTTTTTCCAGTTCATTCTGTAGTGCTTGTTTGGCAATTTCAACTTCTATAAGCTGCTGTCTTAATTTTTCATTTTCATCTTCTGTTATAGTACGTTTTTCTTCCACATTTTCTAACTCATGATGAAGTCTCACCGATACATCTTTTGCAACCTAAATGAAATGGTATATCAAAAGAAAGGTTAAAAAAAAAAATTACTGCTGCAGTGCTTAGTGCCTAAGCAACCATTTAGAAGTTAATTCTGGATGTTTTGATGGAAGAGAGAGGCATGTAAGGAAACAGGTAGACAAGGACATCCACAGACAGAATTTTAAATAATTCTAAATTCAAGCCAATTCCTTCCAAAAAGTGGTATGTTATCCTATGGGCTTCACTGGAAACATCAGACATTAAACCCCAACTCCTTCTTAGGTTCTGTGACATCAACAGTTAAACAGGATCTTCACTATTTGTGGAGACAGTGCATCATCTATCTACTCTCAACCACAGCCAGCTTATGCTTTTCATTGCACTAAAGCACATGCCCTTCAAATAAATACTTGACGTGCAACAGCATCTAAAAGCAGGACCCATCTTCTCCAGGCCTTACCTACCTTTGTCTACCTGTGACCACAGATGGACACATGTTTATTCTGACTCTGCCAGTTTCTCTCTCCTCAGTGGACAATTAATGAAAATATTTACTACTATTGGCTCATTTTAAGATTAAAATATGAACAAACAACATTTTTACTGATGTTGTGCTCACACAAATGATGTCCAATAATTTCAATGAAAATGAACACTAAGGTTTTTGGTTCTTTGGGGGTTTTTTATGCATTTTCACAGGAATAGAGTTAAAAGGCATATGACAAGATCTAATTCCTCTTCCTCAGGAAAAGTAATGAGAATCTTGCCCTGCAAGCCACTTGCACTGTATTTTGTGAAACCACCAGAAACTATAATCACACACCAAAAATATTTAAATATACACTAATCACTGTGTTGATGGTGATTTAGACACAGACACAGAGTTTGAAAAGCCTCATTTCCTGCCTTTTTTAGAACACTGGAAAGCATAATTAATCCTACTTAGCATTAGCTAGGGGAGTTCAGCAAGCTGTCCTTCATGGCTTTCACTCAAACCATCTTTTTGTTAGTATGTCAGAAGTTCTTTGACATACAAAAACTCTAGAGAAAAAAAATAATAACTGTAAGCAAGCATCTAGAAAGATCCAATCTATCAGAAATCAGCAGCAGCTAGTGACTCAGCCTCCCTTGACAAGAAACCCAGTGTGTGTGAATTACAGATACAACACTGCAGTGTGGCACCAGATCATTCAATAACCTCCCCCACTGCACACGCACTCAAGACACATAATGCCCAACAGAAAGAGTGAGTGGAGGGGAATTTCAATTATAACCATAGTCCAAAGAGACTGCAGAATGAGCTGAGAAACACACCACAGGGCTTTAGCTTGATGTCTTTTCCTACACTTAGTATTAAACTGTTCATCTGGTTGTCCAACCAAAGTAAATGGAAAATCATGGGGGATATTTAAAACAGCACCCTAAACAGAACCTCTCTTCAGTCTATAGCTATAGTCGAGATCAGTAAACAAAACCAGATTGTAATATCATTACTGGTAGCTAATTTTTTGAAACAAAATTTGGTGGAGTGACTATTAATGCAGGAAAAAAAAGAGCATTCTAGATCATATGGTAAATGAGACTCACTTATGCAAGACACATTTTAATATAGGCATATGTAAGATACATTTTAATACAGCTCTCTGCAAGACTGTATCTCTGAAGGATCAAGTTCCCCAATATATTGCAAAATAAGCAATGCAAAATGAACAGTGTCAATTTGGATGGTCTTTCTTCAGAAAAGGACTTGGAAACACTAAAGAAAACTACTCATGAGTTATAATTATGGTTAGCCAGCACAGAGAACACTATTAGGCAGAAATCTGGCATTAAACATTCATCCCTACTCCAAAGCAGAGCACATTTGTGAACGGTGAGGACACTCTGCAAGAACACTGCTCCTTTCCAAAGAGTCAGTCACACTGGGAAACACATGGGAGAAATGCTAATTAAATCAAGCTCTTTGTCCAGCTAAATCCAAGGTCTTAGCTTCTATCAACTATATTGGCAGACAAGCACCTCAGCAGAGGTGTTCTCAACAATTCCCTCCCCAGCCTGCATGTGTATGACTTGCTAATAAAAGTAACACAGCCAACAAAGAAGCCAATTCTATAAACTGGAATCACAATTCACTTGGGATATGAAGGCCCACCTTCAAATTCTGCCTGCAAATGTGTGTATCTCAGCTGATCACCTAAGCATCATTCTAAGCATCATTCATATCCTTTGTTTCAAACAGAAATCCCCTTGAAAAGGGGGTGATTTTGCCTCTGATCAGTGAGACTCTATTTTGCCAAGAACCACATGGGCAGCTTGGGACAGTATTTATAGAACATGGGACAGTAGTTATAGAACTGTCACAGCCACAACAGAAAACGTGGGTTTTGAATATGCATAAGAAAGGCATATCAAATAGGAATTTTAAGAATAATGATGACAAGCTTAAAAACTTTCAGAAAAGGTGATCCAAACCAGGCCTGGGAATAACATACTCTTCATACTTCATATTTATCAGAAATAAGTTCAAAAATAACCTTGTTTGTAATCATATATTAAATTCACATTTCAAACTGCAGCCCACAGAGTCCCTGTGCCATAAGTAACTAGAGTCCCAGGCAAAAGTGTGGCCAATAAAGCTCACATTTGCTATATAGAGGTCTGCACTTCCATGGGAGACCAGTCAACTGAAGAAAGTTTCAGCAGGAGTCCTTCAATACCTAGTGAATGGAAGCAGAAATTAAACTTCCATGTCAAGAAAGGTGGTTTTTTTTCTGTAATTGGACCAATCTAGAATGGAGATGATGGGTATTTTTCAAGGACAATCTTTAAACAAGGACTGAAACTTTTCCTCAGCAATGGGCTTTGGTTCATTCAGATCTTATGGATGAAATGCAGTTGATGACACACTGAAATTTGATGGGTTTTGTCTAAGGTTTCAGGTGGATATGAGAAACCCTGGATTCATTTGAGCATAACAGCAGTTTTTTTACTGACAACAACAGATTAAGGATTTAGTGTTGTGACTGCAAGTATTCAATCTGCTTGCCCCCTAAAATCTTTCACTAAAGAGTGACAAAATCCCCTCAAAGTCAATGGGGATGCTTGGTGAGGTTGGCTTAATTTTGCAGTGGAAGGGTATGTATTGCACTTATCATAAAGAGTCCAAAAACTTTAGCTCCTAATTTGCTTTTGAGTAACTCCTTGCACGTTACCTTTACAAAAAATGATAGGACTGAAGCTGAAAATAGCCTATCTACACACAGTAAGGGCTCCTATTACCAAGAGTTGCTTGGCCATCACTATTCCATGAGCTGCATGGAGTGCACAGTGGAATGGATGGAAAGGCCTGAGTCATGAGGACCAAGACCACAGTTGAGTCTCCATCTGAGACACTCCCTTCCCTTTGACACCTGCTCACGGCTGTACCTTGAGGTCCTGCTCCATGCTGCGTATGAGCTCGTTGTCGATCTCGCCGGTCTGGGCGTAGCGGAGCCTCTTGCGCTCAGCCTTGCGCAGCCGGTACTGAAGGATCCGGCAGTTCTTGTTGGCTCTCTCCAGTTCATGGCGCATTTCTTGAAGCTGACAAGCATCCTCCTCAAAGAAACTGTCCCTCATCTCATCCATCTCTGTCCTCAGCTCATCTATCTCGTTCTAGCACAGGGGCAAGAAGGGGACAGGGATGCAACAGGTGGGTCAGAAGCACAAATGTCAGCACGTATAGGGGAAGGCAGCCAAAATGGAGCTCCACCCCACAGGGACGGCATGTAAATACAATCCAGCTCATTATAAGCACCGCAGCGAAGCAGGGAAGTGGCACTGCCCGTACGCCCCACGACAGAGCCATCTTAAGGCTGCCTCCAGCGCTCCTGCCGCGAGAGAGGGAGCCTGGGAAGGTTCTCCCTTCGGGAGGCAGACCGGCTCCCGCCCGACCCTGGTTCTTCTCCCCCACCCCCGCCGCCGCCCCGGCTCCTCACCTTGAGGCTCTCGTTCTCCTCCCGCAGTTTCTCCATCTCTTCCTCCATCTCCTCCTGCAGGTGGGGGCTCAGGGCTCCCTCGGGGCCGCAGCTCCTGCCGTCGCCTTCCGTCTCGCCCTGCTGCATCCCCTCCGCCCCGGCCGCCGCCATGGCAGCGGGCGAGGAGGCGGAGGCGGCCGGGGGAGGCTCGGCCGGGGCGGCGGCCGCGGAGGCGGCGGAGGCAGCGGAGGAAGCGCTGCCGCTGCTGTGGTTGCTGCCCTTGGTTTGCATCTGGGCGGCCGCCGCCAGCCCTTTCCTGAGGTGGAACTGGATGAGCTCACTTTGCAGGCATCCCTCCTTCCAGTACCCGCCGCCGCCCGCCGCCGCACCGCGGCCCTTCCCCGCGCCCGAGGAAGATGGAGGCGCCGGGGCCGCCTCCCCCGCGCCCTTCAGCGGGGACCGCCCCGCTTTCCCCCGCCACTGCTTGGGCGGCGGCGCCGCCGCCCCCTCCCGCTCGCCCCCGCCGCCCCCTGCAGGGGGCGCCTCCTCGGCGGCGCCCGGCGGCGGCAGCGGCTCCTCGGCGGCGGCGGCTGCTCCTCTCCCGGCGGCGGCGGGCGGTGGTTCAGCACCGGCGCCGGGCTGGACAGCTCCCCGCGCCGGCCTCTCGGTGCCGCGGCCGCGGGCGGCTCGGGAGGCCTGGCCGGGCGGCGGCCGCGCCGAGGCGGCTTTGGCGGCGGCGGGCGCGGGTTTGGCGGCGCTGGGCGGCGGGCGCGGGGCGGTGTCGCGGGCCCGGGCCGGCGAGGATGCCCGCGGCTGCTTCCTGCCGCTGCTGCCCTCGGGATGCAGGCGCGGCTCGGCGGCGGCGGCGCCCCCTGCAGGCGGCTGGCTCATGGCGGCGGCTATCTCGGGGACGCGTCCATCACCGGCGGTGTCCTCCGCCTCCTCCGCCGCCGCCCCGAGAGCTGGGGGAGGAGATCAGGAGAAGCGGTCGGGGTGGGGACGGCGAGGACGGGGAGACGGGCTTCCCGAGCACGGCGGGGCCAGCCTGCCCGCTCCCCGCCGCCCCCAGCCCTGACCCGCGCCCACCTGCGGGCGGAGCGGTCCCCCGGAGCGGCCGGGGAGAATCCGGCCGAGGCCGCAGCCCAGAGCCAACTGGAGCGGCTCATGGAAGGGCCCGAAAGGCTCGGCTGAGACAGACCTGTTCCCACTCCGCCTGCACATAGGGGCGTTTCCCCAGCCCTGATGCCGAGCCTTCCCCCGCCGAGCCGCCACAGCAAGGATGAATTTCCTTCCACGCGCAAACTTCCCTCTCCCTTGTCCTCACCACCAAGCCTGGGCTGCTAATGCAGATGTCTGCCTGTTAAAAGGCCTCGTCCCAGTGTCTATCACAGCCGAGTGGGGGAAAGCTACTGTACAAAGGGCTGCACACGTGGAAGCGACTACAGACTTCCCTTCAGCTTTGACAGCGACTCTTCCGGGGCAAGGTGACTCGGGAATAGAGGGTCATAAAGGAAAGGTGTTCTGCAATCAGCTTCTAAACACACATTCGCCCCAGATTGTTATTCAGATTGTTATGCCAGAATTTAGACCAATTCATATTTGTTATCAGTTATGCAGATCGATAGGTTATTTAGGACTCAGACTTAATCGCTCCAGCAGATTTTCAAAACAGAGGAAGCAAGGAATGCACCCTCATCCAGAACAAAATGTTATGTGGCATTCTCTGAAGGATGCTCACTTGGCAATTTACTCCTATAATGACACAACCAGAGTTTTCATGATCACAACAGATTATGAAAAAGGGCTGTTAAAAGCCATATCATGCGGCTAATGTCCCCAGTATATTCTGAAAATAATGGCTATGATCCACAAACTGTTTTCACACACCCTTTATTCAACTCTCCTTAGGGAGAAAATACGGGCAACGGCAAAAATGACAGCATTCCTAACATGGCCTGCCCATTCCCACCTGGAACATGGCTTAATCATTCCCTGCTAGAATGGGAAATAAGGAAAGGAGCACTACTGGGCAAAATCAATGCAGAGACTACACCATGCTCTGACAATTGGTTTACTCCCTGGAACATACTAGACAATGAGGCTGTGTTTGCTCTGCTCTCACTGGCAGGAGTACCTCATTTCCTCTCAAATGCACTGTCATTAATAACCTGATTTAAACCAATATTCTGGAAATTAATGCTGAAAATGACACAATTTGGCAGACACTTCCCAAGCATTAATTAGTAAAAGAAGAACAAAAAAAGCATGGGAGTGTAGATCTATAAAACTTGCATGACAACACTTTATAAAAGATTTGCTTTGCATTTCTCTTAGCCACCACAAACAGAATTCCCACCCCACCGTTGTTTGAAGCTATACAGGTATGAAATAGAAGAAATGTAATTCAAATTAATCATCAGGAACCCTACGCTGTACCTGAATCTTTTAGGGAACTTTCACTGCAACTAAGACATCAGACTCAACCGCGACCTGCCAGAAAACAACCCTTACCCTGCATGCCCCAAAATCCAAGTTCGGCTACCTCCTACGGTTAAGTTGTCTGATTTTAGATAAATATATATATACACATGCATTTATATATATTTTTAGCTGGCACAAAGAAAGCCCCGTTTGAGACCAAGTCCGAAATCTCTGTCCTCACAAAACTCCGCAGCTCGACCTTCTCCCCAGAGGCTAACCCACGTGGCGCCGGGACGCGGCGTCTCCGCAGGTTTTCCTGTCGGGAACAGCTGTCCAGGCGGAAAAAGGGGTAAATAAATGGAAGCAACAAAAGGGAGCAGTCCGGTGGCTCCGCGGGCCAGCGCGGGGATATCCCGTGCCCGGAACTTCGGGCAGGGCATCCCCCCCACCCTGGTCCTTTCGTCCTACCGGGCGCCCGCCTCTGCCCCGCCGAGAATTCGCAAACGCGGCTTAAGATTTGGGAGCGCTTCTGCCTTTTGTCCTGGTTTAAAGGAGCGGAGAGGATTTTTGAAGGTCTCCCCTCATACCTGACGGGTTTGATGCATCTGAATCAGGAATATTTCCTTGCAAGGAAAAAAAAAATAGAAAATAAGAAGGGAAAAAAAAAAGGCTTGGATCTAAAGCATCTGCATTACTCACCACCACTTTGTCCGCTGCCCGGTTGGCGAAATGCATGCACGGAGAGCCGGGCACCGCACACGAGGTACCCGCCGCTGCCAGAGCCTCTCAGGAAAATGAAGCAATATTCATGAGCTGACCTCACAGGGCCTGGGAGACGGAAAGGGGGGTGGGGGGGGCGGGGAGGGAAGAAAGCAGCGAAGGGAAGAGAAAGGAAAAGATTAAACGGCGAGAACCCCGCCCAGGCCTGAAGGCTGAATTACGTCCCTTCTTCTATCTGCACATGGTGGAATAGGATTACAGCGCAAATGGGGGAAGGATCAGGCTGCAAGCAAGGGATGCGCCTGCTTTCGCTTCCCAATGCACGCAGGCAATCGATTATGATCAATTATTTAGGGTCCCCTTTAGGGGAGCCTGCTCGGGCCGGGCAGGGGCGCCGGGCACCTTCTGTACGGGCACGGCTGCGGTGACAGAGCTTTCTTTCCTTTGTTCGCCGCCCTCGCCTGCGCCCCTTCGGCAAGAGCCCGCTGCCGCCCGGAGGGGGAGAGACAAAGGCAGCCCCGGCTCTGGGCTGGTGGAGATCGTTCCCTGGGGTTATTCAAGTGCCTCAACACAGGGACTAATGGGCCACTGACCCTTTCTTTACTCGTGTCGCGGGCAAATCTGTTTTACCTCTCTATTCTATCGTGAGGTGAAATCACCTTTGCTCTGAAACACCACAGGAGGCTCTTAAGGCTTTGCGCCTGAAGCCTTTCCCAATTACAAAGAAAAACGGGGGAAAGGCTTTCTTTCCCCTTCCCTGCGAGGAGGGACCATGTGGTGGCTGTGTGTGGGAGTGTCCCGGACCCACCTGTGTCTGTGTGAACACCCAGCAAGAATAAGGGGAGCACACAGCTCAAGGGGAGCCGTGCTCCATTTGGGGTCCCTCTCCCTCCTCCTGCAGCAGCTGACAGGGCCGGGGGAGCTCCTGGGCTCTGCCTCAGACCCGGCAGTGACATCGCTGCCGGAGGGGCAGGGGACACTTCCCTCCAGCCGTGGGGAGGCTGGGTGTCCGGGCTGGAAACTCCTCCCGAAGGATAATTAAGTGATGATTTCGTGCCCACAGGTATACCAACATATGCGTACATGCATACATCTGTATACAAACTGTATGTACACATATACACTTGTGCATTCATATATACACTAATGTGTGTGCATGCATATGTGCTAGCACCCCTACAAAATATGCATACATACGCATGGGTTTGTACATTGCACGTACATATATACCTATCTCTGAGGTTCTTGTGCAGTCCTTGGGCCAGGGCAAGCTCAGGGGAGACGGGCTGCCCCCTTTCCAGCTACCCCTCTCCTGATAGGACTCTCCACCTCTCCTGATATTCCAAACAGGACTCAACACATCTAAACCAGCATATCTGGCATGCAGAAAGGTAATCTCCCCCATGCAGGTGCATGTCCTCCAGACTCAAGCCCTGGGTCTGCATGAACGGGATATATATAGATGTGATGAGGACAATCAGAAAATAAGAAATGGAACATTAATGCTGAATAAGAAAAACAGTGGGATGAAGGAAAGCTACTTTTAAAATTATTAATATTTAATGATTTTATAGGCCTTTGAAACACAAAAAACCACTGCAATCATAGTAAACAGAATAATTGGTTGAAAACATGAGAAACAAAAATAAAAAATATTTCTGGAGTTGAAGTTGAGAAATTTTCCTGTGAAAGCAATAGATAGATTCTACTGGAACATCTAGGTCCTGATCTCAGTGAATATACAGGATAGATGTGTTAAGGTCATCACAACAACACAACATTTAATTTACACAATATCATTCAGAAGGACAAGCACAACAGTCCCTACTTTTAAGCATTGGGCATTATTTACCATCCTTTCAGCTCCCTTGGTGGGTGAGTTGCCTGGATGAACTTTCTACAGATAACAATCATGCAATGTGATGGCATTTTATACCTCCTACAACAAGTTTGATCATGCTTTTTTTTTTGGAAAGACACAGACACATCCTTATTTTCTCATAGTAGTGTCCAGATGAAAACCAGGTTCATTAGATTATCTTCACCTACATTGTCAGGCCATATGTCTGATAGTAAAGATCTATCTTATGGGTGTAAAAATTCCAGTTTCTCAGTGTGGTTTGGTATGGTTGACTTCTCAAAATTTCCATTCTGTCTAAACATTAGTGCTGACAGAGTTATAAAAATTGACATAGGCACAAAAATATTCTACTCATATCATTTACTTTTCTGGGGGAAATGGATAAAATCAACACAAGTTAAAGTACTTTTTTCTAATGCAACATATATTTCCACTAGGAAATTTTCTGCCAGATCTCTGTGGGCATTTTCTATTACTAACAGATCATGATAAAAAAGACACAATAATTATATCTAGCCTTGAGTAAGTGCAGTATGAAGACACCCATATATAAAAAATAATACAGTAAAATTCCATTTATGAGCAGATTTTATTGTAGAGTCTCTAAAAACCTGTGGATTGAAATAGTACATAGAAGTAAGGGTCTTAACTTCACACAGAAAACAAGGGGCTGTCAGCTGACTACTGTAATTCAGAAACGAAACACTGACATGGTGCAGAACAGTTGTACAAATACATTGGCTCAAATGTCAAGGAAAACAATAGAAATAAAATACTAGAAATTATTTAGTGAGAAGTGTGGAACAAACCAGAAAATATAATTACTGATCCCATATAATTCCATGGTACAGAGAGATTTTGATTACCAAGAGCAGTTCTGGTTCTCCATCTCAAACCAGGCAGGGTGGAAAGGAGTAAGATTCAGAGTAGGGTGGTCAGGGCCTGAAGTGTCTCTGCTCAAGGAATTATGAGGTATGGTAGAAGTCTTCAGACTGGAGACAGGGTGACCAAGGAAAAATATTATTCAAGTCCTTACAATCTTAGGTAAGAAAGGTAAACAAATGTAAAGGGTTCACTGTTACTCACAGTCTCTTCCCACACAAATAGCGCAGAGATGCAAAAGAAAGAAACAAGGAGGTGATGGATTCCAAAATCCTAGGAAACATCTTAGTCCTTGTAGTAAAGTCCTTGACACAGAGTGTTGTGAATATAAGAGTCTACTTGAGTTTAAAAAGTGATTGAAGAAAGTAATGGAAGAAAAATTTGAGACAAAAAAGGGCAAACGTTCAAAACCCTCCTCTCCTCTGACTATTTTTCTGATCTGGGGGATGATCTGGGAGAGATATTAGTGTGTGTTTTTGCATTCTCTCCCAACATCTACTATTGCCCACAGTCAGACACCTATCAGTAATATAAAAATCTTGGCTCTGGCTCTGTATGACAATTCTTATCCTGTTAGTATCACACTAGCTTTGCCCTTCTCTCTTTTCCAACTCTCTTTTCCAACTTTTTCCATTTTTGTCATTTTTATTTCATTTTTCTGCCTTAGATTTAATTTTGTGCAGAACATTGGCAACCTGCTGCACCCTAGTAGAGCATACCTATGACTTTTTCACTACTTTTTTGTCTTCAATAGCTAGAATTGTTTTGACTCAAATTAGAGATGCGAATACCTTGTTTTCTAGTCCCCAGTATTCCTTGCTCATGTAGAGACACATTTTTGTGTTCAGCCAACAACTGCTTTAAGTTGTGTGCAGTTATGCAAGAGATGAAAGTACAGGAAGAGAAAGGAGAGGAAGAATTTCTCCTCCAAGCAGAGTCTTAGTTTAAGTCATGTACATTTCTTTTCCTAAGTTAAGAAGAGAATCCCTTTACATAACAACCTAAAAGTGTGACCAAAGCGCGACCTCCTAGCTTTCAGCAGAGAATACTTTAATAACAGATTTCAGAAGAGGCTTGGAGAGGATGCTTTTCCAGGAAAATGCCTGTGTGGCTCACAATTGCTGTACTTTCACCACTTGCTTACTCACCTCCTGTGCCCTCTTGGGAATACGCTGGGCTATGCTGGTGCAGAAAGAGAAGCTTCTGGAGCATGCTGTGCTAATTCATGGTACTGGCAATGCCCCAGCTGGCAGAGACTGCAGTTTATCTCCCTGCCCAGGAGGATGTGCCGGACACGACTAATTATACCCTGGGCCAGGGCCTGTTTTCTCTGTCCATAAAAAAACAGATAAGTTTGAGACTTCAATTCACCAATTTCTAATATGTTGACTAAGCACCTCAAGAGGTAATTTGAGAATAAACAATGAGTACATTACAACTGTTCTATTTTCTTACTTGTAAATGGAAAAGCTTTCCAGAGGTACTGCATAAAAGAATTTTACAGCACCAAATCACCATACTTCAAAAGGTAGAAACCTTGGTGTTAGATAAGAATAATACTTGGCTGAAAAAACAAAACTAAACCCCAGATATTTTAAGTTCACACAACTTAATAGAACAGAAATTACAGCACCAAATAATTTCCTAAAAGACACATAGTTTGGCATACCTGTTTAGCCAGATAATTATATAAAATCATGGTGGTCTGATTGCCATTTCTCCCTCCTTTTTCCTCCTCCTCCTCCTTAACAGCTGCTTCTCAGCCAGAGACAGCTATAGCACGGCACACTGAGGCTGTACCTTCTGTTCATCAGCAGACCCTACCTACCAAGGGGACAGGATGCCCCACCAAAGGTACAGCAATGCCATCTGCACCCTCCCTGGCAAGTCATTCCAATGGGAGAAGTAGGTCACGTTGCCTTTTACTGCTACATAAAGGAAGCAGCTTCAGCTTTCATACCTGTAAGGGTTTGCCTATATCCCTGTTCAGGTAGTCTGGATCTCACAAACTGCATCAGACCTCTCTGGGTTTAACCCTTGCATTCACACACCTCACTGGATTCTCAGACTTAAGATTGTGAGAAGGCACAAAAAATTTAAATTGTAATGAAAATTAGAGGCATCTTTTGGTCCACCAATGGAGAATAAAACTAGGTGAAATTAGGTCTATTGCTTTTAATAACTACATTCTTTTAAAATAAAGGCTTAGTTCTAATTTTGCTATCACACACTCCATTCAGCCTTTACAAAGGCTCCAGGAAGTTTCATAATCCTGGTTTCTATTCCTATAGCAATCAATTGTACATATTGTTCAGAGATAATGACAGAAGTGAACATGCCCTGAAACAGGCCAGTTCAGCTCAACCATTTCTTATGATAAAAAAAATTCTGTAATTGCTATACCTTATGTTACTAGGATGATTTAAAAAAATGTATCAATTTTGAATTTAAGATACTGAAAAAGGTTACTGTATTGCTGTGTTTGCTGCCATTGTACTTTCTCGTACTCTCTTCAGAGGATAAGATTACAGTAAACTTGCATAAATGCTATCACACATGCATATATCTGAATAGTCTATATATTGCATTAGCATCTAAACCTCATTGATTATTTAATGAGGCTAATGGTAGAGAAACAGTAGAGAAAATTTTATAGCCAGGACTGTGGGAATGAAAGCCAAAATATGGAATTCCTCTAGATTAATCAGTCTCGTACCCCATCTCATTGCATTTTACGTAGCATGCTCACTGGCTGCTGAAGGTAAAGAATATTCCTTTGGACACTAACACAGTACCAGTATGTTCAAACAGCTTTTCCAGGAAGAGATTTCCAATACAAAGTACTTTTGTTGCAGATGATCAATTGCAGGTGATCTCAGAGCTAGAATGGATGGTCTTAAAAGAAATTAGTCACGAACAGGCTGTATTCCAGGGTCTGGAATATGTCTCCCCTAACAGGGAGGCTGTGCCACAACCTGTCCATCACACTGGGAGGTGACCCACAACCAATATGAAGGTCTTACTGTGTGTCTTAAAGTCCTCATTGTGACTTTCTTGAGCAGACTGCAGAGCTTCTTACCTCATGGTGTTCCACCAAAGCTTAAAGCAAGTGAAAACAGTGGTTCTAGCATCCTAGGGGGTTTGCAGACTTCTTCCTCTGTGCCTAAAGAGAGTTTGGGACAAGTAGGGCCATCCTAGCCTCATACATCTGTGAACAGCAGAACAGAGTACTTTTCAGGGCTCTCCACAGTAGGTGATTCTTCTTCATTTATTTATAGACGCTAGAATGCCCAATTCCCTTTGGATGCTAGGAGTCTTCCTTATCTTGGAAAAGCAGGGAAGATGTGATGAAACAGGTGAATAAACAGTCTGCAGTTTGTTAGCTGAGAGGCTTGAGAGTGTTTCATGGTTTTATTTATTCCTCATTTAATGTTAATTAAATTTTTATTTCCTCCCTGTTAATTTGGTATGCTTGTTTGGATAACTTATGGATGTGTATAATTGTTTAGTCTGGGACTGCATCTTCCTTCTCTGACTTCCAGGTGGCATCACATTACTATATACACAAGATTTCAGATGAAAATTCCACCTAGGGTTTCCAAGATCTGATGTTAGATAATTAGTTGTTTATCCACCTGTGATACCTACTGAATCATTCTCTGCTTTTTTGTCCTTTTCTTAAGGATAATATCTCTTTTTATTTTGTCTGTGGTTTCTCTGTTATTTTTTCACTATAACCTGCATTTTAGGATCAGTGGATTTTTGTACATATCATTTGTTTGTTTAATGCAATTTTCAGAGATAACTCTTTGACTAGGAACTTTTGAAAGTGTTGTCAAATTTATCTCTGTTCCCTTTTTCTCCCAAACATCTGTGAGACCTCAACATAAGTAATTCTGAAAATGAGCTTTTTTCATTTCTATGTCTTAATTGATTTTGTATATGATGACTGGACATTTTATTTGTTAATTCACATTTACAAATCCTATAAAAAAATCACTGTATTTAGGCAAGCTGAAAATTAATAAATCAACAGTGAATGAGATCCTTTGTTCAACAATTTACTGGGCTTTTCATCAGGCCTGTTATGCTGTTATCTACATGCTGGATCACATCCAAGCTTCTTACATAATGCCCTAGTACTTTTAGAGAAATGAGAGGACTCTGGCACACATCAAAACAATAAAACCAGGATATCAGGTTTTCCAGCTGGCGCATGTGCACAGAAAAAGCTCTGTAGGTGTATTGAGAAGTACACACGACAGATTTGTTGCAAGCCTTTTGACTCAGGGACGGAATTTTGATTCTGATTTAAAGAAAACTGTTTTCTCAAAATCTGCTGCCATGTGTACGCTGGCACTGCTTTAGATGGTTGAAATGCCAGGCAGTGTGGATCAGCTGCCAGTGTACCTGCAGCAGCCTCTGTGCTCTCTCCGGGCTGCGGGAGAGCCGCTCGCTGTGCGAATGAGACCAGAGTCCCTGTTTCTATGGCGACTTCACCTGCCATCACCCCATCAAGCAGCCCCTCTGCAGTTCCATGGAGCTGCTGCAGGGGAGGGAGACGAGGGGGAGGCGAGGAAGGAGAATTTCCAAGGGGGAGCCTGGGAAATCAGTATTGGTGTGTTGTAGTGTCAGAGTGTCAGGGAATGGACAGAGGTAATCCGTGCAGGGCAAGTTCCAGGGAGATGCTGGGCTCCTCCATCCTAACCCCCTCCTGCATTCCTTGCGTCTCACAGAAAGCATGACAGAGACAAAGTGGTGATGGCCTGATCTTGTTCCGAGTCCCTGTGGGGAAATGTTTTTCAGCACAACACATCTACCCTGGTGTAATTCTATTACAAACAATCAAGCTTTGTGAAGCAAAGACAGGCCCAATGACTGGAGTCCTGTAACAGGGCTCTGGGTCACATTGCCATAGCAATATGTAAACCCTGGACAGCTGATGCTGTTGCCCACAGAGAATCAGGATGTTGCAGGACAGATCTGAGATAATCCTTTATTGATCTGAGGTGCAAGAGACCATAATTGAAGCATAATTGACCCTTAAGCTTAAGGTAATGCCTTTGTGTTGAAAAGGGTGCTGCAGAGTGAGTCTTTCTGCTCCCTCTGAGTCTGAATGTGAGGTTAACTTGGTATCTATGCCAGCAAATTCAGCAATAAATCCAAGTGTTTCTGTTTGGCTGAGTTAATCAGTTATTAATGAGATATATATACAGGAGACGATGCCCTCCGGGTTTCATTCATTATTGAGGAAGTCCAAGGAAGGCACATAAAGTTACCCTGCCATGTAGTCATACTTGCTCAAAAGAGCTGTGATCCACTCCAAACCTACCCTCTTCTCCCACAATCCAAGATGTCTTGTAATTGTAGAAGAGGTATGTGCAGGAATAAAAAAATCCTCATTATACAGAGATATTCCTTTAAATCTGGGACTAAATCTTGGCTCCATGAAGGTCAATAGCTAATCTCACATTGTTGTCAAAATGACCATCCCTAATGTTGGGATTCCTTGGACATTTTGCTCATTGTCTCCTCTAAACTGGCACAGGATTCTTCACACTGATTTGAGTACTGACAGATTTAATTTAGAAGCTTTACTAAACCAACTGCTATAAAGTAAACATATAATTTCAAATCATTGATTATTTCTGCCATGACTAGAAAAAAGTGTTCTGTGTACTTGAAATACTTCTTATAGCCTGAGAACTGCGAATCATAATAATGAATTGTAGTAATGGATTTTATTAAAACATCAATTGTTTTTGCATTTACAAAATTTTTGTATGACTTCAAAAAAATATAAGGAAAATAAAAATCATTTAATGCAGCAAAGTAGTTGTTCCCAGTTTTATAATGAATTTTTTCTTTCAAGAGGAAATCTGTAGTAGCTGGAAAGGAAGGCTCGCTCTTCTGGGCTGGAGCTGCCGATGCTCAGGCACAGAGCCAAGCAGTGCATCCCATCTCCTGTCTGATGCTGGGCATGTACCTTATAACTTCCAGCTACAGTCCTCCAAAGTCATGATAATATTTGCTGCCATGTCTTCCTCTCTCTCCTACCCTTCAGATCTAGTTCTGGAATGAGACATGAGTAACAGATTAACTCATAGATGCCTTTGTTCTCAAAGATGACTGGATTAATTTCTTTTAAGGAAAAAATCCTAAAACATTTTTACCCACTTTTCATTTGCACACACTTTCCATTAATCCATCATCATTTTAAAGACGCTTAGCTGAGTTGAAGCAAAATTTCATTTTGCTTACCATACTTTTAATAGTTTGATTACCAGAAACTCTAGTTCTGAAGGTTTCACTACCATTAAAGCCCACAAAAAGACACATGAGAAAACTTCCCTTGAGCCCTCTTTAAAGAATAAATGTCTTCTTCAGTGACTGCTGTGGTGGCACTCTCTCTCATTGCAGGATGTTTTGTGAGCAGTTGGGAGTCTGTGTTGATCTTGTAATTACCATCAAAGCTTTGGCAAAGGGTCAAACTATTCAAGCAGTTTTAAAGTGTCACTCAAGCCCATGTGGTCTCATCAACTACCCTTTCAAATAGCCTGATTCAAGCCATTTTGATAATAGTGGTCTGCACCACTGGTGTGAAAGGAGCATGACACAGTTATTTCCGTGGCTGCCTGGTGAGCGCATTAGTGCATGGGCACTGCCCCCTGACCAAGGAGTTCTGAAAACTGCATAGATCAAAACCTCCCTGGGGCAAGAGCAGCTGCTAGTCCTCTTCCCAGACAGCAGCTTTTGGGATTCTTCTCTTCAATATTTCTGCAAGTTATGAAAGGCTCACCATGTCTGGGCAGAGGCTTGTTTGTATCTGTAACTATATCCACCCTGAGACATGGATTCACCCCTTGGTTAGAGTTTGAACTGTGTCGTAAGGACATCATACATATGAGGGTCATCAAGATGAGGGGAGCTGTTTCTTACAGGAAAGACAGAAGCCAGAATGGCTTCAAAGCCTTTTCTCTGAGCCAAAGCCCTTTCTTGTACACTACCACATTATCTTGCTAACACAAGTTTCATCTGGACCAAAACCAAGCTAATTTAGTCCAAGTACAGCATGTGATTTTTATACCAGCTTAAGGATTTATCCTGACTGCAGCAAAGGAGTTGATACCTGGTCCAGTATAAAAACTGCTGGGCAAAGGGGGTTTTTTTGCCAATTTTTTTTGGTAAAGCATCTGGAAAACATTGTTGCTATTAAGTGTTTGTATAAAATCATTCTGTAACACATTGCCACAATGTCTGCCACAAGGAGCCCTAAAATCAGATGTACCCTTTATTTGCATCTGTCAGTTGAGGTGGAGACAGCTAACTGGAAGAGAAATGTTGATTTTTTTTTACTTTGGTGATACAATTTGTCATATGTGCATACTTGCCAGCATATTAAAAACATTTTCTAGTACGGTCTTCTGATTTTATATAATTTTTATTTCAGTTACATGTGAAAATGATAGGGAGATTAAAAAGTTATATAGCATCATCTAGTGTTCACATACAAATCTACAAGAGCTTGCAGTTTCATCATCCTCACTTATTCAGATTAACTGGCACCAGTTTTGACTCCAAAGGAAAATGTGAGGTAAATTCCTTATTTCCAGCTGTTGGCCTGTGGACTCTAAGGAAGAAAAAAAAATAAAAATATAAGAGAGCTGTGTTATGCCCATGCTGTTAGCATTCACAGCAGGAGTGGGACAAGAATATGAAGTATTTTCTTGAAAGTATTTTTGCAGATAAGGCTAAGCCAAAGAATTTTGGTGTGTGGTTTTAGTGTAAGGATGGTAAAAGTCCAGGATCAGAGCCTGCTGTAGTCACTCTGATTTGACAAAATAAATTAGAATGCTTTATTTTTTTTTAAGTATGTCTTCAAAAAAAGAGAATCAGAACAGGAATCCAAATCTTTGTCTCCAAGGCTAAGCATTTTAAATTAAATTGCTTAGAAGGAAATGCAATAGAAATCCAGGAGGACATCACAGGGTTCAGAAACCTGCCTTCTATAAAGCACATCTTATGTTCACTTTTTGGGAGGGGGGTTGTCTCCTCCTTCTCAAAAGCTTAAGATTTCAAAATTTTAAGATTGGTTCTTTGCAACTGTGTACTGTGTTTTTATGTGTAGAATAGCCAGCAGAGAGGCTTATACTAATGTAAAAAAAAAAAAAAAAAAATAGAGAAGAAAAAAGAAGAAGGAAAAAAAGTACCCTGGTCTTTCTTTAAAGTACCCTGGTCTTTCTTTTAAATCTAGGCTACAGTGTATGACTGTATCTGTATCTTGTATCAGTGACACTCCTAAGCATCTCCAACAGGTCTCATCATTCTGGAAAAGGCAAACTCTGTCTCTATGGCGCACAGCAGCTCCCTTCACCACCCAAACAGCAGAAAAAATGCAGATCACGTTTCTCCAGGGCTGTTCTGCTGGATGGCTACCCATGGTACGCCATCCCCTGTAAGTCAGTATCATATTGTGGCTCCCTGCAAAGACCACAGAGCACGACCCCAGTGCTGGTGCAAGCAGGGAGGAGACAAAGACAGGTTATACAGGAAAACAGCGTAGGAGCAGGACAGCCAGATGGATGGGAGGCTGAGGGAGGCATACCTTTTAACCAAAAAAATTATTCTTGTCTTCTTGATGAGAATTAAATGGGGTCATTAAGTATGACTCAAGATGAGTAAGGTCATGTGACACACTCATTTGAGGAAATGGCACTTCAGAACAGGCCAGGAATATTTGGAAAGCTGGACATTTTTTCTAGTGAAATCTGGGAGTCCTCAGAGGTTCTTGTTTGATAGGAACACCTCGGGGTTAAATTAATTCCTTTCAAACCTATTTAAAACTAAACATATGTTTCACTTATGTTCTTTTGATAATCCAAGCCTAATTTTTTGATGGTCTGGGGCAACGGACTAGAAATTCCTGTCCTACAATACCTGCCCAGTTGTGTGCCTCAGGGTTTTTTATGGTCCCAAACTTGGTGGCCTTTGTGGAGCTTAGTCATATTTATGTTTGGTGTATAATATCAGCAGGTGGCTGTCAGATACAGGAAATTAATTTCACAGTGATCTTTATGCATTGGACACTTGCATTATGGAACTGATATTTTTATATATGAAATTGTGTTATGTGGGAAATCTCAGATGCAAAGTTTTCAGGGGCACCCAGGTACTGGAATATGGTGTGTGCCCTAAAAAGAAATAAAAGTTTAAGGGAAAAAAAAGCATGAAAAACTGGGCAATGGAAATATTTATCATGTTTTCCATAAAAAAAATATTTCTGTCGTTTCTCAGCTTGGTGACGTGACATTTCTCCATATACTGCCATTAAGTCTCATTTCAATGTTAGCTTTGTTGTGCAAGCATTTGTGAATATCCAATAATTTCTGTCTTTTAACACCTATCCATGCATATGTGTGCTACTTACACACCTCTTCTGGATTTATAACACCATAATTATGCTTCAAAAATGACTGATTTGGTTTAGGAATTATATGTTGAATATATGTTTTAGTTTAATCAAACAGGTTTGGAATTTGTTTTTCGTGAGTTATTCAGACTTTTCTAAACGAGACTAAAATCTGTTTTTCTTGAAAATCACCCTTATTTCCTTTCTCATTGCAAATGAACAGCAGAACCAAAATAGTGTGTTGTATACCAACACAGAATATCAATTAGAAACAACAAGAGTGTTATTCTTTCCCATGACAGAAGCAAAATTGGGCAATAAATGTGAGGCTAATTTATATCTTGTGTTTTATTTTACAACATTTCTTTCCAGTTGTCTTGTACTAAAATTTATTTTTCTTGCTTACACAACGAAGAGTAATCTATTTATTTTAGAAATATTTTTGTTAGGTCTGCTTTTCTTTCTTTCAAGAGAGCTTCTCCCCTCCCCCTCCCTTTTCTTTTTCAGTCTAAGGAAAATGGCTGCAGCTAGAAGATGGTTGACAGTCTTCTTAAAATTTTCTCTGCAGTCTCTGAGTTTCAAGAGCCAATTATAATTCCTGAATTAATTGTTTACTCCTTCCAAATGGCAAAAAAAAGCTGTTTTGGCCCAAGTTTCTAATTGATGCAGTCATTTTGCATACTTCACATCAGTAAATCTGGGCACTAGCATCTAGCCACAGACTTACTGCTTTGGATATTTGTGTCTTTTAATGAATCTTTTCCATTATGCTGATTTTTTTCTAATTAGTTTTTCTCATTTTAATCTAACTAAAATGTCATACTAAAATTATAAGTGAAGATTCAGTTTACTTGTCTTTTAAATTAATGCATAATTAATGACAGATTGAAAAATAAACCCACAACATGAAAAATAAAACTCACAACATGATTCTAGTATTTTTTGTTACAGTTGCTCTTTCCCTGGTGATATACAAACAAACAGCCAAAGGATTTCCTTAGCTTCGTAAGTAGTCTTAGGACTGTACTTGACAACAATTTCTAAGAAAAAGTAGACACATTATATTAAAAATTTACTATCATCTTCCTCCATTAAAAAGGTGTTTCCAACTCAGATCCTCTCAGGAATATATCTCTCTGTTTTAGAATATATCTCCATTTTTCTTATATCAACTTTTAAGTATATGTTTCAGTGAGTGGAGCTTTTGTATGGTCTGACTCAATGGAATGAATTCCATCACACTGCAAAAATAAGGCTGAAGTATTTTATGGTAGGTGTTGAAGAGGATCACCTCTGAACCATGGCTGAAGGCTGTAGGTGCTAAATTCCACAGATATCTGACTCCATGATCAGCTTCACCTTCAAGCTGCAGTTAAAAAAAGCAGTGAAGATTATGGTATAATCTGAACTAACCTCTAAGCTAAATATACCTCCATAATACCACTATAAAAATGAAAATTATAGGTTAATTCAAATTTTCCTGATTTGGGTCTGAAAAGTGGTTTTTTTTTTAATTGGGTGGTTGCTTTCCTATGTGTGTATATATATAAATATATAAACGTGCATCTTAACATTGGTCCTGCAAGCAAGCCTGTTCATGAAATTTGAGTATGGTCTTGAGTCCCCTGGAGCACTGTGATCTGGAAAGTACACTTAGGACACCACCAGGTACCCATTACACATCTTGTGTGCAGCTTGCTCCTCAATCCATAATTGGTGCTAATTAATCTTCTTTTACTATTATGAACTGGAGCTCTGGAAATGTTGGATTTACACTTGCCTTTGTAGTCATTTGTCCAGCCAGACTTCCACCCAGCCAGCCTCACGGGAAGATTTGCTTTATCTGGGGAAGAAAAACTGCATATGGTAAAATCCCACCAGAGATATGAATCTGGTATTTCTCTGTGTGCTGGTTAATCACAGTTTATAATCCAAATTGTCAGGACCTTCAGCACAGGTTAGTCTTTTTGATGAGGCAAGATCAGCAGGGAACACAGGATGGCTTTTGCAGAGGGGAGAAAAGGATTAATAGACAACACGAGAATGATGTTTTGCAAAGAAGGAGAAATGTTCGCTTCAAGGATGTCGGAAGGAGCCAGGATATGATGATGCAGCACCTCCTGCTAGATCCACTACACACACAGTATAATTTCCCCTCAGATGCCTGGTGCTCCTACCACAACGTGTCTTGCTGCATTAGTGGTTGGGTCCACTCATGTGACCACAGGGCTTGGCTGATGATCTTTACTCACAACAACATCAATTAGTAGCAATATATAAACCCTTCTATAGCCCTGTTAGGGGGCTTTGCTGGAGGATTCTGAAGCCAGAGAGATCCTTCCTGCCACATACTAAAGGCCTGTGACAAAAAGAAACTCTGTTCAAGACATTAGCTAAGGACAATAACAACAGAGATTAATAGGTAACCTTAGTATATCCACTGCTTTAAGCTTATTCAGTGAAGCACATGAAGAATACATTTAGCTACAGTGTAGTCGTTTTTCCCTGAAACAGATCACAGTCAAGGGGTACCCACAATTACTGGTGGAAGCGTCAGGGCATGAAAAAAGGCACCATGTCATAGGGAAGCTTATACCAATATCCCATCTAAATGAAAACTCACTATTCTTCCTCTTAGGACTGTTACCCAAAAATGAAGTGGATGAACCCTTCCTGTCAGTGATGTTTTATGTGGCTGAAGGATAATGACATCCCCAGTTTACCTAAAGGTTTCTCACCTGTGTCAGCTCTGAATTAATTCCACTGGGAGTACTGATGCCCCTTCCTCACTGGCTTTCCAGCTCCTTCCTCAGTGTATCCAGCCAGGACGAAGGAATGGAACTATGGTTTGATAGTTTGGGGTCTTAGGGCTGCCATTTCTTCTTGTGGTCACCCCAACTAATGTAATTGATGCTTATTAGCTTTTCTGCAGTTATCATGAAGCAAAATCTGTAGCCCACTCGAAAACTGCAGCATTCTCTAGAAACTTGATAATTACATATCAGACCTGAAATTACCACCTATCATGTCCAACATTCTTTTCCAGCACGTGATTCTGCTGCAATGTCTCTGGGAACACATCCTTACTGAGTAACTGGCAGGGTACTTGCTAACAGTGGTGAATAGTGGTGTTGACATTACTAATGATCTTCCTTAATCTCCCCTTTGCTTAAAATGCTGGCACGCTATGACTCAACACCCAACACCAACACCACTCAAGTCCAGTTGACATCACATGTACCCTCTCCTCTCCCCACTCAGGACAGCCAAACCAACTGGACTGGATTCCAAACTAGAAACACCAGCTCAGATATTTCTCAAAGGAAAACAGTTGTCCTTAAAGTCATACAGAAACTTCAGCAACTTGTTTGCACACACACAAGTAACTCTAAAAATGAAGATCTATAAACTGAATAATAATATTTTTCAGGAATAATTTTTTTATTAATAAAAAATTAATGTTGACTTATTAAAGATTAACTGGGTTTATTGAAGTCCTTTTATTATCATAATAAGGCAAGAGTCTGAAACTTCTTTTTCAGAGGACTTCAGCAGTCTAAGTAGATGTATTCTTGTTCATTATTTCCCATTTAGTATTTAACACAATTTTTTTTCTATCAAATAGCTCAAAAATTGATATAAGGCAAGCATTTTATCATTAATTATCTCAATTCTGTATTATAAATCTTTTGAGAAACTATGCTTTTGCATTTACACTAGTGATTAATATTTTCATGCCTGCCCAGGTCAGTGTTAGTAGGGTTTGCCTTTCTAGATGGCAGAGCAGGAGAACATTTTCATGCACAATAAAGTTCCACACAAACATGAAACCAGTAGTTCAATACCAAATAATTTGCCTTGAGGATGTAAATATATGGTATCACTACAAAAAAAAAGTGAAGGCATTTCTTCACCTCACTTTACTTTATGTACCTTAAACAAAATCACTTATGTAATGTCTGATATCTTTCATTAGAAGAATTCAAACTCTCCCCTCTGACTAAAGAAAAACAGAAGGAGTTTAGCTTCCCAATTTGGACACTTCTTTCAGTGATGAAAAAAAAACCAAAAAACCAAAAAACCCACCAACCTCTTACTCCTTCATGTTCCTAAATAAAATTTCTGCCTTAGTGCAATTATGAGCTTTGTGCCTTTTATTTCATAGAATCACAGGTTTCCTCCTCATATCTTGTGCCTTAGCTGATGCCTTTCATCATCCTTCATTTTTAGGTAAGCCTTACTGCCCATTGTCTCAATTAGAGCCTTATATATATATGAAATCAGCACGTTTCTTGGCATTTGTTCTCAGGATTATTTAACAGAATGCCTTAATTCAAGAAAAAAAAAGAAAAAAAGAAGTACCTTTCAAACCATTTCTGAAATTATTATTTCAGAATATAGATCAGAAATTACTTCAGAAAAGTAGTAAAAAGAATATTGTTTTTATTTAATCTAAAAATATTTTTTCTATGTCTTAAGGTAAACTTGTAATTTCTACTCTCTCTACAGTCTGTCAGGAACAATACATCTCTCAGTGGTGTGCTTTAAATAAGTTACATTCTGGTACATTCTGGATATGACTGATTCTCTGATTTGGTTATCAAGGGAATCTATATAGCTAGGTTAATATTAAAATGCCTACATTTGGGTTAGATAAATCCCATCCATAGAAGTTAATGAAAGAACAACTTGATTTTTCAAAACTTCAAGGCAGCATGATCAGATGTGTGTTAACCTCTGTTGAACACTGTATTTCAAAATCCTTTGTGTTTCTTTCTCAGTAGCAGACAAAAGAATTAAAAGCGATCATTGAAAAATTCTACTATTTACTAGAAATTCTCCTTAATAAATAGAGTAAATGGAAAATTTTTGAATTGAAGTGATACATTTATTTTGAATTTATTATCTGAAGTTTGCAGCCAGTTTTGACTTGCTCCCACCCACAGGTTTAAGATACTTCAGGCACACAAAGCCCAACTGAAACTCACAGAATTACTTCAAAAAAAAACAGCATTTGCAATTTTTCTCATGCAAATAAAAGACTACAGAGATAACAAACCACGTGTTTGTTTGCTCAGTGTTCTTTTGCAAACATGGCTTATCTGAGAAAAAGCAGCTGAAGATTATAAAGTCCTAGAATTCCTAAAAGTAGGTGAGATGGAGGCAGCTGGGCAGTTTCACTTTGGCTGGAGTATAACTTGGGCACCAATTTTATCACTGGAGGCATAGACTTTGTGCTCCCTTTGGAGTCTGCAGGATCATGGAGGTTTAATAGGAGACCATAGAACTTTATAATGATGACCATTTCCACACAAAACAAAGCAGTACTAAAAGTACAGCTCTTCAGGTGCCACATGGCCTGAAGAATGGCTGATGTGGCTTCTTCCAGAGCTGTAATGACCTGGAGGCTGCAGGCAGTTGTTCGTTCCAAGGCCAAAGGACAAAGCTGACAATGGCAGCACCAGCAGCATGTCACTGTTGCTTTTCTGTCAGTGCCTGGAGCCCTCCTCAGAATACCTCAGCCATAGCCTGGGCTATGTTGAGTGTTGTTGAGGTGAGATCCCTGCTGCTGCTGTCCCTTCCTTACCCAAAGGGATTGGGCTGGGAAAGGGAAGCTGACAGCTAGTAAGAAACACAGACACAGAAAGTTTGATAGCACAACTGTATAATCAGTATTGCAGCCTCTCAACCATTTGGAGACATGTGCATATGTCATGGACAGCACAGATCTGGACATCTTCTGATTAGATTGATTCCTCTTAAACGTCTGCTGGTGCTCCCTAGACCCCACAGATAGGACAGAGCATTGTTCACAGTTGCTAGTCTGGTGACTCCCTGTCAGGGTCATGGCTGGGAAGAGGGAGGGGAGACAAAGACTTGTGCGTCTGAGTCAGCCTTTTTGCCCAGCCCACACCTTTCCCGATAAAAGCCCTGCAGCCACAATCACCTGGGTCACAAACCTTCACAATGTGGCCCTGCTTTGGCATACACGTTCTTCTTGCAGTGGCTGTCACCCTGAGTCCTGTGACTGCTGAGGCACAGAGTGAAAATGATGTCACTGGAGAAGATGTCTATCCCCCGCTCTGGGACCTGGCCCCTGGAAACCTGCTGGACTTCCCAGTGAAGGACAACAAAATTGTCATCAGTGCTTGGAACTATCAAGACCGACTGGGAGTGTATAAGAGCTTGTTAAATGCTTCAGCCAAATATTTTGCTGCCTTTGGACCCCAAAACAGTGGCAATATTCTCTGGGGATTACCATTGCAGCATGGGTGGCAATTTCGTACAGGTATGAATTATTTGCTTAAGATGCTGGATTAGCAAAATGTTTTCCAGACCTGCTCAGAGGCTTCCTTTCCAAGGTTTCTTCCTCACCAGCCTCATATAGCCTCAAATGGTGTAAACTTTGACAGAGATGCCAATTTGTAAACAAAATGCTGAGTGAACACCCTTACCTTGCTGAGCAATAGCTATTAATATTCCTTATAGGAATAGGTCAGAATCCAGATTTGTGGTATAGATGGGCAATATTTCAGCTAATTAAAAATCTCTGGAAAGGCATTCCCAGCTGCTTCAGTTTATGTAGATAGATTTCAGGGCATGCATTCTACAGTGCTGTTCTTAAATTATCAACTAATAGGCTTTTATTTCTGTTAATGTTACAAGCTTCTAGAGGTGGTTTGAGTTAAATTTCCAAGACAGATATATGAATGTCCACATCTCCCTCTGAGAACTTATTTCTGTTTACTCTTCATGACCAGTTTAGAAATAGCCTCCTTATTTTCTAAATATGTTTTTTACATAAATGAAGTATTTTCTGTTTGTTGAGGGTTTTTTTTTTGTTTGCTTGTTTGTGGGATTTGTTTGGTTAATCAGGTTTGTTTTGTTTTAAATGCTTGTTGCAATGGACAATCTTTTACAACATTTGTCTTCTTTTTCTTTTTAGTCTTTATCCTTCCCATTCATTCCTTTTGCACACCAGTGATCTATTGCTGCCTGTTTTTTGACAGTCTCTGTTGAAGTAAAATTTTTAAAAATTGAATCTTTCTGGTAATATTAAAAATATAATCTTAATTTTTAAAAAAAGGGTTGAACTGCAGTCCTCATCATTGCAAGTTCATGTTCTCTGTGCTTGGCTACTGAAAGATATACGTTTGAGTATCTAGCATGCCCCAAAGCACAAGATCTGCCCAGTCAGCTAGGGAGAATAATTAGGATAATTTGTATGCACATTGTTCATGATCGTCTCTTCTTCCTGAGTAAAAATATCAGAAAATTTGGTTTGGTAATGAGGTTCAGTTCTAGTCTGACAGAAATGACACTGCCATTATTCAGCTGACTTGTCAGAGAGCAAATGCTCTGCAGGGCAGAGTTTGGGAGCTCCTGGAATAGCTCAAGCCACTGCACAAGGCCATGGTAATTGCATGTCATGCACTTAAAGCAGATTTCCTGACACTCTGCATGACAACACTTAATGTACATGTATGGTGCTCTTTTAGGACTTAGGCCATTTCTTCATGCCACGTGCTTAAAGTAAAATATTCTGTCATGAATAATTGTGAAATGTCTTGCATGTTTTGTAGATTACAGATGCTTGCAAACTTTGCTAATTAGTTACATCAATGCTTGCATGCTTAGCTTCACATTAAGGCCACGATTGTCTGCATGATTAAACTGGAAGTGATTCTGTATCATACAACCCAATTAGGTGAGACAATTACTAACACATTTAGTTTGTGCTGTTTTGCTCGTTGAGCAGCTCTCCTAAACTAGCAGTCCTACATCTATTAGAAATGACGCTTCAGCTACGCACGTGCTCGTGTGTGTATGTATATTTATGTCTCAGTAAAAATACTGTGATGTCCCGATTTCAAACAGTTCAGTAAATTCACAGAATACATTTACAGTGAGGGATAACTCCAACTGTAAAATACAATCAAATTACTATGCACTGAGAAACTCAACTACTCTAGGAACAGTAGTTTATGAAGCAAAGCAACAGTAATTGCTTTGCTTCTCCAACCAAAAGTCTGCGTGCTTTATTCCTTTATATTTTTTTTTTTTCTCAGTGGGATTTCCTGTGCGAAAAGTTTGAGAAGTATTTGTTGTATTATTTAATTTTATTCACTCAGGTAGGTTAGCAGATCATTCTGGTGTGACTTCCTGTGGCTATGAAAATGGAGAGCTCCTGTGCCAATCTGTAAGAAGCTGGTGGTCCTGTAAGTATATGCTGTCACACTGTTCTTCTCCAAAATAAATTAGTGTCCTAGAAGGGCATCTCAAAATATTTCTTCCCTTTAGACTTACATTATCATTTCAGTGCTGTGTAATTCTCCATCACAACCTTGCAGCAAGACACTTAAGTGTGAGTGGGTAAATGAAAATTAATGTATTTTGAATGCTTACTTGAGAAAGGAGAAAAAACCCAAACAAAGAAGCTTGCAGCCTTAAAAATATTTACACTGCAAAAATTTATGTGAAAATGTATGGGAAACACTGTGACAGGTATATATATTTGTAGATATTTATAGATATTTGCAGTTTACCATTAGTCCAGAACAGTTTTCTTCAGTTTAGATGCTTGCACTCCAAACTAAAACTTTGTGAGAAAATGTCAAGCAGGAATCTTTGTGGTTTTTATACCATCCATGGTTCTTTTCCCCATAGCACATTTTCCCTCCATCACTTCTGCCCCTTGGTCCCTCAGCTTCTCTGATGTCCTGGTGTAAGTTCCCCCTTTCCCAAGACCTGTCAGCAGGTTTGAGCAAACAGCTCTGTCCCTTCCCTGCCACAGGAAAGTTTTTCCTTCAGTGGCCATTTGGATTAAGCTTCTGGCTGTGAATCAGTAGAGAAAAGTATATATCTTCAAGTGAACAAAGACACAAGCATAGATAAAATCTAAAATGTAAATCCAGGGTAAAACTGTCTGTGATATGAGTATCACAGTCATCCAGCTTTGGTTTTCCCATTTTGTGGATAGCACTAGCTGCTGTGTGGGATGGTGTCTCACACAGTGTCAAGTAACAAGAGTCAATGCATGGCCCTTTGCAAACAGGGGACCTTCCTGGAATAGAAACCACCACCTTTGTTTCTCAGTGTTTGAATTCCTGCTCTTCATTTTCTTCTAAATATTGCATATTTGCTTGATATCCATTTTGTTGCCTCCAGAAAATGTATGAACTCAACTTTGATTTACCCTTCTGTAGCAAGAACATTCCAAGAGCCTTTGAGATTGCATGGAAATGTCTCTTAGTGTTCTGAGGATATGAATGCTTTCAGCTGGCGTTCAGAGCAGCCCTCTGGCATAAGTAGTCACATGAAACCAGGAATGAGTTTAAACCAGAAACTCACATTTAATATGCCTCAGGTGAATGTGATACTACTTGCTTAAGATCATTTATCTTATTTTGCCTAGCATAATATTCAGTATAGTCCTGTCCTGCATTGCTTTCTGCCGGCTAAGTCACTGAAGCAGGTGGAAATATATAATAGAGGCAAGAACACTTAAGAGAATACAAGAACTTTGTGATGTGAGATCAAGGTTTCAGTACTTCTCATGCAAAGAGTGGACAAGAAGCAAGAGCCAGATCAGCAATGAGTCTCAGTGAAACACCTGTCTCATCGCTTCAAAGTTATGATACGAACACTGTTGTCTCATCACTCATCAGAGTTTTCCTTTGATCTTCTGACTGGCCATGCATTTCCTCCTGAATTCCCAGCCAGGTCCACATTCAGGAGGCATGTCACATGAGACAAGGGGTTTCTCTTTATATATAAACTCTTTTATTTCTTTTATTCAGCACTCCCAGGGAAGTCAAAACCCTTGTACCTGACCAGTCTGTCAGTGTCCCATTATGGGGACCCCACAGAACAGTCCACTCTATCAGAGCATGGTTTCATCAACCTATTTGGGGTTGATGTTCCCACTTGGAGCTGGTAGATATTTCCATTTTTGTCAAGTATGTTATCTTCTGCTGGCAACTCTTCCCTTAGTGCCCTTGAAGGACTCACAGTAAACAGTCTACTGAATAACACACTTTATTAACAAACACATTGATAGTCAAACACTGTGACAGGTTAAGGTTCAAAGATGACTATTGATAATAACTCATTGCAAAAATGAATTTGAAGCAATATATTGACCAATTCTAATCACCAATTAAAGCTAGCTAGAGAGAATAATTTAGCTTGCACAGAATGAGGTTCTTATCCAATAGACATCCCTATGGGGAAGAAGACAGATTCAGCCTGTTGACTGGTCCCAGAAGTTCTGATGGAGTATTCTCTGACTTCCCTCCCCACTTTAACTATATTTATATTACTTCCTTTGAGGGGAGAGAAAAGGTAAAGTTACAGTTGGTGACATTTCATGTTGATGTGGTGCTTGAATCATTAGTATACGTAGAGTGTGAAAAGCAAGATGTATTTTTGAGCCAATGAAGCAAAGGCCAGCTTCTGGTTACTGTCTGGTTCATTCCTTTGGCTTAGTTCCTGTTAGCTGCATGTTTTCAGTGGAGCATACTCACAACACCACTGTGTTGCTCCATCCTTTGTTTCATATCTCATCAATTTTGATAGACCATGGCCACAGCACCTCCATGCTGCTCCATCCTTTTCGTCATCTCATGCTTACAGCAATACACTGAGTTCCCTCAGTATTCCAGCTCCTAAGGTGTGCAGACCCAGTCCCTAGTGAACTATAGCCAACACACATACTCCTTCTGTGTCAACTCTGTTTTATGATCTCCCATAAGGTGGAGCAATGGCTTCCCATTAGGAGGACACTGATACATGGTAGGTGTTCAGGTTTCGATGATTTTGGTCCTCACTGCTGGAATTTAGCTCAAAATATCAGCGCAGTCCATAGCCCTGACACCAAGTATGAGCAAATGACTTCTCAGCATAACAGCTCAGAGGAACCCACCCAAGAGGGAGAACAACTGATCCCCAGGCTTTTCTTCACTCAAAGCTATTAAACTTCATTTCTACTAAGTGGACACATTTAAGAGGAGAACTTTAAATCCTCCTTCCAAGAGAGGAATATCAAATAGCCCTATGGGCTCTCTTTACTGGACATAAGATTTGGCTCCAGTGAGAAATGAGCCTGAGTTTCCTACATCCTGGATCTGACTGCTACAACTTATGGATCAGACCAAAGAAAGCCATCATCATAAAATAAATCTAAACAGATAATTGATGGTAATGAGGGAATATCCAAGCAATTTTCAATGAGTAAAATATTTTTAGAATCAAAATTATTATTTTTAGTAAAATATCACATTTTCCTTTCTCATAGGTCTAGGATTCATAGAAGAGGGGGTTTTAATGGTGGAAATACTTGTGGAGTATCCCTTAGTCTTTCTATACTTAGTTTGCAATTAATATTTGAGAGACCTTTCTTGTCCTTTCCAAGACAGCCTACAAAATTCTAACTTCTTTCCATTACTTTTTTTTTCCTTTTCTGCAAAGTAAAGCACAGTGTAAGCTCATACAATGCTCTTAAAGGACAATGCATAAATGAACACTACAAATCATATCTAAATCAATACAAATGTCATCATTATTACATTTCAGTACATATATTCCACTGCTGAATACAGTTGTATTCATGACAATTAGTAACAGTTGCATTTGGTGTGGGAGAGTTCATATTCGTACGTGGGCATTTTTCATTTGCTTGTGATTAACATCTCCTGCCTTTTAATTATTGTTACAGGTATGAATTACTATCTGGCTATTATACCCTTTCTGGGGGCAGTGGAGGCTGGCCTCTTTGGGCAGCTGCCGTATGAAATAGAAATATTGCCACCAGAGGAGCAAAAAGTTGATTTCTGTTACAGCGTTAAAGACTGCTGGTCTCGCATGCCCAAGCTCATGGATGAATGGAAGACCTTTTTTGAAGTAAATATTTTTGTAAAAAATATTTTTAGAAATGATACCAAAATATTAGCTTTAAAAACTATTATTACTGTCATTTTTAAGATTCAGAGAGCTTAGTTTGTTTTTAATAGCAGCTTCATATAAAAACAACAAGCAGGAAAAATGGAAAGAATAACATATAGTGAGTCAGAGGTAAGTAGGATGGGATCTTTACAAGTTATATAATATTTTCTTCCCTTGACACAGATCTGTATTTTGGCTTCTGTTCCAAGACACTGTTTTGTATTCAATTATATTTGTATTCTTCCAATACTGTTTATGTTAGCAATGCAAAGAAAGATGGAACATTGTCCTCAAGAAGTGGTCCTTAGTTGGTTTTATAAGGTTCATTTATTTCTTTAAACATCTAAAAACTTGAAAATGCTGAAACATCATTCATAAGTGCGCCTATTTATGCAAGTAGATATTCTCTTTCCTCCTCACTCATCTGTTCTCTAATCCCAAAGATAACACTACTTCTTACTTCATAGATTTAATAGCTATTTTTTATAACTAGACCACTGCAGTTGACATTTTTTATTGGTAGTCAAATAATTGATAATTATCAGAAATGTTAAACTGTAAGTCACTCTTTTGAGTGAAAGTAGACAGTTTAAGAGTAAGACTGGATTTGTCTTCATAAGATCATTTTTCCCATGCATCATGTTTCAGAAGTTGTTATAAAATATCTCCTTCACAAATAACCATAATGATAGCAAGATAATTTTCTTATTTTTCTGAAAATCTTTGTAAAGTTGTGGTCAAAAGAGTACGGACAAGTTTTCAAGGGGTCCCTATTTCAGTGCTGAATCTTGTATGAATACACTCTGATACAAAAATCCACTGCATTTTTGTAACCAAATACTGAAATGATGTGGATAAAACCCTTGCAGTGTTGAAGTTGAAGAACAGCAACTACCATCAACTCTTCAAATATAATTTCCTTTAACTGCCAAACATCATTTTGTGATGCATGTGCTTATATAAAAAAAAATAATAATTTGGTTTAAACCTCCCCTCTCATTCTCTATCCTTTTTGTCTCCTGTTGCTGCAGTATCTGTTATCTACAGAACACACAGCTGTGAATTCTGACAGCTTCTCCTCCTTCAAACTGGATGATGCCCTTGGGCTCATGTGGAAGGCACACACCACCTCCATTGCTTACGCACTCCCCAGATTCCAGGACCGGTAAGGGGAATAAAGAAGTGTCCATGGAGGATCTTTCCACCTCTTTGGAAGGATGGTATCCTAACAAAGTCTACACAAGCTTTCATAGCTTAGGTGTCTACTCTTTAGGCTCTGCTCATCCTTCCACTCTCTCAGAGTGTGGGATGACCAGTGAGAGATTGGCTGCCCAAACTGTGATGACCAGTCAGGCTCTGGGCTTAGAATGAGATGCTGGTTCACCTCTGGGAGCCAGGACCTGATTCAGGTTTAATCTGGGCAGAGGCAGAGTTGCCAGGAGAAATTAGGTATAAAGTACTTAAGGAGGCACTGAGGCCACTCAGGATTTTATACTGAACAAAAACTTTTGGAATAAACAACTAATGTGTTCTACAGGGGAATTCAATTATCTGCCACATTTTTTATTTTCTTCTCTTTCAGCTTAAAATATCTCTCTGATCCAGAAGCAAATTTTGGTGAAGACTGGGCTGATGCTGTAGATTTCATTGCTGCCACACACTTCAGTACAGACTTACTGACCACAAACAACTTCCAGTCCTTCCTGCCCCAGAGGATGCTTGTTGAAGGGGATGTCCTCCCATCCATTAGTGACTTCTCTCCAGAGCAAAATAAGGTCCTGGTGTCACTCAGAGTTCTTCACAAAGCAAATAAACTAACAGGTATGAGCCTGACCTACAGATGCCTGTTGTCCATAAATATTTAATACTCTGTTCTCTCTATATATCTTTTTTCATATGAATACAGTGAATGTTTGATATAAAGTGGTATAAACAGATCTTAGAGACTAACAGTAAAACAATTAAAAACACAACCATAAGCAAACAACACACCAGACAGAAAATGCTGGTGGGATAACACTGACAATGAGGGATTTCAGTGAGAAAAAAAGCATTTTGGGAGCAGATGATCTTACTCCTTCTTTTCCCAGTTTTCAAAGGAACTTTAAAAATACAGATATTTTTGTGTTTCACCAGTCGAATCCGAAACCATTAAAGCTGTAAATGAAATTATTAGACCAGTTAAAAAAAAAAAAAAAAGGGAAAATTACCACGAGCACCAGTTTGCAAGTGTTTTGGTTTTAGTTTTTGGTTTTATTTCAGTCTTTGATTTAACAGAGATCTGTCTCAGGAAAACGATATCCTTAGACAATGCTGGCTTCATCGCATTCACCAAAATAAGTCGTGCATCACCATCCAGTGGTGTGTCTCAGAATTACACTCTTCTGAGAATTCAGTTCTTTCATAGATACTGTTGGGCCGGCTATTTTTGTTTGAACTTTATGAAGCAAAGTTATTTTGAATCTTTAAATGAAGATAGAAGGTAAAAATACATTGAAAAATTAACATGCCTATCTATGGCATTTGTGATCCTCTTCTATCTGTACATTTCACTGAAAATTCTCTTATCAGTTGTATTGAAAGCTGAAAAAGATGTGAAATAAAGATATTCAGTGATACAAAAGAGCATCTTCCCATCACAGAGTGCTTCCCTTTCGTTTTTCACATAGCATTATCTTTTGGAATCTGAGTAAGGGTCTGAACAGATCTATCTCCTGCCTGGCAGTCTATTGACACAGTTCAGGAGGAGCACACCAAGGAAAAGCATGACCAGAAGGACAGGAAGGAGGGAGGAGCACATCAGGTGAGGACAGCACTACAGGGAGAGAGGAAAGAATGTATGGATGCAATCCACTGTAAATAGAAGGAAAGAGGGAGAGAGATGAAGTTTCATATAGGTGCAGCCATAATGAATTCCATAGCTGAAATCCCTTGCTTTGCAGGGGAGAGATTTCCCTGACTTTGCTGTAAGGGATGAGCTTTGAATTCAGCTGATAATTAAATGCCAGCTAATTCAGCCTGGTAACTGATTTGCAGATCAGAAAAAGCAGTTTTAAAATAAATTTGACTGTGTCTAAATCCAAAGCCTCACCAGGGACCTGAAAGACCTTATCTTAGTGCTACAAAATAGAGATTACTAAATATATTGGTTTTGTAGATGCTTTTAAATACATCCTGTGAGACACAGGGTTCTCTACTGGTACTGCAAACTTCAACAGCGGACAGAAAGCTGTACTACCTCCTAGGACAGGACACTGTGTAACCCAGAGTGAGACTTGATTTCTTGATTCAGAGTTTGATTGATCTTTATTTTCGTTTAGTTGCCCCTGCTAGTCTAGCAGGAGCTGTATTGAGAGAGCGTTGTGCTGCTACTAAAGCTTTTCTACTCATGGACTGTCAGATCAACTTTTTATGTTCTGCCCCTCACTGATACCCAAAGGCAGAACAGGAGGAGAAAAAATTCTTAGTTTTCCACTAGACTTTTTTACCCTCACATTTCCCTTCTATCCACTCTAAAAATGATCACTGAGTGGAGTGAGGAGTAAGTAGACATTGTCCTGCAAACTGGCACTAGAGCTAGGCTGGCTTGGCCAAGCCACACTCCCTAGAGAGCCACTGCTTATCCCCTGGACAAAAGTATTAGGATCATTTGCTTCTTTAGCTTGAGGTCTTAGCTGGCAGAAAGTGAAGGCTTTGTTTTAGAGTGAAAACGAAGACAGGCCTGATTATAAACTCCCAGGCTACTGCTCCATAAACCACGGAGCTACGTGCCGGAGCAGACAAAGACCTTCCCTTAAGTCTTCCATCATTTCGATCTGCAACACCGGTGACAAGGGAACAACCCCCCTTGTCTGTCGATACAGAGGGCTCCGAGCCGAATGAATGGTGTGCGTCTCCATACACATTTGTAGGCAATTATCACCTCATGGTCGGTCTCCAGCTTTGTCTCCATTTCGCTGTCCCCAGGAGAGTGTCGAGCGCTTGTTGCCAGACTCAGGCTTCGTCCCTGCCGTGCCGAGAGCTGTGTGCGCTCCATGCTAATTTGACAATGTCATGCTGTGTTTTTTTCCAAGGAGGATTGCTGCTGAAGATCTGGAAAAAGGCTATGTCCACCGAAGCAGGAAGAAAACTGGGCCGAAAACTGATTGAAAGCTTGGTTTCGAGCCAGGAGCTCGAACTACTTGACCTAGTAGGAATTCAGAATTATTTTCAAGTATTATTTGAAGATTCGCAATTCCTTGAGAATAAACGATTCCAACGTGGATTGATTTAATTTTTTAGCAAACATGTGTCTGGTAATCTGGCTTTGGCAATTTCTTCCAGCAGGATTTCCTGAGTAGCCTTTCTTGCGCGTCTTTCTCTCATATGGATTAGATATTTTTAGCCTTAATTTTCCTAATTATCTCATTTTCTTAACTCAAGTCCTTATAAATAAAAAGCCTTACAGAAAAATCTGACTTTACTACTTTTTGTGACTTTATAAACTATGTATCATAATTGGAGACAAAATTAAAACCAGGCAAAATATATTCTCTTTCAGACTGGGTTTTTTCCTCTGTAGGCAGGGATTCCACTAGACATGTAATTACTTGGGTCCTTGATGGTCTAAAAGATGATCATGAGAAACCTTGTTTTGAAGTTCTGATCCAAAAGCAATGCCTTGACTGTTTCCCAACAAAGCTGTTATTTTGCAGAGCATCTGCAAACTGGAAGCTTTCTGTTTTTTCAGATTAAATACTTGAGTACAGATAGAGTCCCTTGCTGTGCTGCTTTGCAACAAGTAAATGCCTCACGTGGTAGAGCAGAGCCAGTCCAGAGCAGTCCTGAAGAAAATTAGCTTACTCCGTACCAGCTTTTACATGACAACAGAGAATTATTGTATTTGATCCACTTCACTTCAAGAAAACTTTGATCTGGATCTTAATTTATGTGATTATGTATCCTGTATAACCACAGGTTGCTTTTCCATCCCACCATGTCTAATCCACTTGTTGCAGTGTGTCATATGTTGGATTTGATTCCTGAGGAAGAGATGTATTTGCAATGTTTGTACTCCTAGTGCCTGGAACACTCAGACCCAATCTTTGGGATTATAACCTACATTTGAAATCAGTTATATCTTGAAAACAGGGATTGTGAGGAGGTGGGTGTGGGGTTCTGCAGGCAGACAGGGCTTGAAGTTTCTTGGGAAAAAAGGAAATGAATGAAATGTCTTTGCCCACAGCAGTGGGCTTGGAACTAGATCACCTTTAGGGCTCCTTCCAATACAAACCCTTCCAGTTCTATGAAGTTCTATGAAAAGAAAATTATTTCTTTCCATTCCATTTTCCCGGTTTGATTTTTTCCTTTCTTCCCAAACTTACATGATATTTGCACTGTAAATTAAGAAATAATTATCATCACATTGAGCAGCTAAACACCATTCTGTCCTTTAATGTCCCAGGACAAAGGTGTTAATTATTCATTGTCATTTAATGGATAAACTCTTAATGTGGCATCATTAGCTAACAATTTTCAAAGGAAATACATTAATGAGGTATAAGAAAATGTGGGAGTTTTTACCTTAATTACCTGGTTCATAGATCACAGTAATTAGTTTCCAGCAGACTTTAGATATAATCCAAAAGTAATCACCACAGCTGCCAGCTGCTAAAATATTAAGTTAGTTGTGCTCCAGAAAAGTTTTAAAAATTTTTTTGACCTTTTATGTGGTTGACTTAGATTTAACTTAAGGTGTGCTTTGAGAATAGAAAAAAAAACATTAATACAAACTTGTAAAATGAAAACTGCTGCATTTGAGGGAATATTTATAAAGCACATTTTTAAAAAACAAATAACTCCTTACCTGAATTCATGAAACATTAGGAAATAGTTCAGAATTTTGAGAAAGAGTCATCTTTCTTAATACAGCATCAAGCATTTATGTATTTCGTACACTTTGTCCTGTTCCAGCAAGACAACCAGTCAGATAAAGACTTTAGAAATTGGCCAGACATTGCTCTTTGGAAGCTGAGGAATGCATAAAAGTTTAGACAAAATATGGGATGGGGGGACTCTTACAAGTAGACTAGAGCCAGTTATCTTGGAATAGAATAGATGCATACTTGCAGGAAAACTTCTGAGTATCAGAAATTAAACAGAGAGAAAAGCATCAAGAGAAACCTGTAGAGATGTGGTAGGATGTCTGTGGAGTGGAATGGGAGAGCACTGAAGGAGCTTACTTGCTAATAAGAGCTAGCAAAAGCTGACGACTACCTAAGCAGGGGTTTGCTGACAAGAAGGGCTCACAAAGCATATGCTCATATGCAAAATGCTCAGCATTAATCTGGGGTTTGCAGCTCTGTCCTCATGCCTTTTACATATGTGGTCTCTCTACTGAAGAATGCCTGGCATTAATTAGGGCTTGTTCTTATTTGACAGAGGTGGTGTTTAGAAAAAACAAAGCCGCAGCTGGCTTCAGAAAGCCAGGGTGAGGGGGTGGGAGATAAACTTCTGTACAGGCTTGCAATAGCAAGCCTAAGGGGATTGGGACAAATAACATTTAGGAGTGAAGAAGGGAAGTTTAGAATTGAAATGTGGTACATGATAAAGGAAGAACTTGGGAGAACAAAAACACACCAGGAAAGAGCCTGTCCATCTTCAAAACTCAGACAATAGTGCTGAATACTATACAGTCCCCACACCACAGCTCATTTTAGGCAGGTCAGCTCCTTGTTTCTGAGCACTGTGCAGTTTTCAGTGCCTTTGCTACAGGAGTGATCACATTTCTGAGGAATGGTCAGAAGTGAGGTTCTTGTCCTTGTCCACAGATTTGCAACTGGGCATACAGCTGCTGTGCCTTACCAAACACTGTCCAAAATTTACATCACAGAAAAATGTAAGGGCTGACCTCTTCACCTATTCTTCCACAAGGGGAATGGCAACCTTGTTCTTCTCTAGGAAAGGTACCTGTGCCTTCACAGAACGGCAGATGACAGGTGTCAATAGGCACTTCTTTAGCTTTCTTAGACATCAAGATGTGGAGCTTACAGGGAAAACACTCAAGGAAGTAATTGGTAAAGATGCCAAAATACTCTTTATCCTTTCAAGTAGGAATTGGTCTTCTAAGTTTTGTCTTCCCTATGATCCCTAATCTGTGGAGAATTGGGAGTGCCTATCCAGCCTATGCTCTCTAATGAATAATAAAGTGCTTTTTTTTTCTGGTGGGAAAACCACACCTAGCAGGTGTGGAGGGAAGAGCAAAAACATTCTTGCCCAAGGCAGCCTCTAATGTGGCAGATAGCAGATTCTTCTGCTGGGAAGTAGAAGATGTAGATTTGGACTCTGACAGAGAGAAAACAAAGCTAACCTAATATAAGTACTCTGACTCTTGTGCACAATGTTAAAACCCCTCTGCATTTCCCAAATCCAAATTGTTCAGTTACTCTCTCAACTGAGGCATTTTGCCTGCTCCTCTCAGCAGGGTGTTGGAGGATGTGGACTTTCAGTTCCTGCCACAAAAGCAGGATGGAGACCTGTTATCTCCTTCACCCTAACTTTAGTGACCCCAGGAGGAGCACGTTGCCTGCCTGGTTTTGATACAATTTAAAAATATGAATATTCTTGTAGATCTGAGTCTAAGCTCATTTTGGATTTAATTATCTTTTTTACAATGAGACACAACGGCCATGAGGTGTTTTAAGAACAATGTGCATGGTGCAAACTGCCCCAGGGAAGGGGCTGTCAAGGATCCCTAGGAGGGTGTAGGGGAGCCTGGGGCTGCAGACCTGCCCAACAGCACCAGCTGGAAAGGGCTGCTCAGTAAGGAAGCATTGACAGTGGCTCAAAATGGGGCTCAGAGGATGAGGAATGGAGGCAGAATCATGTAAAGATTTGTTAGAAGACATTTATACCTACTTAAAACATGGCTAGAAAAATAATTCAAAAATGGCTTTTAACTGATGTATGCCTAATCAAACTCTCCAGGACAGAAAGAGCAATAAAATAATAATAAAAAAAAATCCTTAATGTCTCTTAGTGTCCTTCTGCAAACTGTTAGTAGTTGTGGGAAAATTTGCATGAACTGTTTGTGTGTGTGTTTGCAGGAAAGGGCTGCAGCAGGTATAGTGGACAGATAGTGGCAGTATAAACCAGCCTTCTGGACTAGTAAAGTCATTTCAGAAAGAAAGGCTCTTTCTACCTCTCTTTTGTATGACATTAGATCCCAAAATGCTAATAGATTTGATCACTGATCCTAAGAGAGCAGGCAACTGAAATAAGAGGCAAAAAGGGAGTATTTTTGCTGACAAAGTAGCTGCAGTGCCCCATGTGGGGCAATCCTGAACCCAGTTCAGATCCTTCCTCTGCGCCATGAGAACCAGAGGAATTACATAAGAGTGGTGTATTTGCAAGAAAGGCAGATCATAACATCTGAAGCTGCCCCAGGAAGAGTTATTGCTTTCTGAGGCTGGCCTGAGCCTCTGGCTGCCAGCACTGCTGCATCCAGAGCCTCAGGGACAATGTTGCAGAGGACATAAGGGGATACAGGCACATGGATGTTGAGGCATTTCTTAGATCCTGGTGGAATCAGCCCCTTAAAACATCATGCAACTGTTTCCACATATGCCCAAATGTTAACAAATATGAGGAATTTAAAGTTACATGAGGAATTTAAAATAGTCAGACTGAGCTATCCATTCTGGTACTCCTGCTCTGGATGGAGATGACAGCAGTAGTCTGGGGCAAAAGCAGCAAAAGCAGCAAAGGCAAGGCAAAGGCAGGGCAATCTCTCTTCCCACTCAGCCTGCCAGCAGCTGGCAGTCTGCACTTACATCCAGCCCACATGGTTCATCAGTCCCAGAGAGAGTTGTGAAAGGTTATCTTGGAAAGTATAAAAGCCCAAGAAAAGATACAGAGCAAGTTTATCAAAGAAATCGACTATTGCAAAGCACAAGAACACTTCCAGCACACAGATACATTAAGAAAACAAGGGAGAAAAATTAAAAAACAAGCAAACAACAAAACCTGCCACCAATACATGAAGTAGAAGCAAGAGAACATTCTCTCAGAGACTATCAGTTTTAACATGGGGTCAGGGAGTTGAAAGTTTGCATGGTAAAGACACATCAGTCTAAAAATGAAAGGAAAACACCTGGACAGTCTTAGGAGGGGTAGGAAAGATATGATATGTGTTAAGTGAAGAGATAGCAAGAATAAACTGTGGTTTCTTATTGGGAGTGTTGTGATAGGTGACATCACATGTGTCATGTGTCATTTAAACAAAAGAGTTTTGGCATTTAAGGAAGAATGCAGGGAGAAGATTCTTCTTATCTTCCCAGGCACAAACGCTGGATATATAAAAATATGTTCATGTTGATCATCCAAACAGAAAATTCTGTCTCACTAAGGGCTTATGCACACATGGAGTGCTGTGGAAGCAGCTGCTTCTGATCAGGCCCTCAGTGAGAACACACTGAAAATACTTCTTAGCATTAAAAGAGATAAGCCTTTAAGCTAACAAGTCTGTGCAAAAGCTTATGCCAATCTTTTGCAAAGCAAATATCTTATTATTTAAATACACTTGTATTCTCTTCAGGCATAGCAATTGTGGTCTGTGTTCAGCTAAAAATGTCTTTCCCTTCCTGAATGCAGTCGTCTTGAGCATTAATGTCTGGGAGTGATAACCATGTCCCTCAAGGATTGCCATGACATTACAGCTTTGTCAAACATGTATTAGCAAACAGTAAGAAATCACTGTGGTCATCTGTATGCCGTAAGGGAATCACAATACTTATTAAGTCTTTAATATCAAACACAAACCTTTTATTAGGATCTTACTTCACATCTCCTTCCTCCCCTCTGCTTTCTCCAGTAAGACAAAATGTCTTTTCTTCACAGCTCAAGACAGCACTACGTTCTCTCTCCCATCCAGAACTGAATGCAAATGGCATTGTCCTGCTGTGTCATAAAAACTGAACAGCCAGGATAGTTCCCACTTCTGTCACAAGACACAATGTTGTCCCATATGCCAGAGGGAAAGATGTGGGAGACATCTCTGCTATTAATATAATTACAGATTTCATAAAACCGCCACCCTTACTTAGAAGAAGGAAACTCATTCAACTCAGTGAGGCTGAATATACAAGACAGAATTGCATCATGTGACAAGGGTGACCAAACCAGGCTACTTATGAGAGGATCTATGCAAAGAAGAGAAATTTCTTCTTTGGAAGAATTTTAATAGGAAGAATTTACAGAAAGGGCTGATAAGCCTTTGGGTTTTTTCACTAGATCCCAAATTCCAGTGTAGAATATCCAAAAGAAGCTCATGTTTGTTGGGAAGGTACTTTATCATTGTACTCTGTTCACACTCAACATTTACAGCAACTAGAGGACACTTTGTTTTTTCTAGGCTATCTCAGCCTCTCCTTCTATGTCAGACTCTCTTTGTCCTCAACCATCCTCATGGGCTTTTGTAGGACCCACTGCAGTATGTCTGCATCTTTCTTGGGACCCAGAACTGACACAGAAGTCCAGATGTGGCCTCACCAGTGCTGAGCAGAGAGAAGAGACACTTCCCTCTACCTGCTGGCACATCCTGCCCTTGCAGCCCAGAAGTTTGTTGGCTTTCCTCTCATCCTTTCTTCTATAGAAACCTAGTACTTTTCTGAAGGAACACATCATGCCTTTCAGAAATCCAGCAGAAGACAACATCATATTCAGTGGTAAAGTAAAAAAAAAGAGAAAAAAAATCAGCAAAGTTAAAAAAAAATAAAATTCAAATACCAGGTTACCGAAACAAATGGAGTTGTTTTGAGCTGCCAAAAGAGACATACAGATTTTTTTTTTAATGCTTAATATGTATTTAAAATACCTGCAAGTTATGTGGCAGCCACTTTTGTACACACCCACAAGCTGTGTTAACCAGTGATATGCAAAACGTTGTATTCTACATATGCATGGAATCAAAGTACTCTGAGTGATATTTTTAATACTTAAATTGTAACTGATTTGAATGAGGATGAACATTTATCTTGAATAAATTAATGTGAGACAATATTAAGAAATCCTAAATTAATTTGCATTAGTGAAAATTAATCATTCAGTAGAATTGTAATAGACAAGTCTGAAGAGATTTCACTGTCTGCTTGAAAAGACTTTTGCTTTCAAGTATACTAAGGCTTTTTTGGAGTTTTTGTTTTTTAACTCCTCAATAGAACTAAATATAGGGTATGTCCAGGCTTTCTAAACATATTCCCTTTCTCCACCCTGCTGATTTCTGGATATGCCACTCTGATTAAGCTTCTGTTGACTCTGGAAACCCCTGGCACATCAATTGTGTGTTTACACATTGATTCTTGATAGTTTTCCCTGAAAGTCAAACCATTGCCACAGGGTTATGCACCTATCCTATATGGATATCGATGGCATGGACTCTAATTCTTCAGATCCAGTTTCTGTCTACCATTCGTGGCTGCATTTTCAGAAAATTGCTGGATATAATAACTTTAGCGTAATTCTAGACATTAGCAGTAAAAAAGGTTATGGAGATGGCAATGCTACATAATTTAGGCACTCCTGGGTCTTGTGAGAAGAGTGTCTTTGCTTTGCAGGGCAAATACATGTTGTGCAATGGTACTACTTGTGCTTTGTCCATCATGTGAAAAAGGGGCGGAATCTGGTCATTTATAGTTTGGAGCTGTAACCTGAAGCATGTAACACTGGCTAAAGAAATGAATGTCCACCTAAGACAATCCTTTAATACCCTTTCCTTCTTAAAAAAAAAACCAAAACAAAAACAAAACCCAAAGGAAGCAACTATGTGGCTGTTTCAGTAAGGGATGTGCCTTGCATATGCCCTACAGAGGTTCAGGAAATAACCGGAATTTCAGGTGCAATAAGAATGAAGAATTGGACTTGGCATCATTCTCTGAGTTCACTAATAAATATGTACAGAAGAGCTTTGTCTATTCAAAGGGTCATGAGACATTAGCTGGTTTGACTTCTTATTTAAGACAAGTAAGCAGTTTAGTTTCGCAGAGGATTATTATAGCTAAATTACAGCCTTGTTGTATGCTCTTCATGAGTCAAGAAGGACACTTTCATGAGCAGCTTTTTCTTACAGTTGTGGTCAGTCTTGATGTGAGGACACAGCTTTCTGCTTGTTTCCAGTTCATTACAGAATTATTTTTCTTTAGATGTCTCTGAAAACAAACAAAACAAAATGACAGGGTGAAATAGGAAATTTTATGTTTGGATTTAAAAATTGCATAGGGAGTACAGGTGAATGAGCTCTTGAGACAAATTAATGGCTGCGAGTTAGGGCTTGTCTGTACCATAAAATGGTTTGTCAGTACAATTACACAGCAATCCAAGGACTACAACAAAAATAAACCTAATATATAAAGCTATACACAGCTATGCCAGCAACTTTGCTTAAGTATTTGAAACTTATCAGTAAATTTTTCTTTTACTGGTGTAGCTTATGCAGTTTAGGGAACTATTTAACCTACACCAGGCAAAAGAGCTCATTTATTCAGTATAAACTGTGACTCCATCAAAAAGTTTTCCTAGTGTATCTCCAATGTGATTACCATGGTGCCTCCTGTGTCATATTCTGGTCTGTCAGACATAGTAGAAGAGATACTTTCCTCTTGGGGAGAGACTTTCCAAAGGATGTGCCCTGTGACTGATGCAACAGTAATGAAAACAGGCCTGGAGGAAAGTTAATTAATAATTTAATTAATATTTAATGGCAACATGCCAGTGTGCCAGACTTCACCAGTGGGTTGTGTTCCCAGCTCTGCCAACTATAAAAACATGTTAGAATCTGCCCTGTGGGGGAATGGTAGGGCTTGTTCGAGTAGGAAGAATATCTAGAAGATCTAGATAATCACTTGTCTTCCCTGCCCTAAGGGTCTCTGAACCTACAACTGCTTTGAGATAGGTTCTTTGAAGTTCTGCCTGAGTCAAAGCTCAGATTCGAAGCTCTTAGATTAGCTCACTATTTATTTGACCCCTCTTGACTCTTCTCTCTGTAATCACCATTGATTGCAACCTGGAAAAAACTTCACTTCTCATATTAGAGAAAAGTGAAAACAGCAGGCAGCTGAAGAATAATGTAACCATGAAAATTAGCAAGGTAGATGATGCCCCCAAATCTGCACTGACAGTTACTTAGGAAGGGGACTTTCAAAACTGCTGAGAACACACAACTACAGTCATGGATTTGGGTTCCTCACTCCAGTATACCCAAGGCTACAAAGTCTGCCTCAGCCTTTCACCCAGAGGCTTTTCTATGAAAGAAACAGCTTGCTCAGAGGGTCAGTGGCATGACAGCGCCAGAGAAATGTCCTAGAAAAACAGTACAAAAAGGATTAATGGAAATGTACTGGGGTCAGAGTGATTTTCATTTGTAGCACTGTCTCTAGATTTCAAATATGAGGTAACCTGCATCTCAACACAACCAAGGAAAAAAAATAAAGAAAAGAATTGCACCTTAATCTGTTTCATACAATTAGTTTTAAAAAACTGGTACAAACTGAAAATAAAGAAAACTATTTTGTCCAAACAGAACCACCTCAGCTGTTGAGTTCATGAGAACAGGAAAACACAGCTGTGTAGCTTTTTCATTCCTTGCAGCATTTCTCTCTCTTTTCTACTTTTCCTTTATTTGTGTCCTATTTAATAAGCACAGAAGCTTAGTCAGCTGACACCATTCCTTTTCTGGCACTTGTGTGCAGTTCAAGTCCAGAAAGCAACCTCCTGAAACAGCCTGACAGCAGTACTCATTTTCAGCTCTCCAGGTGGCTGGACCATGTTGTTTCTGTCCTTTTCCAGCCATGAGTTACATGCAGCTATCAGCACTGGAGACAGACTCTGCCTTTTCTGGTTTTGCTGCTGAATTTTTTGTGGTTGCTGTTGTTCCTGTTCCTGCATGCCTTCATCTCATTTTTGGTGCCAGGGACATAGGAGGAGACATTACAGCAGCACCAGAGTTATTCCAGTTCAGTGGTTGCAATGGACCTTCTATCTTCCCATTTTCTCACAGTGAGAAAAGCCACTGTTGATATTTGTAATACTGTCCAGAAGACTGTCAAGCTGAGGGCTTTCCTCATTAAAAAAGAAGAAACAACTCATGGCAGTAAAAGGAGAGAAACTTGCCATGCTGAAAAGAAAGCCACACATTTTAAATGCTTCCAGGGTGGTGTGGGGTCTTTTTCTTACTTTCTTTTGAATCTTTAATGAAAGGTTAAAATATGTTAATAATGGTTGTTGCTATAGCAAGCTCAGGCATCTGTAGTGAAGTCCCTTCCTTAATTGCTTATTGTTCTGGAGTGATGAGGTCATGTTAACATCACTGACCCTCTGGGCACTTTTATTCTATCAAAATTAACATAGCAATGACCTGAGGCAGCTCTGTTCTTTCTTTCTCCCTCCTGCTTAGGGCAAGGACTAGCTTTTTGCAAGTATCACCCTGGCATGCTTCAGCCCTGATCATGGAAAGATTTTGAGAGGGACACTAGTGAAACACTGCAAATAATAAATACTGGCTTGTTGTTTTTTTTTTTTTAAGGTAGACTTCACTGCTTAGGCTTACTTCTGTATTTCATTAAAACTATTTTTCCTCCTAACGATTCTATTTAAAAGTAATTTATGTCAGTAGACTTAATTTTGATAAATTGTAAATACCAAATAATTAAAAGCAGATATTAATAAATGGCATAAATGTTCTGAGGAAAGGAGGCACCATGGGTGGGAAATGGTTAACTGATTAATTATTCAAGAACTATTATGATGAGATATTAGGTATTTGACAGATATTAGGTGAAAGAGACAACATATTTTGATGCATTATTAACCTGTATATAACCCTAAATTGGCTAATTTGGTTATTTTATCTGGCTACATATTTTGTAACACTATTGTCTGTATTAACAGTTAATTGCATATATCCACGTAAAATCCATATTTCCCAAAATGCTCACAAGTGCTAGTGTGGAACCTTGATAGAAACTTTATGTGCTAGAAAAAAGCTGTAGTGCAGATTTCTGGTGGCTGGAGGGGCCACATGCTCCCTGGCTAGCTAATGATTTCAGAGAGTAGATATATCTGTCAGCCATTAAGGACAAAAACTTGTGGGATTGCTTTATAAACCAAGGATTGTCCAAAGAGAATTATCTCCCTCAAAGCAGCAAAGGTTCTTTTCTTTCATGTTTTGTTAGTAACCTCCAAGAGGACAACTAATAAAGTGAAACTTTCCTTCCATTAACAGGGAATTTAAAGAGCAGGTGGATAAAGACTTAGAGGAACTGACACCACAACAGTAAGTGGTATAAACAGATGCTGATCCTCTAGGCTGGAGCTGCTTCTTGAAATTATGCTTTCCCCTTAATGCCTATGGTCAGAAAGGATATTTTAGTCAGAAGAGAGCTTAATTCTCTCTTTCTCAACTTCTTTACATGATAGAACCTCAATAGCATGTGGACTGAGGAAGTAATATGTTATGTGAAACTTCCTACTTAGTTTCACTTTTGTATTTTCTGTGATTTTGGAGTCTCTGTGTCTGTGAGCAGGGGGAGATATGGCCACACACTGCCTTGGATGTCATGTTTCTGAGAGATTTGCATTGCAGAAAAAACCCCCGCCTTATTGCATATTCACTATGTTGCTTAACTTGAACATGGTATGAATGTTGCACATCACTTAAAAATAAAGTACATTTTGAAATGAAATACTTAATAACAAAACATTTTTTTAAATCTCTGAAGCACAATGTTTCAAGTTTTTCCTGTGTTTTCAAGGATCTCCAACCACAAAAGAAGCAATTCAGCCAAATCAAGTGAAATTCATAGAAGGTTCAGCTATGAGTGAAAAGAACTGGGACCACAGTTTCAGTCATATCTAGAAAAATTCTCATCTGCATTTAGCTGGAAATGGTGCCTAGAGATTGTTACAAACAAAGGCCTTCTTCACTGGCTCTTAAAGTCACTGCAGACTGCCAGAGCAGATAATGCCCAGAAGCTTTTAAAGCCTCAAAACAGTCATGCACAAGGCATCCACTCCCAGAAAGAGGAAACGGGCTGCATTCAGAGTACTATAATTTCAGAGCAAATTGGCACAAACCAGAAAAAGGCCTGTGGACTTCTATCCCCAGAACAATGGCATGTACTCCTTTAACAAAGGTGACATGGCTAAGAGGTCACAGGTGGCACCTCAGAGGAGCCTTTCCTGTCTTACTCACATGACGTTTGCAACAACAGCAGAAGTTCCCAGGGGAAAACCTCTCTTGTTTGGGGAAGTGAAGGCTATCAGCCAGTCTGAAAAATCACTCTGCCTGCACTTGTTTGCATCCACAAGTGATCCCAGCCCACACTCACCTTCTTCCTCTGGAGAGTGAATGCTCATTTCTAATGCTGGTGTCATGAAATACTTTTCTTATGTTTTCAACTATATTTTCATCAATATAGCTGTAGTCATGCTCTTCTTCCTCTTCCTCTTCTGCCTCATAGTTTCTTGCTAGGCCTGAAAAATTAGCAAAAAATATCTCTAAGGAAATGGAAGACTCTGTCCTTGGCCTGGAGAAGAAAAATAGTACAACTCAAAAAGACAATCATAAAAAGAAACAATGTTCTCTTCATTTTTGTATTTTTCAGAGATATTAAATGACTTGCTCAAATTCCAGAACAGTATCTGTGACAGAACAAGAAAGAAAATGAACTGAGCACTTTACAAGAGAGTCTTCACTCAAGAATTCCTATTTCAGTTTTTGTATAGGCGTGTACCTCTAAGTTGACCACTGCCTGCTATCTATGCATGAATAACTTTAATGTCTTTTGAAAGGTTTAGCTGGTGTAATCACTAACCACATCAAAGCAGGTACATAAAATTTTCTGACCATATCAAGGAAAGAGCAGTCCAGCTGCCATGAGTTGCACGTGCCATCCTTACCACCGATGTGCTCCCATGCTGTCGTGTTTCATTGGCTGAAAAGAGGACCCCTGCAACTAGGGAACCACAGTGTTACCTTGGGATTTTCTAGAGACAGAATCCTCCAGTTGCTTGTAATTTAGATGGTGATAACAGAGACACAGAGTTGAGAATGACATGAGGTTAAAATGAAATGTTTTGGAGTGCATTTCCTTACGTCCACCTAGACTGGGCTGAAGCAGAGCTGAGGACATTTCAGAAAGCAGCAGTGTTTTCCCTCAAGACAAGAGACCCTTATTGGAGGGCTCTTAGCAGCTCCAGTACTGTGGCAGGCTCTACTCTGCATCTGGGTACTGTAACTTCACTTTAGAGCTCACAGTGGTGCAGGCTGCTGCTGGGAGGCCCCAGGGTCTCTTCCCCTGCTTGGGTGGTCCACCTCTTCCCTGAGGCTAGAGCAAACTCTGCAAGACATGTGGGACCACTGATCTCATGGAAATAAACTCCATAAGGATCAGACCATGAAATGCCCCATTTTACCCCTCAGAGCCACCCCATCACTTAGCTCAGCCTGTGGTGGGCATGAGCCAGGTGGCAATAGGACCAGCTAGAGCTGAAATGATGGTGGTGATATCCTTGGCAGATCCCCTGCCAAGGGCAAATCACCTTTAGAATTTATCAGGAAGTTTCATAGGTTATGGAGCTGAGAGGATACTGTGTTTTTAAAGCCAAAACTTTCACCTGAAATTGCAACCAGTGTGAAGCACTGTTGTTGGTACAGCTGTTCCTGGTTGATTAATTTTCTACTACCATGGTGTACTATCTGACCTCTCAGCAAGCCATGTTTGTCAAACAGGTTCTTCTTTATGAGACCAAGCTTCTCAAATAAGAATTCTCCCAGTTTTGCACTTTCAAACCACCGTGTGCCCCTTCAACAAGAGGATAACACTGCGATTTCTCAGCAGTCTCCAAATCTTACTTGTGTTCCTCCTGAGGCACTCCATGACTAAGGTGTCTCTCCCTGAAAACTGGGTAATAGTAATTTCTTTCTGAAGGTGTGATCCTTTCTTTTGTAGGTTTTCTAAGGCTGGAAATAAATATGAGGTTAATCAAATATCTGTCTGGCTACACCAGCACAGAGTTTATCACAGACCTATATAGCCATCAGTCCCCCACTACTGAATTAGCAAAGTATTTCCAGATCTAGGCATCAAAAGGGAAAAAAACTGCAAAACAAAACCCCAAACATATGATTAGAAATGCATGGAAGATCTCACTCACACATGTGGCCACTATCTTGTTAATAAACATTTCCTGGTTTGTAGTTCATTTGCAATTTGGCTGTGCTTGATATCAGTAAAAGCAAACTAATGAATAAAACAAGCGCTGAAAGAATAAGCTAATCCCTGTGATTCAGCGAGGGAAATATTGTTTGTGCACTTAGACTTGCTAATATGGATATAAGGTACAGATTGCTCATGGATGGCATAGCCAGGCTTTCTTCTTTTCCAAACACATGCAAACAAATGGATACACTTCTAAGCAAGACAACTCAAGGAGAAAGAACATTGATGTCATCAGGCCAGACTAAATCGCAGCTGTCCCCACTCCCAAACCTGCTCAGAGTTCCTTTTGAAATGTATATATTTACACTTCAATAAAGCATTAAGCAATGAATGAGACAAGCTGAACAATCCCAGGGGGATCCTGAACATTGAAATCAATGCAATTTTCTTCCCTGTTTGAAAAAAAAAATCTATTAGCCTCAACATTGAATTACCGAATCACATAGGCCATCTCAGTCTGCCAAGAAAACAAGGCTTATGTCATCGTGCTGTCCATCCATCCATCAATCTCTTCAGTACTTTTACAAGTTTATTTCTGCCAATTTCAGTCAGATTTGAAAAGGGGACAGAAGTCTCACCGTGGTTACAGAAGCTAGGGTTGAATTAGTTCCTCTATTGAGAGAGAAGCATGCAGAACACAGCTGTTATCCACTCCATTTGGCAGCAGACAGCAGGATAAATCAGCGTGTGCATATTGGTTGGCCACTCAACACACACATAGCTCCAGACCTGCTCTCTTCCTTTTGATAGGAACACTACAAGGAGAGTTTTGGTTATTATCAGGAAAGACAGAGAGTAGCAGTAGGGGACAACAGTCCTGAATACTTATTAAATAAAATTTCATTAATTCTGCTCTTCCTGGAACAATTTGTATAATTATATTTGCCTTTATAGTGGAAGGCTAGTGCTCTGCAGACTAAAAATTTCCATTTATTTCACTTGTATCCTCAAGTGAGTACGATGTATTGTCTTTTTCTTGGAATATACTTGCTGGTTTCCACAAATTTCAAGGCCAGAAATTGTTGTCATAACAATTAATAACAACTGTGGTCCCCATTTTGCCCTTCTTCAAAAGGCAGGCAACAGAAATGACCCAACTCATCAAGACCCCTGCTTGAATGAAGCAAGTGCTGGAGGCCCCAGCTCATGCATATGCACAACTCTGCACACCTAAATGCCTCTAGCTGTGTGACCGTAACACAGTTTTATAGCTATGGTAAATATTTCAGATCAGTTTTAACACTGCATAAATTAACACTGAACCACAAAACATTTGTTGTTTATTTATGCCTAACCTGAAAAAAGTAGTTGTGAAATATTCTGCATAATAGTATTATGAACTCGAGTGGTAGAACCATGTCCTTATTTCTGCACATCACTTAAGTGAAAATGCACAGAACCCAAGGTATATGCATGAACCAAGCATTTTTTATGAACAGCAGCATTTTGTTTGCTGTGAGCCTGGTTCTGATGCTCCTCAGTGCTAATGAGAACTAATTCCTTAGGGAGTGCTGCTGAAAGCTGATCAGTGATAGAAGAATCAGAGCCCATAAAACTAATGGACTGTTCCTTGAGCTGGTATCCATCAACCATTACTTCATGTGATGATGTAGCATATCTTTAAAAACTGTTAAGTGCCACAATCAAAATATTTCACATAAACTGTAGGGTTGCATTTAATGTATGGGTAATATTTATCTCCCTCTGGAATCTCTTAAACTAATGCTTGGAAAAGATTAGTGTTAATTTCTTTAAAAAACCCTTAAATTTCCTGAAAGAGACAAGTGTTGACCTCTTTCTCTGTCCTTTTACTTTTAATTTTTTTTTCTTTTTCAGTTTTGTTTCTAGTCTGTCTCACTGATTTTATTGAACTTTTTGAGACCTAGTTTCCACTGTTTCACTAGTGCCTCATATAAAATAAATCCCCAGTGTGACCACAGCTCCTGCAGATCAGAAATGGTTGCCACAAGTTTTAAACAATCTCATATTTCTTGCCTCATCATAAGTTCCTGCAAGAGATGCAGAGAGGGGCTCAGAGCACCATTAGAGATGTTCAAATGCTGCTCTGCACAGGACTGGGGGAGCAGAGCCAGGCAGCACAGCCAGAGAGTGGGAAAGGGCACTGACATGAAGTACTCTTTGCTTTAACTACATATAATGCTGCCATACCTCCTCCTTGCAACCACCTAAGCTCCTGCCAGAAACCTCTGAATATTACTGCAATTAAAGTCAGTCATATCTAGTAAACCAGAAGGATTCAGAGCCTGTGCTTTTTTTCCCCCTGCTGTAAAACAAATTAGAGTTTGGTTGAGGGAAAAGCTTAGGGAAAATATTTCAGTATCTATAGTTTTAGTACACTAAAGTGTACTCACATTCTATAAAGTGGCATGATCTCCATATTTTAAGTAATTTTCTTGCCTTTTCTTGGACTTAGGTCAGAGGATGTGTCAGCCAGGGATAAATTTTGTATTTACAGATGAAAACACAAAAAGGTTTTTGTTTTTGCTTTTGTTCTTTTTGGATTTTTGTTTTTTTGTTGTTGTTGTTGTTTTTTTTTTAATTACAAGACTATGGGACCCAAATAATCTAATACAATTTTTTCCCTAGTCAAAGACTGAGCTGAGTGGGGAAGCTGGAGGGTGTTGTCACACACACATACAGGAAAAGATTCCCAATTCACATTGCTTATTCCCATGCACCTAGCTCAGAACAGTAATACAAAATCCCTGTGATGTCCTCAAAAAAAGAGCTGCTTTGTTTTTTTTTCCAAATAATTCAGAATTCTATATTTTGCTTTGAGTTTTTGGGGTTATTATGTTTAATTAATTTTAATATTTGTTTTAGAGTACAGTTCCATAGTCATATGTATTGTCTTAACTAATGGGACAGCAAGCTACAGGGGCAGAAATTACTTAAACCATCTTTGAAAATTTAGTAGACATATGTGCATCCTAAAGCACAAACAGAAGGCCCAATCCTCTTTTTCTTTCTCCAGCCCACTAGCCTCTTAAATCAAGTGCCTAAAGACAGAATATATAAATACCTTCCCTAAAATATCCTGACATCAATGAATGAAATCAGCATGAACACTGTTTTGTTGCAGACTGTAACTATTCCAGAAACTTATGCCATGAACAAGAAGATTATGTAATGTTATAGAAACTCCACTTAGAATAAATTTCAAGGATAAAGAAAAACTGATACAGCAGATTTCAGATGAGGGTTATTATCCTGCAGATATTGGTATCATTTTTAATTAGTTCAAACTCAGTCAAATATAAGAAAATAAGATAATATCTTTAGTGGTCTATTCAGGTTTAATTGCAACAGAGGAAGAAGGTTCCATTTCTTAGAAACAAGGATAATAAATCTTATCCTTATTAACATGAACTCTGTAAAGAAAGACAATAGAAGCTTTAAAACAGAGAAGAAAACATGGCGTTTTTCTTTTCGGAACTATCTGGCCTTTAGTAAGAAATAGCAATTGTCTCTGTAACGAGGGGGGTTTTGAGAGTACAGATTCAACATCCTTATTAGGAATTTGAAACAGGTTGGTGCTTTGGAGGGTGGCTTAACATTCATCAGTAGAAGTTTAAAGATTAGTCAGTGAATGGTGCATTTCCTCCCACTCAAAACCCACAGGAGTGTGTCTGTGTTATTAGTCTTGACATATTTTCTAATCCATTATCTTTTGAATTAGCAGAGCAGAGTACACCCTCTGGAACAGACAAGCTTGCTGCACGCAGCAGTGGACTCATGGGGATTCCTTGGCTGGCCAGGAAGAACTGTTCCATAATCTAATCCACTCTTCTGTATAATGCTGTAGTTATCTTTAAATCAAGCCAAGTAATTTTGGACTGTACATACAACTTTCAGAAAAAACTTCAGCTTTGATTTGGGTATGTCAGTGTACAATCCATCACTGTTCTTAGGACTGGGTTACGTCTGCCTAGCTCAAACTCACACTATACTCCAATTTGGACAGAGTTGGTAAAGGGATATATATACTCCAAGGCAATTAATCAAGAAGCAATTTCCTAGTCTTGCAAAAGAAGTATCACTCTGATACTACATTGTGATTTTCTGTGTGCATACTAAGAGAAGTGCTAGGAGTTTGTTTGGAATCCTCAGTAACAAAAGCTATCCTTTATCTGGTGTTCCGTGAGAAACCTAAGCCAACAGAGTAAATAAGATGAACTTCAAATTAACTAATTACAATTTTCATGAGAAATGAGGCAGGAGACCTGTGACTGATGAGCTTTTGAATCAGATGCATGGCTAAGAACTCAGATAGATGGGAAGAGTTAGTGCTGTAAATCTTTGCTGTACCAGAGTCATGCAAGCCTTCAGCAGTCCTAACACCAATTTTTTTTCCTCTAATACTCTTGGTCATACACCCAAAGCTACCTGCAAAGCACGAGTCTCCAGACAAAAACTCATGGAAATACATAGGGAAAAATAAGCCTGACTGATAGCTAAACTAAATCATTCGTCTGTCATGACTACCGATATGCGGGTCTCAACCAGAAGAAAAGTAAATGCTGCTTTCTCAGAAGGGATGTCACAGAAAATATTGGGATCTTGATGGAATGAGGACCAAAGGAAATAGATTAAGAACAATCAAGAAAATATATTTTCAAACCTGAAAATGGCCCTAGAAAAAGCATTCTTCTCAATTAGATTGTTTCAGAATTAAGAACAAATGAAGGCTTGCCTAAGAAAAACAAAGTTGTGATAGAAACTGAAAAATCACAATAAAAGTCAAGTGCTTTTCAGGACTCTGAAAAAGGTTTATCAATGACATAAATAAGGCTTGATGGCATGGACAAAAGACTAATGCTACTATCTCTGAATGAATAAAGAGAGAGAAGGCAGCCAGACTTCATGCAGGGCAGATGAGCCTGTCAACAATATTGCTTCGTTTCATCAAGGTGTTGAAACATGTTCAGTAGAAGGTCCAAACCTGGAACTATTGCAAAATGTCCAAGTCTGTTTTCTGGTGTCCAGAACCACAGGCTGCATGAGCTAACAAGCAGCATGAAGGAGAAGGAAGAAATTTTGCTGGTACTGTGGGTAACAGAGGCAGCCCTCTGCCTAGGGACAGGTGAAGAGCCCCTTGAGAGTTTCTGGGTCAGGATTTCATGGAGAGACCAATATGAGTGATGATGTGGGTTCCACAACAGGAATGAGCTTTCCTTAGTAAGTTTGCAATGGGAGGAGCAGCTGAGATGGTTGTGCTGCCATCCAAAGGGATCTGAACAGGCTGGAGAACTGGGCAGAGAGGACTTTCATGAAGTTCAGCGAAGGAAAATGCAAGGCTCTGTACCTGGGGAAGGATAAGCCCATGTGCCCACACAGGCTGGGGAAGAATGACTGGAAAGCAGCATTGCCAAGGAAACACTGGGGTCCTGGAGGGCAGGCTGACCTGACATTGCTACAGCAATGTGTCCTTGCAGCAAGTGGTCCATCACCTCCTGGGCTGCATTAGTCAAACTGCCGCCTGCACAGATCCTTGTCCCCCTGATCCACACCGGTGAGAGCACACCTGGAGTGTGGGGTCCAGATCTGGGCTCCCAGTACAAGAGGGATGTGGATGTTCTGGAGCAGATCCAGCAGAGGGTCATGAAGGTGATCAAGTGCCTGAAGCATCTGAAATAGAAGGGGAGGCTGAGAGGGCTGAGACTGTTCAGCCTGGTGAACAGAAGGCTCAGGGAGGATTTTATCACTGGGTATTAGTACCTGATGGGAAGATAGGAAGAAGATGGAGACAGACACTTCTCACTGGTGCCCAGTTACAAAAGAAACAAAAAAAAGCAGTAACAAATACCCTCACAGGTGGAAAATGGAAAGACCAAGTTACCTCCCAGTCCTGTTATTGAGCTGAAGCCTTAGTAACAGTGGCTCCACACAGCTTTTCTCAGCCAAGGGATCTCAGTTTAGAAACTGCTGTACAGTTCCCATAACAGGCACAGGAAAGTGACTCTATGACTTCACTTTTTGCACAAACTGAGAAGCTGCGTTCAGAAAAATATTTGAAGACTCTTTACCATAAAGGCAGTTTGAGACTTTAGTCTGTGTGATGTTTCCTGTCTGTGAGCAGTCTAGGCCGATAAAGTTAAGCACCTACTCAATCACTGACTTCTGTGCTTGTGAATAAGCCAGTCCTCAGCATAAGTTTTACATCTGTCTTCTTCCTTGAGGAAGCCCTGTCACATTTTCTTCAGGTGTGTTCCCCCTGCTTCCCATGTCTGCCTCACCCCACAGAGATTAATCCATGCAAGTGATCCAATTAGTCCCTGTAGCATGGACAATGGTTTTCAAAGTCAAGCCACAGTGATTTAGAGGAAATCCCCTTGACAAAAAAAGGAGTACTGCGTTAACCTACATTGGTATTCCTCTTTTTTGTGGGGTTTAAACTGAGGATACAGTATTTTTTAACTGTAAGCTTCACCATTTACCTCTATAAAATCAAATCAAACCATTAAACAGTGACAAAACAGAGCCTGAAAAGAGATTTTTCAAAGCCACAAAATATCAAATCTGGAATTTAATTTTGAAACTGCCAGATACCAAAATATTATGCTGGTTTTTCTGGGGCAGAATTAATTGTACTCACAGAGCTGTTTTGGATTTGTGCTGAACACAGGGTTGATAATACAGAGATTTTTTTTTTATATGCAAGATGTTTTTTTATGAGCAGGGCTTGCACAGAGCCAAGGGCTTTCCTGCTTCTTATGCTGCCATGGCTGGCAAGGAAAGTTGGGGGTGCACTGGAGTTTGGGAGGAGACACAGTTGGGACAGGTGACCCAGACTGATCAAAGGGATGGAAGGAGGAAGGGGAGGACATTTGGAGTGATCAAGTTTGTCTTCCCAAATCGCTGTTACACTTGCTGGAGCCCTGCTGAACTGAAGATGGTGGAACATCAGCCTGTCCATGGGAAGCAGCGAGATAATTCCTTGTTTTCCTTTGTTTGTGTGAGTGGCTTTTGCTTTCCCTGTCTTTAATTCAACCCACAAGTTTTCTGGCTTTTGCCCTTCCAATTCTCCCCCCATCCTGCTGGTGGGGGAATGAGCAAGCAGATGTATAGGGCTTGGCTTCTGACACCCCACATCCAATAATCAGTCCCCAAATAATCAATTTCCACAGCAATAAGGATTAGTGAATATTCAACATGACACTGTACTTCTTCTCTTGAAAAGTGGTTTATGTAGCTTTTAGAAGTTTCAATACACATAGTTTCAAACAGACAATCCTTTTTAAGAGTCTTACATACTGAATGACAAGGAAAAAAAGAGGAACTTTAGGAAGTTTTTCTATTGATATCAATTATCAGTTAATAAATGCTGTGAGGATGAATATTCGTGCTTTAGTCTTCCAACTGTTCCAGTGTTGTAATTAATGTGATTTTTTCATATTTCAAATATAACCTGTGACTGAGAAATTAATGAAATAATTTTTTTTTTATTAATGGTAAAGTTAAAATATACATTATAAATTTGGTTTTGTCCTCTTATCATTGAGCTTTTCAGTGTGATTCATTTCTGAAAAACTTGAAAGATAAGCAGAAAAACTAGCCATCTATCAAAATTACGTGAAATACAAACAAATAGGGACTTTAAAATCAATTATTGGTCAAGTAATTTGCCCAGTAAAATTTTGTTCCTCAACATACAAAAATATGAGTTGAAGGCATCTCCATATCTTTAATGTAAATGGCTTTCTCATCTCAAAAAATTTTGGGATCTTAAAGCATTAGGTATTTTTTTAATAACAGATTAAGTGTAAGAATCACTCTAAAGCAAAAGAACAGCACGTTTTCCAGTCGTCTGTTCCTAAAAACCACTGAATATTCATGCTGCAGTGTCAAACAGAGTTTAATACCGTGCTGCTGCTGAGAGCTTGGATGAATTTGCCTTACGGCATTTATGGAGGGAGAACAGAAAGGAGAATTTTTCATCCCTTTTTGACTAAGCCACAGATTCCAAGAGAAATCACACAAGATATGTCAAATTTTCAGTAGGGCTGGGGTTAAGCTTTGTTATATTAGTAGCTTAAACCATAAAGCTCAACTGACCTTTAGTCACAGTGGTTTCCACTAGTGTAGCTTTCCCAGTCATGTCCTTATTCTCACGATGCACCAAATCATTTTGACAATTAACTTGCAATTCCAAAACATCAGCAGCTTGATTTGAGCACAATTTCTTGGTGGTGTCTATGTAGAAATTCTGAAATCAGATAGAATAGCACATTAGCTTTCCATGTAAATTATTATTCCAAACTGAGGTGACATGCAAGAGCAACATTCTTCGGGTTATTTCTGTGAGTTTTAACTATAGATCTTTCTGTTTGTTGAAGTCCTCAATGACATTTACCACAGAGCTTGTCTTTCAGGCATGTACATCATAAAATGACATGACCAGGAGGTACTCTAGGTGAAGACATTACCTCTAAAACACATCTCCAGTCTTTCTTTTCCTTTTTATGTTTGGCTATATGGTGTCACACAAGCAAAAGGAGATTTATGTATCCCTTTTGGTTGATTCAGATTACTTTCTGATTAACTATTTTTATTGTATCGATTGTTCATTTAATGTGTTCTGTTACATATTACATCACAAATTCATATAAAGTCTGACATTTCAATTACATTTACCCAGTAGCATTCACAGCATAGTATAGTTAGATGATGAGAACAGACAATTATGGCGTTATTAATTATAATTTTATTACATTGGAAAAAGCAAGTTAGATGGCCGCAATATTTGCATCCCTTGAAATTCAAGCTTCATACACACCTTTCCATAATTATGTTGTTTTATTTTTAATTCTGAGGTATTCATGTCATAAATACTTTCAGTCAAATACATATTTTTACCTGTGTAAGTAACAGTCAGCTAAAAGTGTCAAAAATATATCTTTGGTGAAACTTTACAGTAGCTGCAGTGTCGGTACAGACCAATTGCAATCATTATACCAGAGTACATATTTTAGGAAATAATCACAATAGATTTTCCATTCAAAATTAAATGCAGATTTTTTCCTTAGCAATGACAAAGCCCATCCTATTCAGAGAGATAAGGTCATGTTGGTAAATCTGACAGTAGCTACACAGTAATAGGATCTGATCTTTTCAGAATCAACCTACAATTTGTAAGAGCATGACACAAGCCCGTTTTTTACAATTTGCCCTTTTTAAAAAAAGATATCAGCTAGGAACAAAAAAAAGTCACTGGTAATCAAAACAGAAAATTTGGAAGAGTATATTAAGAAAAACAGATGAAGATGGAACCTATAAAACACAGGGATGATTTTTCCCAGTGCATGGGTCATAAGTGGAAGACTCCAATTTTTCAATTAGAGGAATCTCTGGTACTTTTCTCTTTTTTCTTAAGTTCCCCTCTCACCTACAAGATAGATCTACAGGAGTCAGTTGAGTTATAGTGTTCAATGCCTGTTTGTGCTCTATAGATCCTACAACACTGGGTAGTGCTCACCTGCATTGCCAAAGAGCCTCTGAGGCCCAGCAAAGATGTAAGCATGTAATTCACAAAAAACTCCGGGACTTGTGAAAAAGAAATTCAGCTAAGAAATATTTTGCAAAGAGGACAGAAATGTCAGAAGAAATTCTTCACAGCAGAGAGTTAAAATAATCTGATGAAAAAGGCACTGTTCAAATAAGGAGTGTGCTCAGTGTGTTGTGGAACAGGTACACTGAGGCTACAGGGACTTTAACTTTCTTTCACCAGGAGGGCATGGCCCTTCTTTCACCTCCTTTTCTTGATCTGCACCTAAACATGCCTGTATACCCCACCTGTTTGTTGCCAGACTCCCCAATTATATGTACACTCACTTTATACACAGTTATTGAGAAATGTCTACCTTCTGTTAGGGGAAAATAAATGCCTAAATAACCATGTTTCACTAAACTAGTCCCATCCTTGGTATCAGTCATACCTCTTTATCACAATTTGAAGGTTTTGGGAAGGGTAGGGTAACTATTATTCATAGGCAGATTATTCCTGTGTTCTAGTTGTTTGGCATACTTAGCACACAGAAAGCTTTCACTTAATGGTCAGCTTTCAGGGAAGAATGATTAATTTAAACTATATATATAAATAATTAATTTAAACTATAGACTTTTTTTTTTTAAAAAAAATCTCTTATTTTCTAGTCAGCTCCTTATTTACCCTATTAATACTAGCAATCAATTTGATGTATGAGTATGTTGAGTTTATTTGTTTTGCATTGCCTTAACTAATTAAAAACAGGCCTTGGTATCAACATAGGAAGTTACCCTCATTAAGAAAAATGTATCTGGTATTTGAGCTAATCTTATAATTCATCAGCAAAACCACACACTGTGAAAAAATAGTTACCTGGGGCACCTTGTAAACAAATTAAAATATGCAAAACTCAAACATTTAAAATAAATAGGATTACAGAAAATGAACTGTCACATCACTTTATGCTGAAATCTGATAGCATTTTAACATCCTTAACAGCACTATAGATAACAATTATACTAAAGACCAGCAAAGATAAGTTGTTTTTAAAAACTATGTAACTGAGAAGCCTTACAGTTGTCTTTCAAATACTTGGCATATTTAACAGCACAGAATTTCTATCTAGGCAGAGTCATTGTTCCACTAATTTAAAGAAGTCAGGATATTAGCCATGATTTTCAATAGTTACTGCCAGAAAAAGCATTAATTCAATTAAAAACTCTTAATCTGAGCTGCAGTCATTTGTTATAAGAGACTACTCATGAGGAAACCCCAAATCTCAGCATTTGGAAAATAAAGCCAACATCAACAGGTGCATGAACTAAAAATTTTACAGCAGTGGCTAAGAATTGCCATTACATCTTCAGGTTTGCTGTGGTCCAGGAACAACTCAGGAGTCAGAACGTAAAGCAGTAAAGGTAAATGAGTCTAAATATGCACAGTCCTTCTCAGGAAATAGGAGTGTTGTGTCAAACAGGATAAACACAAAGCAGTGTGAGAACTAAGGTGAGAACTAAAGGACTGGAGATGCATCACTTTAGTAAGAACAGAAGTGTCAGAATTCAGCAGAAGATGTAAACGAGTGCAGTGTTTATTGAAGGTGCATGAACTGAAAACATTGCAGAAGCAAACTGTTTCAGAGTAAGGAGATTGAATTAGTTTCCTTTGATCACCTGAAGAGTTTTATTGCACCTGTGTGTGTGTGTGTGTGTGTGTGTGTGTGTATGTGAGATCTCTTCTGCTAGCAAGGCTTCCCTCTGCTTGTCTGCTCCAGAAGCAGTAAAATCTGACAATAGGCCTTATGAGTGGCACTGGAAAACAGTAATGTTTTCCCTATGTACAGCCACAGTTACACAAAACCTATTCTCACAATGCTGATTTCCCCTGCAATATAAGTGTCTGCTCTCATCCTCTTCTCCCAGCTCCAAGCTGAATTCTCCTCAGACTTAAAAAATCTGGGCTATCAACAATTGTATCCATGTGAATATTTTTTTCACTACTGTGTCTAATTGCTTTTTAAACTAATTTACATTTCTGTTATCAGTACCATGTGGCAATGAGTTCCAGAGTTTATTTCTGCACTGAAATTTACTTTGGGTTGTGAGGTTTCTTTTTACTGCCTTAACTCATAATTTCATGCTGGTGCAGTAATTCCTCTCCATTAATTTTCTCCCATCATTCATATTTTTGCTCTTTTCCTTGAGTCACCTCTTCTTTAGGTAGAAGAGTTTCTGGTCTTTAATTTTTCCCCTTCCAGGAGTTGAATTATAAGTCATGATGCACTGACTCTGGAAACTCCTGCTCATTTGCAAGATACAACCCAAAAATAATGAAGGCAATCCCTATCCCACACATGCTTCAGACAGAACTATTTGGTTACAACTACTTAATCAACCCATAGAATAGCACAGAAGTTCTTACAAAAGAAACCCCAAACGCCCAACTAACTAACCAATCAACCAAAAAACCCACCAAAAAAACCCCACTAAAACCAGCAATAACAAAACCACAAAACAAATAAGCAAACAACAACCCCCATCCTCCTCCAACTCTGAAGGTGTCCAGCAAAATTATTGTAACCACTGAGATACAACAGAAGGAGAAGCTCTTAGAGTAACTAAGAAAAAAGTCTTTTAAATCTGGTAACAAAAAAAAAGAAAATAATTCATGTTCATAATACACATTATTGTTTGGTTGTTTTTTTTAAGGAAAGAACACCTCAACAGCATCTAGAACATTCAGAGTAAAGAAGGAAACAACATTTGTTTGAAGTACAGAAAAATGTGGGAGTAAATATGAAACCAACAGCTGTCATAATCTCTGAAAATGTGGTGAGAGATGTAGTGGTATAAACTAATCTGACAAAACTATGCTTTTCCAGACTGAAAGTCAAGCTGTTACGTGATTACAAATGACTCTAGTGAAGAGGAGTACTCATTTGCTGGAGCAATCAGTGCTGGACATGGCACAATGCCTTTGGAGTACCTTATTGCAAGTCACACATGCTAGAAGATACAGAATATAAATCTTTTACTGCAATCTTTAAAAACAACTTGGAGTGGCATTATTTACAGCCATCAGAAACCCAAGCCAAAGCTCCAAATATATATTTGTTGCTTTGGTATATACTGCATGGGTATATTTATATCTAAAATGCTTAATTGCTGCATGCACCTTTCCACCAGAAGAAAAAGATGTATACATAGAATGAAAGTGTGATGAATGATTTCACTGTCCAAACACAGACAAAAAAGACAATTTATCCCCACAAGCTCTGTACAACAGTTCTGCAGGAGTCACACTGCACTGTATTCACTGGGAAGCCCAAACCAGGCTGGATGAAGTTTTAGTTTTAAATATTTTGCAGACTATTTCAAGGAAATTGTGAGAGAAGGTGGAAGAGTGAGATATATCAGTATTCATAGCTGCTGATTTATAAAGAAGACTTTATGAGCTTCAAAACCTACAGATTTACAACCTACCTATATGATTTTGCTCCTACAGTCATTATATCCCCAAGACTTTCTTCAGGGAGAGTTTGGAACTACAGTGAGTCAGAAAATAATCACAGATTTTGCTTCCCATCTAGTACCAGCCAGAGTAAATGCTATCACATTCAGAGCCTTAGACCATCCTGAGTCACACAACCGAATTATTCTCAGGTTGGGAGAGCACACGTTGCAGTACATTCTGGAGTAACTACATTGCTCAGACTTACACCAGTGCTCATCATCAGGTGATCCCCTCTCTATTCCACTCTGGTGGAACCCCACCCAGAGTACTGTGTCTGGAGCCCCCAACATAAGAAGAATATTGATCTGCTGGAGCAGGTCCAGAGGAGGGCCACAAACACAGTCTGGAGCACCTTTCCTAAGAAAATAGGCTGAGAAAAATGGTGTTGTTCAGCCTGGAAAAGAGAAGGTTCTGGGGAGACCTACTGGCAGCTTTGCAGTGCCTAAAAGGAGCTTACAGTAAAGAAGAGAAGGGGCTCTTTATCAGGTAGCATAGTGATAGGACAAGGGGGGGTGGTTTTAAACTGAAAGTCAGGAGGTTTAGATTAGAGTTTAGGAAGAAATTATTTTTTGTGAGGGTGGTGAGGCACTGGAACAGGTTTCCCAGGGAAATTTTGGGTGTTCCATCCTTGGAACTGTTCAAGGCCAGGTTGGAATGTGGCTTTGAGCAACCTGGTCTAACAGAAGGTGTCCCAGCCCATGGCAGGGGTTTGGAATTAGATGATCTTTAAGGACCCTTCCAACCCAAACTGTTCTATGAGTCTATGAAAATATATTTCACCTACTCTATGACTAGAAATCTGAATGGGTGCTTTTACCTAAAAGATGGGAAACACAAATTTGAATAATGGGAACACACACATGGGAAATGCTGACATGTCTCAAAATCTATATTATTATGACAGACAATTAGGGTTGATTTATTCCACTTGGAAAGAAACAATTACCTTTGGATTATTATTCACTTGCATCCCAAGGTAGCCTTCTTGTATGATCTATTGGCAAGCCAACTTACATTGCACATCAAGGTAATTTTTGCAAGGGCACAGTGTACCCATAGCAAAGGGTATGACAAGGGTCTATGATTTTGTAGCAAAGAATTTTAACAGTCTTTCCCATTGCACTGATTCCAGTACATGATATCAAGTCTTCATTTTCCACAGTCCACTGGAGTGTGGAAAAGGAGAAGAGCTAGTTAGAAGATACTTCAGAAAGGCCATGGGCAATAAAGACAATCCTCATTTAGCCTTATTAATATACAGGATGAGAGCACTTTGGAGAATTATTATTTGCCTGCAGGACTCATAAGGTACTATAAACTGAAGATTAACTATTTTGACAAAGAAGGGGTCAAGGTTATATCGTTTCAAAGACAGAAAAAAAATTATTAATTTGTGAGTTATTCTCTGCCTAAAAGAAGCAAAACATGACCAAATTAAGTTTTGTGATCCAGATTCAGGTGCTTAATAAATTTCTTCCTCACAAGGTAATTTCTGTACATACCAAAAATACCACAATTAATTTGACCCTCACTGTCAGTAGACTTGGTTTTATCATAGAATCATAGAATGGTTTGGGCTGGAAATGACCTAAAAGACCATCTAGTTCCGTCCTCACTGTCATGTGCAGGGACACCTTCCACTAGACCAGGTTGCTCCTGCTTCTTTTCTCAAAGGTTAAAAAAGGGGAAAGTATAAACAAAATCATGTTCGATTGTAGGCTAATCCTACTGTAAACACATCCTAAGTGTTCAAACACTGTATTTAAAATCTTTTGATTTCCTAATAGTAGGGACAGAAATCCCTGCTCAGAGTTTGAATTAGAATACTCGGATTGAAAACAAAAACAAACCAGGGCAGAAAGCTATGTTCCAGCCACATCCATTTCGACAAAAATAAAAGAAAATTAGGTACCAAGCCGATTGGTCTTGGGGAAGCCAGTGTCACCGGTCCCTGCCCGACTCGTAATTTGTCTGTGAGCTGGGACAAACGACGACATCCAAACAAAAAGGAATAAGCCGGGAATAGGGCGCCACTAGGGGGCTCCGCATCCCGGCGCATCCCGGCACATCCCGGCGCATCCCGGCACATCCCGGCACATCCCGGCATATCCCGGCACATCCCATCCCGGTACATCCCATCCCGGTACATCCCATCCCAGCACATCCCATCCCGGTACATCCCATCCCGGTACATCCCATCCCGGTACATCCCATCCCGGCACATCCCATCCCGGCACATCCCATCCCGGTACATCCCATCCCGGTACATCCCATCCCGGTACATCCCATCCCGGCACATCCCATCCCGGCACATCCCATCCCGGCACATCCCATCCCGGCGCATCCCGGCGCTCCACCGAGCGCTCCAGCTGAACGCGCCTCCGGCACCGCGGCTCAGGCGATGAAACAAGAAAGCTTCCCCGCATCTCGACTCTCCTCCGACAAAGACTTCTCCTTCTGGTCCACCCCTCTCCCCCCGTTTGAAACCACGCACAACATATTTGGTGGTCGTGCCTGGGTCTACGGAGAAAGAAAACAACGCTTGATCAGATTTGATGATTTTTTGGGATGCGATGTAGTGAAACGCTAAGATCTTGTAATTTAACAGGCTGCAGTTCAAAAATTGAGGTGAGGATGGCAGGGAATAACAAACAGTGGGAAAAAAGAGATGACCATCCAGCTGATAGGATGACCTTTAAAAAGGGCTGTTGTACATGAACAGTACATGTTTTCTTAGGAAATTTTGCGAGGGCTTTAAGTAGGTAAGGAAATACTGACACTCTTCACTGACAGTGCCCACTGTTCAGGGAAATTTTCAGCAGCTAATGGAAACAAAAGAAGTTGCATTTTGTAATCAATTAAAAAAACACACACGGGTGTATTTCCGTTGCATCCTACAGAAATTCTTTGATTGCTCCAGAAATTCAGATTCCCAAGATTTTAGCTCTTAATCCAATGACTTTCATGTATTCATTCACTGCTCACAGTATTTGTTTTATCATTTGTTGAGTGAGATCTTTTTCTCCCCCCAAAATTTTCCCAGAATAGTACCAATAGTGTCTCAAAAGACTTTAGAATTAAGTTTTGCTACCAAAGATCTTTTATATCTCTGGGTAACTGGAGCTGTCAGCCCCTTTTTCCCAGATATTTTTTCCCCTGCTCTGTGTGCATAGAGGCAAAAGAGAACAGAAAATGATATTGAGCACCATTGAGTGGCCAGGGATGAAACAATGATGCATTAGCCAGCGCAAAATCACCAGGCTTACACCTTTAACTTAGTGCTACAAATCAAAAAGGCTATTTAAAAATCTTTTAGCAATAGTTCAAATGCAAAATACAGAGCTCCATAATGCCCTCCCAGCTCCATCTCTTCCCTCTTCTCTCCCTGAAAAATACATATAGGGGGGCGTGCTTGATCCCCAGTGCCTCAGAGCAGAAAATATTTTTTTCATCTTTACTCTAATGTAGATGATAGTATTACATTTATTTTTGCAATGCTGTCTTTATTTTAAGGTTTGGCTTTTTATATCTGAGTACTACATCTTAAGCAGCACTTTGTCTCTTCAACACACTATGCAGAGTAAGAAAAGTATTGTTTTCTGCATTTTACATGCTGGCAAATCAAAATGCACCCTTTTCCATATTGTTTCAAAAAAGTGGGTAGGAACAGGTGAGATGCCACCAGCTGTCACCTTTCTACACACCTTGAATTCTTCACCAGCCTGCCTTCCCTGCCATCAGGCACAGAAATTGCAGCCACACTTGCGAGCTCTGAGCTAAAGAAATTAGGCTTGGGCCATTTCAGTTTGGGCAATGAAACTCCATTAGCATCAGCCTGTGGAAATCCTGGTTTCCATGGCACTCACAACAGCCCTGAAAGGAAGCAAGAAGAGGATTACATAGTTTCACAGTGAGTCTGATACTTTACCCCAAGGCTGGCTTTGCCTTTCTCTTGGGCTACCGACTCACTAAATAGTGAAGTTCTTGGGAGAAAAAAAGTATACACCTGAAGACCTAAATTAATGAGCTCTACTTCTGTATTACAAACGCACCTCACCTTGGCAAATGGAACTGCTTGTTTGTTCAAAGACTATGAAATGTATTTTGTGCTATCACCACTTAAGCAGAAGATGTGAATTCTTTCCATTTGTCTTTAATGGAACATTAACTGGAAATATAATTACAAGGGAGAGCTAATTACCTGCAGGTTTGCCAAACTGCAGATGGAATATACTCAACAGACTGAAATCTGAAGGCTGAGAATGATGTGAATGTAAGTGCAGTTTAGTGTGTGGAAAATTTGAATTGAAACTAAATGAAAAGAAGAATTAAATTTCCTGTAACTCCTACCACAGGTCTCCAAAGGAGGCAGCCCTCACTGCACAGCATTGTTGTTCCACCTGTCTCTCCCTCAGTCCTCAGATCTTCTCTGCCCCTGAATATTTAAATAACATCCACACTGGTTCAGGTCAAAATGCATCTCACAGAATATTTTTTCTTTACCGTTGCCTTAAGCAGACACCAAGGAAGGGTAAGAACAGAGCAAGTCAGGATGTGTTACATCCAAATACGCTCTCAGCCTCTTGCTATTTTCAGCTCAGGGAATTTCCTGAGTTTGACGTGGTTTGTCTATTAAGAACACTCAAAGGGTGTCTCTTCCAAGCATTTGTCCAGTCTCCCCTTGCACTCCTGATCCGCTTCCGGCCTTGATCTGACACCCCCTACTCTGAATACATCCTGCCCCATTTCCTCTAATTGTGGTCCTGCAGAGACTGGGGGGGAGGGCAGGGGAGTGAGGGAGTGAGATTTTTAAAATAAAATGTTTTCAAGTTTTTGCTGCTGTGCTGGTCTTCCTAGCATGAGTCTGCAAGTCCAGCTGTTGAACTCACCCTCTTACTTCCTTTTACTGCTTGACAGAAAACGCTGTGTGTAGCAGACATCAGCCTCGGGAAAGCAGCAGGACACTGAGTTGGTAGGAATTAAATACTTCAGACTGGATTCTGTCCTCAGACCCTGGGTGTAAATCTACACTTATTCCCTGTAATTTGAAAGCATTATTCTGGATTTACCCAGTCATGGTTGAATTCAGCATCAGGCTTCTTGTTTTTCAAAATCATCTGGTTTCCAGGCCACAGCAGGGAATGTAACAGCAGGAGTGAAAGGAAAATGGGTTATTTTATTTGCAAAATGTATTGCTATTCTAACAGGTATTTCTGCAACCTTTCAATTCCTTCAAGAATTTTGCCTTCTCACACACATACACACATATAAATTTACACAGAGATATGAGTATATAAATATTTCAGCTTGCCCACTAGAAAACAGCCTGTCAGAAAGAAACTATTCTGCCCCATTTTTCACTTCCCTCTTTATTCTTTATTCTCTGACATGATTACAAAGTTCTGACAATTAATTCCCTTGCAGCTGTGCTGAACTGCACACCGGTGGTTGGCAAACCCAGCCAAGTCACAGGGGCCTTTGGTTTGTTGGCAGTGTTGAACCATGTCCTGTAAAGGATCTGGATTTTTCCTCATCAGAAAGGATGTTCACATCCTGATACTTTTGGCAAATTGGGAAGTGCCCACCTGCAGTGATTGAAGGACACAGACCATGCTACGCAAACAAAGCCTGTTTATTACACTAATCACCAGTATTTATAGTTCTCTAACGTCCATGCAAAATTTTCCACTCAGACCCCTTTGCCCCTGTTCCCTTAGCAACACAATCTTTTTGGTTTTCAAGTCCCTTTACATTCTTTAGTGCCAGCAATGTTCTCATTACGTCTTATCTCATCAGAGTGGTCAGAGTGACCAGACATGATGTCTTCACTTTTGTTCTTGCCTTGAGTTTATCTCTCCAATGGCCTCCACTCTACCAGGGCCAGGAGGTCTGTGGTGCTACCCAGCTCAGCTTCTGTAGCTGTGTAACCTTCCATGCCCACCCACCAGAAAAAAATGTCACTTCCTATTACAAAATTTACCAAACCTTTTAAAAGAAGACTTTTTGGTCTGTTTCTGCTGGTGGCATTTTCGATTTTGAATTTCCTCAATTCATTACAGGGAGTAAAAATTAAGGGAAAGAAAGGCTTTTAAGACCATTTGCTTCTGGGCATCAAAATGAAACTGTGTGATACCATTCTGGCTCCTGCTCCCACCCTGTCCTGAACCACTCTCCCTCCTAGCTACTGACTCTACTGAAGGTCCAAGTTCTCTCCCAGAGAGAGGCTGTAGCCCAATCTGCTCCAATACCAAGCTGTAAGAATGAGAATTAAATATCCCTCTGTGCTCATAACTGTTTTCCATTCCTTCTGTTGCATCCACTCCCCTTCCAGGCTCTCTCCTGAGAGCTGGCTTTGTAGGACAGGCCTGGCACTCCAGAAGTGTTCAGAGCTATGCCTCAGTGACATTTAAAAGGCCTTTTAAGCCCATTCAGACAGAGTCAGCTGAGAAGAGAGGATCTCTACAAATCTCAACCCATTATTTCCTGGCTTACAAAAAAAAAAACAAGTGGAAAGTCATCCTAAGAAGAAGCATGGAAAACACTGGTGGTGGTGCTTTGCTCATATGCCAAGAAATGTCAAATAGCAGAAGGTTCATATTCAGTAATTTTTCTTCACACCAAAGATACCCTGATAAAACCTTGGTTGTTAGTTCCACCATTCTGTAGATGACACTAAAGACTGCAGAACCTTGAAAGTGGAGATTGCTCATGCCCAGTTCATCTTCATTCATGTTCAGCATATGTCCAGCTTCATGAACTAGTGTCTGAACTGGGCAGGTAGTTTAATGTACTGAACCACTCCTTTAAAACCCCTTGTTTAAAACTTTGCTGAAAGACTCTATGTCCAGAAGACATGCTAAACAATAAGTATCCACACTTCCTAAACAAAATAATGAACAATTCCTGTTCTACATTTACACATTTACAGAACTCAAGAGGACATCCAGGCTGGTGAGGTTTTAAGCACCAACTTTAAGTAAGTTGCAGCTGACTAAAACATTAAACACTGCTGTCATGGAGAGTTCTGCTGATAAATTCTGACCTGTTAGGGCATCCACAAAACTTTTTGGAGGGCTTTTCCACAATGACCACATATATACACCAGACAGAAGAGTCTGAGCAAATAAATACTTGCTTAGTGGACAGCTCTTAAAACTACTGACACAGGGCAAAGAGCTGTCTAAGTCTCATGATTTTCATCAATAAGATTGCTTTTGTTTCATCAGTCCACTGAACTACCTTGGAGATTTAGGAAAAAAAATATTTCTGCAGCCTAAAATTTCCTCTCAGTCTCCTCTTTGAGCCAAGCTTAACTGTTCACTTGGTTTTCAGTTCAGCAGCCAGCCTTTAAAAACATAATGCTGACTTCTCCTGAAGTTTTCAACATTCAGATGGTCAGCTGGGTCATTTTTTCTGATGTGAATATTTTCTTCTCAGGACTTGGAAACTGAGATGACTCTAAATGAGTTCACAGAGGTTTTAAAGGAGATTATTGTTGCATCAATCTTATGACAGTTTTGAGAGGTAATATTTGCAGTTCTATTAAGTGCACAGGAAAGACAAATTTCTCACTCTTCCTAACAGTAAATAGTCCAAACATGCAGGCCAGGCCTTCCCTCAATGGCATGTGTTACATGTCAGATTATCAATAGATGAATATCCCCAATATTGCAGAAAAGTTTGCAAGCAGTGTTGCAGGCTGCTCTCCCAGATCTATCAGCTTGGCTCTCATCTTTTGGCTCTGGGAGAAAAAAGGCAAACATGTCCAATCAAACTGGCAGCTTTGGCAACAGTGGGACTTTTTTCCCCCAGCTGAAATGTCTGCTGACCTCCAGCCTTCTGTAATTTCCTTTATCTGGTTTGCAAAATGAGGGTAGGCAGGAGAGGAAGAGGCTGGGCTCTTGGTTGTGGTGGCAGGAGTTGGTCATTTCTGCCTCAGGAAATTGTCTGGCACTGCCAAAGAGAAACAAAGGGCTTGGGGAAGAAAGACTCACCAAACCAGATGTGAGAAGACATTTCTCTTTCCAGAGCTGTTCTTTTCTGTGATTTTAGCAAAATCACAATTTGTGGAGAAATAGAGTGCTGTATAGGGAAACAGTATTGAGCAGAATCAAAATATTCCAGCTCCAGGAAAACAAGGCTGCCTCCCAGCTGTCCCTTCAGCCAGCCACCACGAGCATATCAGGACTTCTGTAGATCATGCAAGCAAAGATGTCTGTGGCAGAAGTGAGGTTGTCCCAGCTGAAACAAAATGATAACCTGTAATGAGCCTGGCCAAGTTGCAGAAAGATGAGGTGGCTGGTGCTTGTTTCAAGCTGCTTGGAAAATGGCTTCTTGAGAGTTTAGTGAAAGTAACACAAATTCTCAAAATCATTTGGCTGGTTTTGGCTGTTGGTGTATTCTTGACCCAGTGAGAAACAGATTAATGCAATAAAAATACCTAGCCAGCTGAAGAAATCAGTCCATTAAAATAAGTGTGCATCCTTGGGTGAGTGCAATTATGCACAGGTTTCATTGTTCACAGGAGCAGAACCTCAGAGAACCACACATTCACACATACTGAAGTTTACTATGGTGAACAATTCCCTTTGGTAAGTGGAAAATCTCACCGTGGTCATGTACAAGCCTAACAGCTGGCAAAGTCAGGACCTTGGATTAGTGTATTCTACAGCAGTGTGTGTTTTCTGGCCCAAAGGGAGCTAAATAATCTATCAGATATATAAATCTTGTACAACTTAAACCAAAAGGTATTCAGGAAACAAACTGTATGTTTCCACAGATAAAGACGTACTTAACATATTGTGGGTGCTACCAAAATTCAAACAAAAACCAGAGAAAATAAATTGACATAATTTATTTGTTTTTTTGTGAATATATAAGAAGGCTGGCAAGAATAAAAGAATATGCAGTTTGTTGTCATTAATTCAGGTTTAATAGTCTTTTATTTACTTAGGTGTAGAAAACTTCAGAACTAACAAATCCATCTATGTTTTCTGGGTGCCTGTGACATTTGAAAACTTATAAAAGTAATGCAGATCTCAGATTAGTCTCACCCTCCAACAATTACTTTTTTAGATAACTAATAAGCTCAACAGATTGTCACACTGCATGTGACAATGGCTCTAGGGAGAAAATTCTCAAATCTACCTGGAGCTGGACTGAAATCTCTCATTAATTTCACATGGATCATCAAAGAGCATCTGTGAGGTAGCAACAGTTTGTGGATGGCACAGTCCTGCTTGCCAGCAGAAGCCTTCCCTTCAGCACTACTCATTTCCAAAGATATAAACTTCAAAATTATTCAATCCTGCTGTGAATTGAAAAGCTGTGTCATAGACAACCTGAGGGCACCTCCGATGCATCCTTTCGAGACAGAATTTATTGGGTCAGCAATGTGTGACTCCTCCTAGCCCATTTGGCCACCTCTATAGCCAGCATGTTAGCAACAGGGAAACACATCTCATGTGACAGTAACTGTCCCCCTTTTGAGGCTCCATTTTGCACTGCCAAACTGAAAAGAAGCTCTAAGGCAAGTGAGAGCTAGACCCAGGGAGGAGTAGGAAGCTACACTTACAGTGCAGAGCTTTTTGAAGTCAGTGAGTTTTACTGTGTTCTGGTTTTAGCAAACCTTTGCAGGAGGTGGTCTGTGTGGTTTTGTGACCCATAAGTTTCACTTTAAGTTTAGGGGGCTGGGTGAAAGAAGACATTTGAGAAGAAACTAGTGAAAGATTCACACGTCTTTGAAAGCTTCATAAAGTTTGCACTGAACTGCATGGTTTCTAGTCCAAAGTAGGATTTCATTGGAATTTTCCAGTAAAACTTCTAAGAGCTTGAATTTTGATCCATCAGAAATAAAGCAGAAATAAAAGATTTTGCATTTAGAACCACCTTATTTAATTATTTTTGGTAGTCTAACTTTTGCAGACTGTTTGTAGCATATTTTTTGATATCTTAGAACTTAATATAAGACTGCAGTTACAAAGTTTCATACTTCCCCCCCCAGAAAAGAGTCTTTGCAACATTCATATAGTGAAAGGAGAAAAGCAGAGACTATTAAATATTCTTTTGATAAAAGCAGTATTACTGATAGAAATTTCTAGGTTTGAATAGTCCTCATCACATTTCTCTTACAAACTTAAGCATATTCTTTATAGCAATTTCATAATGCAGCTATCTAAAACTTCTATATTAAGCCCTGGATTCAAGCAGGTATTCTTTTTTTTTGTGACTTTACGGGTACAATTGGTACATTGCTCCTGGCAGACTGGCAAGATAGCACACAGGAATTATCTCATTTAACTGTAGATCAATGCCATGACTGCAACGATAAAATTGTAGGAAAATTGTACAGTAACTACAAGGTTATTATCAATCACTTTTAGCTCTGCAGTGGCACAGGAGAGAGGACAGATACTGTAATAGGCTCTCTGCTGAGTACTTTTCATTAATATACTCTGTTTTCTTACAGTCTTGCACATCTCTTACTCCCAATGGTTACTTTTGTCTTGCTTGTGATAAAAGCAGGGAAGTCAGCCCAGGCTCAAGTAAATATATCAGGGCATATCTTGCTTTCCCTCTAATTGACCAAAAGGCTTATTTAGTTATTTATTATTTGCTAGAAATGTATCACAGGGACATTTAATAAAATCAAGATGTATCTTTTGTTTGGTAATTGTTAGGTCACGGCCCTAAGTGGAAGCCAAAGCTAAACAGAAGGTCCGTAGCAGATTTCTAATGTAGGCAGGTGTTCCATTACTGAACATGGTAGATTTACAGAGGCATAAGGCATAAAATGAAGATGCCTCATCAAATCCCAGTCTCAAACAATTGCTTGGATTTTAACAGTTAATGAATGCATAGAAGCAAGAATGGAGCCACACGCTTTTTCACTGCTGTGAAAATGGCTTTATCAATGAAAATCAATTTATCAATGGTTGCAAAGTAATTTAAAGGTTCAAAGCAGTAGTACAGAAGAATAGGCTTTACTCTTTGTTAAAACAGCTTCTTTTGCCCATTTCAAATTTTTCCTTTCAAAATTACCTCTTTAAAATCATTTTTTTTCATACCTGACCAAAATTCTTCACTTCAGAGAGTCCTCTGACTTCAGCTCTCTCATGGTCATGATAGAATTCAATGTTTTGGGCCAGGGAAAAGTAACGTATTTTGGCACAGAAGAGTGTCAGGGATTTTGTTCCAGAGGAGAGCTAAGTACAGTAGCCAATTGTTATAGCACTTTTTTCTTTCCTGCATAAGTTTAATTTTTCCACTATAAAGGGAGAAAGAGGAGGGACTTCCTGGGGAGCAAGGTGGCAAATTTCTTCTGATTGTCAGTACAAAAGTGGGTGTCATTCAAGAAAGAGCTGCCCAGCGATGATCTCCAGCTACTTCAGAATTATTTTGCAGAACTCATACCTAACATTATTTCACATGTCTATTTTAACACAGAACTTCTTCCTTAGACTTGATGGAGATGTATGGGGACACATTAAAAACTCATGACAACTACATCCTTAAAAAATACTGTGGTTGCTGTGAATTAATTTTGTAGGCTGATTGACAAACTTTGTATTTTGGACCTCAGTCTATTATTTTGTTAAAACCTACAGAGAAAAAGCTTTGCCCGGAGATTTAGTTCAGGACAAAACAGGTCTGCTAGCCAAGAAACCTCACCACTAACCTGCTGAGTGACTGCAGGCAAGTGGTCTGCTGTCTATTCCCGCTGACATGCATTCTCCACCTATTTAGAACATGAGGATATCTGCTGGGATTGCCGCTCACCGCGTGCTTCTGCAAGGCTCAGAGACCTCAAGACCCTCATTCCACGCGGCCCTGTAGGTGATGTGATGACTATAAATATCTGTGCAATGGGTTTTTACCACACACCATTTCCTAGTGGAATTTTATCTCATCCAAATATCTTACTCTTATTTTCCAGTGATCATCCAAGGCAAGTCCCCAGGTGTAAGAAGCTCTCCAGCTGCCTAGAAACTGAAGCTGCAAGTATTAAATGCCGCCCCAGGATCCTTATACCTAGCAGCAGCCTTTTGTTCCCATCTCTTTTCATATTACCCTTATGTAGTTCTCTTGTACAGCTGATAGCAACATGAAAAATGTGGGAAAAAATCATGCTTGCCTTAGTCTTGACAAAACAGGCACATGCACACATCACAAATATTGATATATTTATAAAATATATATTTTGAACACAGAATGATTGAACCATTGTAAATGAAGCAGAGGTCTGGAGTCAGAAAACTTCTCCGAAATTATGATCAAGGGTGTGAGTTCAATTGATTTGCATATATTCGGCTGATAAAGAAAACCATCTCTAGCAACCAACTTGTTTATCATATAAATAATAAATAGTAATAAAAAATAACATCCTTAAAATAATAAAAAGTAACATCCTTACACAAATGTGCTCATCAGAACCCTAATATCCTAAACCCACTAAAAAAATGTAAACCTGATTCCTCAAAAGAAAGAGCTGCCTTTTGTGAAGGTTCACCCTTTATTTGGATTATGACGACAGTAATTACCAAGTCACTCACAGTGTTACCTGAGGCACCAAGGGACCCTGCCTTGCACAGAATGGGAAGCAGAATGCAGTACAGTGTATTCCACAGGGCCATAGGGTAAGCATCGATGAATATTGAGATTAAATGACAGGCACAGAAACAAATGCTAGTAAGCAACAGGATCAGTTCATAGCTTGCCTCACTGCCCATGTCTTTTCAGGGCCACGTAAGATTTCCCTTTCAGTTACATCAACTCTAACACCAGTCTTAACCTTGATACAGGCTATTTTTGCAGTTTCTTTTTTGTTCTTCCCCAGATGGCAAGCTCTTCCAGCAAGGTTCTTCTCTTTCTCACTGTTTGCAAACAAGGCAGCCCTCTCGTGTTTAGCAACATTTATGTATGTTCATGGCTGTCCTTCTGACTTCAAAATAATTTTGTCACAAGGAAAGGCTAATGTGTGGCATCAGAGCTGGAGGAGAGCTACGTGGAAGCATTCCTCAGGTAACACTAAGGCAAATACTCCAGCAATTAATGCAAAGAAAACTGCTGAATACAGAACACAACCTTTATGAAAGTACTAACAGGAGGCTTGAAAAGTAGAAGAATATGAGCTATCTTAATCTCATGGTTCCTCTGAAATTAAGTGCCCTATTCATGGTTACATGTCCAGTGTGCAGGTGAGACTGTTATCAAATCCATCACTATTCAGCAAAAAAACCCCAGGGTGAAATTCTGCACTGCACAAAAAAAAAAAAATTACAGCTGAGGAGGAAGGAGCTTTGATGGCTTAAAACAACCTCCTTATCATCCAACTTTTAGCTGTCCCAGGAGCTATAGCTGGCATCGACCTGTTTTATGCCCTACCACCTCATTTTTTACCAAGGCCCTTCAGAACAGAAGGAACATTGCAATGAGGTACAGGAGATATTGTCCAAGGATGTATTTATTTCAGTCAGATGTAGTAAAGGCATGCTCAGTAGAGATGGGAGATAGAAGAGAGAACAGAATTAGGGAACTGAAGAGCAGCTGTTCAAATTAACTCATTGCATCTGTCTAAAGTCATACAAAAAGATATAATTTCACCCAAGAGCAAACCTTCCAAATGGCAATTTATTTTCTAGAAATAATTTAATGACACACAACTACTTGAGTGCTGGTACTTTACATACAAATAAAAATGGCAAGTCTTTGCACTTCAGCGTTGTCATCTAAATTAGACTTTTGAGACCAAGTCCTCTGTGGGTATAAATTAGCATAGCTCCACTAATGCTAGAGGAATTATTTATGCACCAGAAGAGGAAATAGTATAGGGAAAAGACATTTTATGACTATAAAACACTAGCTCAGTCCTGATTGTTTTTATTTAAATTATTAATCCTCTGGGCATCTCCAGTGAATAGATTTTACAACATTTGTAGATCTGGAGAATGCATATATAGATTCATGAATTGATAGGACAAGCCTAAACTAAGAAGATGAAGCACAGGGCTGAACCATGGAACAAGGGAAATCTATAACCAAGGTTTCTAGGTGGCTTATGCAAAACTCCTGCAAGTTTGGCTTTAAAGGCCACAATTGGCAATGGGGAAAAGGGTCATAAAAAATAGATATTCTCATGTTTTGAGAAAAAAACCCTTTACTATTAATTATTGTCAGAACCAGTGTATTATCTGAACTTTCAGTTCCCTTGGTGGAGAATTTAAAATCTTTCTAAAGAGAAGGGATAAGCAGCTGAGCACGTTCCTCACACCACTGGTATGTGCCATTAGTATCCACATATGGGATGTAATCCTCTGCAAGAATGTATATGAGTCACAAAACAGTAGCAAAAATTCAAATTATTTTTTAATTAAAGGATTGAAATCCTTGTACAAAAAAAATAAATAAATTAAATGGTGCAAGTCACAGGTAGAAGGAATCATGCCTCTGAACTCTCAGAGGAGAGAACCCAAGACATAACACACTGGGATCACTGGATTCAATCACATGGCTGCATTCAACACTGCCTTGGAGCCAAATAATTTGTACTTTATTGCAACTGGCTCTGATCCCTTCAAACAGAGGGACTACCACTGGGCTATCCATCTTTCTGTGGTACATTGATAGTGCTTCAAAGGTGATACAATATTGTTTTGTAGGTTTAGGGTTTTTTTCTTCTCTTTTTCTTCTCAGCAGACATTAGGTAATGGTACTTTTACCTGCTGGTGTGCATCATGACACTTCTGTTGTGAAATATTCCTTGGGAATGTTGAAAAGCCAACAGTTGTTCTCCTATTTTCACACCTCTAATTACATCTATTTCAAAACAGTGCTGATGTATTCTCTCTTCTCAAAGACTATGTCCAAATGGACCCCCAAAAAGCAAATAAAACAAAGAAGAAGGTGCTGTTAAAAATACCCATTAAACTATTTAAAAAAAACCAAAATATTTATTATAGAAGGAGACTGGACTGTGAACAGAGGCATTATCAAGGGCTTTGTCCTCTGAACTTCTACTGAATATGCTTTACTAGGAACATTTTACTCATCAGTTATGTTCTGCAAGTAGAGTGACAGTGATGCTTATCCAGAATGCTGAATTTATTAAATGGGGATTCTATATCATCCCTTTTATTATAAAGTTATAAGCTAAGTGGTTAAAAAAATTACAGATGAATAAGATGAATATGGCATTTATTATTAGACTAGGCAGTAATAAACAAAATACTAATGTGAAAAGCTGTGCTTTTTATGGGTTTGGTTTCTTTCTTTGAAAGAGTAAGGATAGCATCTTTCCTTAACTGAACAAGCTTTTAAATGTAATGAACATAGATGCACAAAAATGCTCTTAATGGTTGTATATCAGTAGGTAGTTTTCTTAGTTTTCAAAAAAATTTTTTCTTGTCCAAGATTATCTGTCTTTAAACTATGACTATATCAAGTAAATTAATAGAAAAAAGACATTTATTATGTTTTGGGAAAGGGCTCTCAATATTGGTATGGTGTATTTTGAAACAAAATTCTCTATAAATTCAATCTATTCACATATATCTGCCAGATGAAAGAGAAATATTAGTGAACTAAAAATCAAAAAGTAAAATGAAAGAGAAATAAATTTACTTGATTGCACCTATTAATGAAAATGTGAACCCTGTGAGATTAGTAGGTGGGGACACATTTATTAAATACCTATGAAATAAGAATTTCAGTACAAAGTTATTCTGTGGATGATTTCATTTATCTGCCATTGAAAGTTATCTAGGACAGAAGTTTATTACAGTGAGATGATTGTGTAATAAGGGTGAATAAAATGGATTCATAAAATTTAAAAAGAAGAGGAAGGTTAAAAAATTTTGTGCTTCTTTCATGCTACATTATCAATATTCAGTGAGGAGGGAGAGAGAAAAGGAGAGGGAAAGGGAGAGGGAAAGGGAGAGGGAGAGGAACAAGGAGATGGGGAAGGAGAGGACCTATTTGATTAAGCAACCAAGGTTGCTTAATGTTTAGCACATTTTTACAGTTTTATGTATCAGTAAGGAAAGGAAAGCTATGAAACGTGTATCTGTTCTTTTACCTGAAATTGAAGTTGAACAGACACATTAGTGTGGGCAGTGTTTCAGAATATAGGAATCAAAAATTATGGCAGGACTACAAATCATATGCTTTTCTGCCAAAGTATGTGGATTTTCCACATGCAAATGTAACTAAAGTTTTCTTTTTCACAACAAAGATATCAAAAACTTACTGGAATTTGTTATTTATTTTAAAATTCAAACTGATACTTTACATCTTCATTAGCAGTAAAGATGAAGACTTCAGAAATCCCCATTATTCATCATCTTGTTGTAAGATGATGACTCTTACAATGACGATCCCCATCATTACATCTTGTTGTAAGAAAGGCATGGGGCATGATCTGGGATTACATTGTCAAAATAAACAGTTGTCATCTTTGTGACTGTGTGTGTGCATGTTTGCAAAGGGCAAAGGACAGTCTTCCACAATTTCAAGACATCAAACATAGAATTAACCTCTAACCAAGCACAACCTGTTTTAAATAAGGGTTTGAACAAAAAAAACTGACTGTTGCCTTTGATGGGTCAGTGTTTCTATGTCTCTGAAATATGTATGGATTTTCTTGCCTGTGCCTCTGGTTCTTGTTACCAAAAATGTTATAGAAATAAAGCAGTGGATGGAAACAAGGCTCTGTTAAGATCCCAGAACCCAGCACCCTTCAATTACTGGCATAGCAAGAGCTGTGGAAACAGGAGAACTAGCTCTCATTTTAATTTTTACGTTGTTTCTTTGTCCAGAAAGAATTTGCAGGGCAATATTTAGTTTTACCAAGAAAAACAAATTGGAGAAAAACAAAATTTTCTGAGCCATATTAAGTAATTCCATTAAAAACTTACTTATACATTTTTTCCTGAACATATTTCTACTTCAGCAGGAATGAAATGTGCACAACAGAAAAGCATGAAGCCACAGATGTTTATCTTGAGGACTGATTTTTAAATTAAATTGTGCTTATACCAGTTTCTATGAAGGAATGAAGCTTGTCCTTGACATGCATATGGCCAAACTTCCAGACCCCATGAGACTCCTGAATAAGGCTGAGAGACTGGCACATGTTACATGCCCGGGGGACCCGAAAAAGGCAAACACTAGAGCAGCTTGTAGGCTAGGGATGAAAACAGTTGTCTGAGAATGTTGGTTTTCCTCTAGGCTATAAGTTTCTGGATGACAGCTAAGCCTCAGCCTTCCTTGCCAAAGTATATCCTTCTGAACCAGGGCTGCACCTCATCCCTCAGACCTTGTACCTGCACAACTTTGCAGAGTCCAAGTCAACATATCCATGGCCCCAGGGTTTCACTGGAAATGCTGATGGGTGTTGTCTGTATTAGCAGCCATAATGAGGTGACCTTTTTCCTACACAATGCACTAATCACAGCCTTATTGTGAAAAACATTTCTATCATTCACTTTGGGTTAATTGCTATGCCACCAGTTCAGAGCAAGGCAGAAAAATGTACATAACTACATGTATCTATCTGCATGTTTCACATGTCCTTGCTCTGATTACAGTCGGGAAACCTCCACAATCCAGTTAAAAACTACATCCAGCTCACCACGAAGTGTCTACTTGGCTCTCTAGGCACCATTGGGAGTAAAGACCGGAGGGGATACTTACACACAGAGGTGTAGCTGACACCTCTAACATATGGCTACCTAAGCAAAGGTACCTCTCTCAGTGGCTCTGCTGTACCAGGCCATCCATCACTGCAGCATGCTGACCCAGCTTTGAAGAGACACTCATGCCATTTTGTTCTTCCAAAACAAATATTCCACATTCACACTTATTGGAAGTAGTTTCAATTCCATTAAAGCAAAAAGAGCTGTATTTCCTTGGACCACACCCACACATATCCCACGAGGTCCATCTATCCCAGTGCAGGAACTTTAAGACAGGACACAGGCATCAAAATATATACACAGCAGAGGAGCTGGGCAAACAGAGCAGTAAAAAGTGTGCTTATAGAGTGGGTTTCAGAAAGGAAACTGCTTAGCGCTGCCTAATGAATGAAGTCAGCTAAAAAAGCCAAATGCTCTGCCAGGAGTCTTCATACCAGAGAGGAGGTTTTGTGGTCACATCTGAATGACAAGCCGTGTTGAGAGAAACCCAAGCACGACATGTTGGTTAGGGGTGCATACAATATATAATATGCACACAAAACATTTGTAAAGTATTTTTTAAATCAACAGATTAGTGTCTCAGACTGTCATGTTATTACAATTGTGCTGTACCTGCAAACAGGGTGAGAAGCTGCATTTACATTTGAAAATTGCAAATACAAATTGCATTTGTACATCTGAAAATGTATTTACACTTGATAAAGTTATGAAAAATATGATGGCAGCACTTGGCAATGTGTCTTTTGAAATAAGATGGAAGAGCCCATTAATTTGAAGTTGTTAGCATAATGGTTTATGCCATTAGGTATCAAATCTCTTTTTGTAATTACAGAAGAGATCACAACCAACAAATAACAAAATTGTGTTTAGGTGCTCAGGAAAAACAAATTAGTTTAATCTACAGTCCACAGACATTTGAGAGCCATATGTTACTGTTGCCTTTGTTATTTTTGAAAGCTGCTATGATTTATTACTCTAAACATATAGCGACAAATTGAAAACATGGATTAAAATGTCTCCTACTTGACCTTTTCAGAGCTATCCCATGAATATAAATATTTATTTTATGGATTCAGCAGCTGCTGATCAAGTTATATATTTTGAAAAGTATTCTTTGAATTATAATGCCACCATTCAAATGACATAGTTCCACAATAAATTTTGTAGGCGTTTTATGCTAATAGGCACCTTAAAAACCATTGTATAACCTCCATGAACTCACACTGCACGAGTGGTTGTAGAGGCATATGATGGTTGGTAACTTGGTGATCTTTGCACAGTAACAATACAAGAAATCCCTCTGACATCAACTCTTCACCTGAAACAAATCTTAACTCCTATTTACTCACTCAGAGATAAGAAATCAGTCGGCTATTGTGAATAAAATAGGAATGTATAACAAGAAAACAAAACCAAGCAGTTTCCACTTTCCCTTGGATTTTTATTCCTGTTCACATTGGTAACACTTTCATTCTTAGCCTTGCCCTTATTTCTCTCAGGCACTGCAGTCTCAGTGAGGACCTGAGTTGTCTTCACTTGGCACAAAGCAAAATAAAAGGTAGTGCTAAGCTGCAGTGATTGAAGACAAATAATAGAAGAAGCACATTGTCCCAATGGAGCTACTAAATTCTGGTGTGGATTACAGCCTATTCCCATCTGTGCCTCATCTGTTTGAGCCATGGAGGGAGAAAAGATTGCTTAATTGCTTTTCAGTGTGCATGTCTGTTATAGAATCAAGCACACAACCAGTGAGCCCTTACAATCATGCAAAGAATTCCTGAGATTATCAGATTTTTTACTCCTTGTCCTGCAAGGCAGCAAAAACAGTCTGGTGTTTCTATGCTGGATAGTATTATACTACTCATTACAAATCTACTCAAAATCCCCATTTATTGTAACTACACAGTTTGCCAATGAAAAAGAAAAGAACACCTTCTGGGAGTTCTTGTTTCAGCTACCCTAGAAAAGGGATTTCTAGAAAACCTTTCTTTTTCAAATTTGAGTCTGTTTTACTTACCCTGTGTTTTCTGTGTCCTCAACAAGTTGACCTGCACAGAATGCACCACCTCCCTCTGTTACACCCACAAAATTGGGGCCTCCAATATGCAATTTACAGATTTAGCCCACAGAGTGTCTTCTAAATGACATTTATCTGAAATGCTTTTTCAAGTACTTTCAGTCTCAGCTTGAATATTCCTCTGCTTTGATAACCACCTCAGATGCTTTTGCTTCTGTCTCTGGCCTTGTTTATAAAGATATTGCTCAGTAAGTTAGGGAATGAATTTACAGCTCCTTGTCACTAACTCTCTCTGTAAACACCCCTAGAGCACACTAAATTGCCTTGGTTTGAAGCAACTTAATCTCCTCTCAATGCCTCGTGAAATATCTAATACTTCCTGCAAACTGAGTGACCACAAAAGAGGGCATGCAGGAAACCAAATTAGCTGTAAAATTACAGCTGAACACACTACTTTCTGTAGAAAAGCCATCTATTTCAGTTAATTCTTTGCAACTAGGTCGAGGTGATGATACACCAGCATCCCTGAGAAGAAGTTCCATTTGCTCTTCCTGCTTTCACTTTCACTGTCATGACTGTAGAGCTGGTGTCTAGTCAGTGAGAGAATCTTATTATAGTAACATCCAAATATGACACACAGCAAGGATTAAAGTGTTATCCAACTTGTAAATGCATAAGCAGGCTCCCTGGAAACAGAATTCAGACTGATATTTTCATTTTCAAACCTGTATTTTTCTCCATCTGAGTAGTCAATGGAGCATCTTCTTTTCTAAGTAAGATCCAATTATAATGGGATCTTGGATTGACAGGAAACATTATTATAACTGAATGAGCTGTCAAATCCATGATTAATAAGGTTTTTCATTTAGGTTCAACAATAGCAGCATTAGACTACTGCCATATTATTATTCAATAACTCATAGCATTCATAAGAAGGTTTATTTTCCGTTTCAGGGGGTAGACCGAGATGTTTCACATTCAGCTATTCGTATGGGCAGAAGTGGTTTCAATATTTCATGAGATGATTTTATCTCTATTTTTCCTGAAGATGCAAACTAATGAAAAACCTTTTGCAAAATCTAAGCCTGCTGTTTGAGGATTTAGTTTCTGTTTTCCTTCTAGCTCCCATGTTTTTGCATCCGTATTTCTATTGCTCGAACCATGAGAAGAGAGAGGGAGTATGAATAGTGTAGGAGGTTGATAGCTTGGGTGTTCACACCACCAAATGTTGATGATATGGAGTAAAAATAGGAGTTAAACCAAGACCTCTCTGGTCGGTGTGTTCAGTGAGGTGCAAAGAACAGATAAATAGTAGATATTTCATGTTAGCCACCATGTATGTATGAACTCAGCTGGCTCAAACAGAGAGTATTTTTACATTACACTGCTTTTCACTTTTATAAGAGAGACAATGAGGGCAGGATAGTTATGAATTAAGTTATTCACAAGGGGAAAAGATAATTTTCAGAAAGAGAAGTGCTCACCCTCAGTATTTTGTACCAAAAATGCAATTCCCTCCATCCTACATAAATTCTGCTTTCCCATCCCATTTCACAGTTTGATAGAATGTAACTGGATATTCTGTTTTTCTGTTTCACTGGTTCTCAATTTCATCTTCCTAGCTTAGCTCCTTAATCCACTCTTCCACCCAAATGGAGGTGCTGCTCAATCACTGCAAGTAGTATAAATGATATGTCAGATTGACTTCAAAAAATAACCTTTTAGTCCAGCATTTATTTAATATCATCAGTTATGTCTGACTACTTTTCATCCAAGTATGATGTATCAATATAAGATACAGATATATAGATATATATAGCTAGAGAGCTAGCGAGCTATCTAGATAGGTAGATAATAGGTAGATAGATGTAACCTGTACTGTATCTACCTCTTTCTTCATTTTCTCCTCTTGCTGACACCTTTCATACTTGCACAAACTAACCTTTAACATGCAACCCTTACTTTAATGTTATCTGTCAAAGTCCCACAATCTGGGGAAAATTATGGAGGCATTATAAAGAACATCTGACTTTCCTTCCACAACTCTTTTTTGTCTTGAAACTTCTACCTTCTGTAAGCCAACTGGTGAAGACAAGGCTAAACCAGATATACCACAGCAGATGCAAAGGACAAGCACAAAGACCCGTGTCTAATATTAGAATAAACTATGAAGTGGTTAACAAAAGACTGATCCCTCAAAGGTGTTAGTGAGCCTCAGGGTTAACACCTTGCTATGGTATAAATTCTTAAATAAGTTATTCTTTCTTGTTTCTTCCTCTTTCAAATAGACACACTTCAGAATCCATCTGTCCTAGACAACTGTCACTTGTTTTTTTCACCCCTTTTGTAGATTAACTTCCAGCTAAAAACTTTAAACAAGGCTAAAATGTACTAATCTCCAGTAATTTCATTGTTGATGTTTTTATGAAAATACTGCTTTTGCTATTGCAATACCCAATGCACAAAATGTTGCATTCACAGAAAAATCATTCTCGTCTGTACAAATATCCAAGATGTGAAAATGAAGCATCGTGTCCCATTTCGCAGACAGAGGAGACAGCTACATGAACAAGTTGCCACCTAGTAAATGAGCATGGATTTACAGCTCATTTAATACTCCATGGCAACTGTCTGTGTGGTTACTGCTCCAGAGTAAATGCGAGGCAGCTCTGACCCTTACTGAAAGCAAGGCAATGTATCTTGCGTTTACCTGAGCTTTAAGCATCCATATAAAGTAACTAATGAGCTGTAAATCCACAATCCCTCTTCACACCTGGAAGTTTCTTCATGTATCTGGAGGCAATGATATTTATGTGATTTGCCTGTGGTCACTGAAGCAGTATTTACAGAAGTGGAGATGTAAACCAGACATACTGAGCTCCTGTGAACCCTTCTCCTCACATGGTCAGAATTTTCTTGTAGAGCTACTGTTTAATTGCTTGGCACATTTCCCTTCAAATGACAGTAATTCACAAGCAAACTCAACCACTTTTTCCTCATTAATACTGCAGCACATGCATTTACCACTTATGCAAAACAGATGGATCCCTAAAAGTAGCTTCCAGATACAGTTTCTTCATTTCACACATAAAACATTATTTACTTTTCAAAGACTCTTAAATTTAAAGTTTAAAACTGATGCTTTGGGAATAGCTTTATCCTGGTTTATTTATCAGATTTCAACTCTAGGTAATTAAGAGTCCAAACTAGAACAGAGTCTAAGTAGAGTTCATCATCAGTGCTGTCCATCAGGGTGGTCCATGGTATGCCCTAAACTAGTAAAGAGCTTGCTTTATTTTCCTTTTTTTCCACCAGTGACTCCTAGTAAGTGACCCTCTACTTAGACTCCATAACACTAGTTCAGGTGGGCCATTGATACAAGACACTGCCTACAGACACTGCAAGCCTGGGCTCCCTACTCTGGTTTTTCAGTGGCACTACAGGAGTCACAACAGACTTGAACACTCTGTACATTTTTAATCCTCTCATTATTCTGTATCAAAAAAAAAAAAAAAAAAGAAAAGAAAATCTGAACCACTACATTACAACATACTGCCATGACATCTGTTTACTAGTAAAATTGTTTCATGTTCTGAGGCAAAACAAGACAGAAATGTTAAATACCTTGAAAAAGGTTGGTGCAAATAATAAACCTCTATGCATAAAGAAAAAAAAAAATTTGTGGTAGAGACAACAAATACATTATTTCTAGGCTCTTAAAATCTCCCTCATCATATGTTTTTTATGCCACGTCCATGGACAAACACATTCAAAAAGTAAAGAGGGGAAATCCAGGGCTTGGACAATCATTACTAACTTTAATAGATTTGATGAGTCTTTCCACAGCACTCTCTGTCTCTTGATAATTTTCAATTCCTCACTGCGAGGACTCTCTGGAAAATGTAAACCATGGCTACAAATCTTTTAGGATGTGACCCTGCTGTCACACTGACAGCAACTTCCTCATTTCTTTTCATGTATTTCAAAGCATAATCCCAACCTTCTGGGATGCTTTCATTATCAGAATGCTCAGCTGGCAACACTGCCAAACCTTGAATTTCATGAAAGAGGGCATAATGTGAATGGGCAATGCCAGTGCTGTCCCTAACACTGGCCAAATACAACACTTAAGTGACTTTAGTGAAGCTCCTTCTTTTTCTTTTTTCTTTTTCCATTGTTTTTTAGCAGTGGCTATATCAGCACCAGTTGATTACACAGTGCCTGGAAGACATCACTGGACTTCATTTCAGCTTGTGCCAACTACCTCTTTCTACACAGTTCCCAGGCATAATCTGGTGATTGTAGCACCCCAGGGCCCATTCCCACAAATATAGAGACCAAAGTCTCCAAAAATCAGCCACCAGCTACCCCATGTCAGCTGGCTTTCAGAGCCCAGAAAAGTTCCTGAAGCTGTTTGAGCAGGGATGGAGTCAGAGAGCCTGGGAGCTGCCCAGAGCTCCAGCAGCTGGCTCTGTGGCATCCTGGGGAGATGCCTGGCAGGTCACTGCCACTGCTGCAGACAGACTTCGCAGGAGTATGAGACTGTGCTTCCTGCTGGAAATTTGCTGTGCTTTAGATTATCTCTGGCCAGTTTATACTGGAAAACTCTTTCAGTGATTTCCAAACAGAAGTCCAAAATACAGTCCATAACAGGTAATGCTTCAACAGCTAGATATCCACAAACACAAATTTTTCCAATTTTCTTGCTGTGAGGAGAAGGGCAAATGGTAAAATGCAGCCTGCAAAATGGCTTTGTGGGAAGTCAGGCTTCTTGGAACCCCAGCTGAAAAAAAAGACATTTCTATCACCCCACTCCCCAAATTCTATTTTTGGAGAGTTAGTTATTCTGCTGCAGTTGTTCCTGGAATTTTAGATTTATTGTTTTACTTTTCTTGTCCTGCTTCATAATTATACATAATTATATGATTTTATTATGCTATGTGTTTTATTATGTTATGTGATTTCTGTGAGACAGGAAAAAAATGTGCCAGCCAGTTCTTTCCTTACTGACATCAATGGCTTTTGGCTCACACACTGTTCAGGATTTTCCTTCTTATCAAGGGTTCCATATTTTCATGTGGTTCAATTTTTTATTTCTTCTGGGCATCCTCTTTATTTTTATATTTCTTTCCTCTTTGTTCTCCAAGTAATTCATTTTTAGCTCTAAATTAAGCAATTTGCTTTTAACCAGTTGGCATTTTCATCAGTCAGCATATCCAAATGTTCATCTGTACCTTCCTTAATTCCATGTACTATATCAGCATTTCCTGTATCACTAATGCCTTTCTGCAAAGAGACACCTCAGATTGCCCTGCTGTTTCTTTAGGCAATTATGTACTGCCTGTCCTTCTGGCAGGCACACTGATATCTTCCCCACTGTATTTCAGTTTGAGAGTAACATCAAACCACAGTATGTGCCTCACTGCAGACTTGATGATTCTCTGTGAAAATTTTAATCTGTTAGTATTTTTTAAAAGAAAAAGAGGATACTGAGAATATCAGGAAAACTCCAGTCCTTTACTGGCTTGGGCTTTAGGGTTTCCAGTTTCTCTATCAGAGTCCATAGGGTACCCAGCAGTCCTGGTCTACAGCCAGCATTGCCTGGTTTCTTCTGCAGAAAACCCCAGGGTGTGGAGTGAGATGGCACATGCGTAGGCTTCAGCCCAGCACAGGGTAAGGATGTGGATAGGCTTTCCAGAATATGGTGACAGGCCCCCACATCCAAACACAGCTATAAGGATCTCTGCAACAGAGCATCAATACAAAATCCTTCAGCTTGGACTGTCCAGCCAACAAAAAAATTAAACTGCTTGATACTTTTCAGCACCTACATCCTGCTCCAGCTTCCCCTTAAGATCCTAGCAGGAGATCCATCCTGGGGAAGGCAACAAAAGCCTGTGTGTAACTTCAGATGTCCCTGCAACTCCCACTCCTTTATGCCTGTGCCCTCGGCTTCAGCTCACTGCATGAGAGAAGAGCAAGAAGTGGAGATGTGCTGGGAAGAAGCAAGGAGCAGGAAAAGGCAAGCCTGCTGAAAGCAGTACAGGGGATTGGGGAATCAATATCATATAGGTGAGGGGTGAGGTGAAGGGCACATGGAGAGTGGAGCATGGGGGAACCCAAACACATGGGTCTGGGGGAATCAGGCACGTGTGTCACAGGTTGGGTTTTTGCAGGAAAAGGAACCCATGTTATAGTGCAGACATGGTTCTCAGAGAAGTGAGAAGCTGCAGCACAAGGGCTTGGAGGGAATTTGGGCCTGATTTACCAGGTAAGACTGTGGTGGGGATGGGATTTTGAGACACTTTGGAAGCAATGACAGTATGGGTTGGTCCTCAATTTGTAGAGCTGTAGTTCCAGCCTTCACACATTATTTATTAGGGACTTACAAAACTAGTGAAAAATGACAGGGAGAAACAATAGAATGTGGGGAAAGAGAGGGAAGAGAGAGTGGAATGTGAGATTCCAGAGAATGGAAAACATACTCTTCTGTGGGGAAAGGAAAAACAAGAGGAAGAAGAAACACAGGTGCAACATCAGCAACCACAGTGCCATACCTATCAGAGAGAAACCCTCCTCCTTATATTTGCATATGCATATTTCTGCATCTGCTAATGAACCTCTTTTTTTCTTCCTCATTTCTAGAGCCAGAAGACTGTTAATTCCAGAAGTCTGTTCTTATCTATTCTTTCCTGGCTGTCCAGTGTGCATTTTCTAACATGCTTTTGTTTAGGTAAGTTATTTTCTTGCTACACAGCAGAAATATTTGTGCTAAATCTACTCTATAAAGGAGCCAAAAATGTGAAAAATGCTCTGGAAGCAGAAAACAAAGTTATGAGGAAGGAAAGGAGACACTATAGGAAAACTCATTTGCAGAGAAATGCAGCTTATGTCTTATCAACTTAATTCCAGATAAGTCTTCATTTTGCTGTGAAGACAGATGCGATAAATATGTTAATGGCAGATTTTGATAGCTCAGTTTGTAGAACTGCAAAGCCAGATGGAAGTGATAATTTTTCTTTCATTTTAATTTTGAAATAAAAAGCAAGAAAGCAAGAAAGTTCTGGGTATCTTAACACTGTAATGACTTTTGAAAGGATAATGGACCTTAGCACAAAATGACGATTAACTATCATGCCTTGATGCTCCTATTTTATTAAATTCCAGTTTCCTTGGCTGGAATTCTCTCAGTTTTCTTGCCAGAGATGAGCAGATTACTGCTTGTGACTGACTTTTCCAGTTCCACATTCATAAAGTTATTTAGAAGCAATCCAGCTGGTGGATTTTTTACTGATTCTGCTGCTGCTCAGGTTAGATACATGACTAAAGAGACCACTGATAATAGCATTGGACGGAACTAACCTCTCTTACTCCTTATCAGGAGTGAAATACTGCCTTTTTTGTCCCTTAAGCAGCGCCCTGATGGTCTTAGGAGTACAAGGTTAAATTGTGGCTTTCCATGTATTGATTAAGATTGCATTTATCTGTATCTGGTGTGGACTTTTTGTTTCAATTTAATACAAAACCATTGAGGGACACAGATTAACACCTTGAATGTGTAGGATATCTACTGCTTGAACTGAAAGGCAAAAAGAAGGGTAGAAAACTTTTGCTGCTTGAATCCTCTTAAAGGGGAGGAAACAGTAGGTTTCCGAGCAGGTGAAAAAGGAAATGTTAGAAAACTATTTTCAAGGAAGCTACTAAGTAAACACTTGGTTTATCATATTTGCAGTGGTGTTTCTAATGTGTGGAAAAAACAGACACAACTGAGTTGTTCCCTTTATATGAATTTTCATTTCAAGAAAGTGAGGTCCTGACTGAGTACTCCCACAGGAACTCTCCAGGAACGATGCTCCATTCTCAAATCGGTACCATTAACTTCTGGGGTTTTCTTAAATAAGCTCACAAATCAGAAACTGAATGACCATTTACCATTTTCTGCATGTCATTTAAAACCCCCACCAAAATTCACTCAAATTATTCTAGAAAAGAGAATGTAGATTTCTGATGAATTTTATAATACATATTACCATAGGATAGACAAAGGATACAAGTTGCTATGTCATCCTTGTCCTCAGCTGGGGGTGCTTGTGGGTAGAGGTATTGGCTGTTGGATAAATATCTGCTTTCATCTAGTAATATTAGATAGATATCTTCTGTATGAAGTATAAGATTATTTTCATCATTCAATACAAGCTATTTTTTTTCCATTTGTTTAGTTTACATGCATTTTCTTGGGGTTTGTCTTTTTAAATTCAATTAGCAAGTTGCAAACATATGTGGTCTGGATGTTTCTTACGCAAACAAAATGTCCGTATGAGAGGGAAAGGGAAAGTCTATGCTGTGTGGGGAGAGGAGAGATCCCAGGTTCTGGAAGTAAAACCTGTATCAGCAGGAGCTGAGCCAACTTAATTAGCCCTGTGAAGAGACAGGGCAGAGTGCTTGGTTAATACAGCTGTATCATGTTTGAGGATTCCTCTGCTGTCTCTGGACTTTGCTGAACTGTGCAGACATCCATGTCTCTGCAGCACTGCACCTTGCACACAAGCAGAGGCAGTTCTCACACTTGTCTGAGGTTCCAGTCCATGCTGGATGCTGATCTCATACAATCCAGTGACTGACATGACCAAAAAGTGTGCAGTGAAGCATGCAGTCCTGCTCCTGGGCTCAGAGTTTCCTTACCAAGGTCAGAGAACAGCAGGAACAGACAGCTGGAGCCTCTCTGCTCTCACATCCTTGCTGTGAGCTGAGGCAATCAAAGCACAAGCTGTAGCTAAAGGTGACCCACACTTGCAGATAATCCTCAGGTATTGTCAAGAACCAGAGAGATCTTAGTCTTCTGTGGACTCATGCAGCAGCAGTGTTTTATCCTGGAGCTCCAAACCAAGCAGAGCTTCCCAACTGGTGTGCAAGGAAACCATTCACCACTCTCCTGCAAGCAGCCAGAGCTCCCCAAGGACCAGGCAGGGAACTGCCTGCAGGAGAAGCGTGGCAACTCATGCAGCACTAAAGCTTATCCCAGGCTGCCACCTTGTCAGGCTTAAGTTCAGCTTATTAGGACGCTCATCTGTTATTTATGCAAATAAGCCTATGCATAGTCACAAAATATGCAAAGATGGCTATTTATCTGTTTGGCACAGTTTCTGACTTTCTGAACCCTCAGACATTCCTGATACTTTTAAAAAGAAAACAGAATCTCCCCTAGCACTGCAAAGAGGACAAGGCAGAGCCTAGCTGCTACCATCCACGTCTTCTCAGAGGACTCATGGTGCTCAGGATAGAAAAGATAATGCATTCTGTGTGACTTTAAACACAATATGTTACAGCTCAGGATGTTTAATCTAGTGAATAAGGGATCTTTACTTTTTTCACCTTCCCAGGGGAGGAGATTTGCCATATGCATAACTTCAAGCATTTTGACTGCAGTTTATTATTTATTTAGCACAGGTACCTGCCCCCGCAAAAAATTAAATAGGGTCTTCTGAAACAGCATTTAAATTATCTCCTTTGTCTGGACAGCTGTGCTCTAAGGTTGCTCTCACTTAAGAATGTTCAAAATCATGTTGGCTCACCCCTCTTCTGCCCTTACCGCTCTCTTCTCCCTTTAGGAAAATATTATCTTCTGCATGAGCCTGATCTGTAGTCAGTATCTACCTGCTTTTCTGTGTACACAGCCATCAGTAACTGCAGGAGGTTTGAATCCTCCTGACAAGGGTACAGATTGACCAGAAACACAGCTTTAGGGAATTTTCCCCCAGTTCCTTACCACTGGCAGTACCAGGGTGATTGCTTGTCTGTTAGCTCCATGGACAAGCTTCTCATGTATCCTTCCCTGCATGTTTTATTTCCTTGCATGTGTTATTTAAGATGCTCAGTATTGCTTGTAAAAATGAGAAGGAAAGACATTTCTGTAGTAAAGACAGGAGAATATGATGCACCTTTTTTTTGTAGTAACCTTATATTAGGGAGCCACCTATCCATTCAATTCTTCTATGGACTGTTCTAATCATCTCCCAGGATTTATGTGGAGATTTGGACCTGCATTGGAATTGGGGAATGAGAGGAGAACACCTCCAGCAGGCAAAGAGAGGTACTCACAAACACTGCCCTTTCAGAGTGGTTACAATTCAACTTTAGTTTCATACCAACACACAAAAAAAGAACTTCCTCTGAATCTCCAAAATATAATTACATGAGTTATATTGTACTTAAAGCATAGCAATCACAACACAGGGTGCTCAGTCCACCCTGACATCAGGAAGATGATTTCTTCAGGAGAGAGAATAGTAAGATCAAAAGCAAGAAAACTTGTGGGTTCAGATAAAGACAGCTTAATAAATGAAGGAAAGGGAAAAAATACCCCAAAACAGTGGTGCAAAGGCAGTCACTCACCACCTCTGACAAGAAGACTGTTGTCTGACCAGTCTCTGAATTATGGTTGCCCTCCCAGGCAAATCAGCCCCTCAGTTTTTATTGCTGGACACAGTATTACGTGTCATGGAATATCCCTTTGGTCAGCTGGGGTCAGCTCTCCAACCTGTCTCCTCTACCAGCCTCTTGCCCAACCCCAGCTAACTTCCTTGGGGAAGCCTGGGAAATCAAGAAGTCCATGAGGCTGTGGGTGCATGGATGAAAAATAGCCAAAAGATTGGTGTGTTATTAACTCTAATTAAATCAAAAATCAAAAAATACTTTACAGACTGGTGTGAAGAAAATCAACTCCACCTCAGCCAGACCCAACAAAACAAAAAAAAAAATGAACAAAAGCATTGTCCTAGTTAGTTAAACATGAAGAAAATTGTCCTAGAAAGGGCACTTCCTTTTTAACATCAAGTTCTATTCTAAAAGAAATGCTTCTTTTTTTTTTTTTAAAAAAAAAAAAAATCCAACCTATTTCCCATTTGGGTAAGTGCAAAATAATGAATTCAAAAATCTCAATACAACCTGCCTCTCTGTGAACTTAATTCTGCAATTTCCAGCTGAGCAAAATTATCTTTACATCATGAAAACATATGCTTCCCCTTAATAAAGATTTAAATACAAGCACTTCAAATCTCTCCCTTCACTTTTACAATGGCACAGTAAAGGATTATCCGTGCAAAATTATACAGCCAAGATTTCTGCTGTGAGTCGGCATGGTTCCGTTGTTTTTCATGGATCAATTAACACACACTGGAGATTTTAGCCATTCCTGTCTGTAATGGCTAATTTGCTTATTACAGGGAGCTGAGAGCCATCTGTGTGTGTGCCATAAGGACACAACAGTGAAATGAAGACTTTAAAACTACAGAACATGACCTGTGCTTGTAAGACGTTCAAAGACAAGGCGGGATACCTTACCTTTGGAGCCTGTAGTACATCAGACACACCTTGCTTAGGCACTGCAAAAATAGGTGGTGGTGCTGCTGCTGCTGTTGGCTTTTTGGGAGGCCTGGGTGGTGGATGAAGGGTCAGGTTTTCATATCTTCGCAACATATAGTATTCCTGTTTGCTGACTTCTTCCACTGTTGTCCTAGTCACAGGCGGTACAACTGTCTGGACATCTTTGCTGAGCAAATGGACCAGCATGTTTAAGCGATACACGGGGATCTCCCAGCTCTCTGCTGGACTGCTGGCACTACTGATCAGCAAGTAAGAGTCTGTGATTTCTTCTTCAAACTGAAGACCAGGCGCAGCAGCCAAGACATCCTTCTCGATGGAAAGGTCCCTCACGGACACCTTGACATTGAAAGGAAAATGGAATTCTTTGCAAATCTCAGAGAGGTGGTACTGTTTCTTGTCATGAATCACTTCCACAAAGCCACCTTCCATGTACATGGGGAGGAGCACTTTTTTATGTGAATCACTAAGTATTTGCTCACAAGCTAAAACATCTATGAGTTTCTTTCTTCCCTCATACAGAACTTCACTAGTCTGGCATTGCTGAACTAGAAATTGATCTCCAACTGAAACAGATAAAAGCTCTTTAAAAGGGGAAGAAAAGGCTTTAGTTGCCACAACATGAAGATGTTCCTTTTCACTTCTTGCTATCTCTAAGTCATAGGCAGTTGGAAACTCCCGAGGTCTTCTCTTGAACTTTCCTTTGTAGCTCATAGGGATTAAATAATGTCTTTTGGAGGAATCACTTCTCATCTCAGAGGCTAGGACTCTTGCTGCCTGGTACTTTTTGTAGATGACAATCTCTTTCCCTGTAGACAATAAGTTATAAGGTTTTTGGCTTCCCGAAGGCCCTTCCATTATCTCAGCAACCATAGGAAACTCTTTGTTTGTTCTCTCAAATATATCTTCCAAAGAAAGTGGCTGAAGAAAAGATCTAATATCATAACAGTCTGTTACATCCTTGACCTCAACATCCAGATCTGAGAGAATATGAACTATGTCCTTTCGAACTGAAAAGAAAAAAGAAATGTATTGGGTTTTGTTTTCAAACTGGCATCGAAACAAAATACAAGTCCTGTTGACCAGATCCTAAAACAACCTCCCCTAAGGTGTGTGTGTCCATGTGTAAATGTGAACCACTAACAGGGCCAGCCAAAGTCTAATTGTTGCAACTTGAGAGATATGGTTATCAGTAATGCATGAGACCACACAAATTAAGAGAGAGAATAAGGTGAGCAAGTGAGCACAAAGTTTAAAAAAAGAAAAGTCTAATTCACTATTTTCTCCACAGCACCTCCAAGTTTAATCACTTGTTTATCTTCTCAAACTCTTGGGTGCAAGCTGTATTTTTATTCTTTTATTTCATAGCAGCTTAGGGTTTCTCTAAAGAAATAAGTAGGGAAATATTTTTAATAAATATATAGCTTTTGGATCCATTAACAACATGTTGCTGCTATGGCCAGACTGGGAGAAAGAAGGTATTTTGATATTTATAAGAATAATTAAAACATCTGTAATTATTAGGAAATAATACCACTTAACAAAATGACAAAGCCTTTGTATAACCAAGAGTAAGTTATTTTTATGAATTAAGTAATTTTAATATTATGCCCTTCTCTGGAACTGTTGCATCTTTTTCTGCATCACCTGGTTTCATTCACTATCAGAATGGAGCCATTTAATTTAACAATCTGACAGGGAACAACAGCTCTTTTACCACAACTAAACTTGCAAAATTTTGAATGCAAAACTTCCAAGAACAAAGCTGACTACGTAATTAAGGCTTGTTTAAGAATTTGGCTCTAAGTCAGTGATACCACAGATCGCTGACCAATGCAGTAAAATTTAATAAGCAAATAATATTCAATGACTCTCTTCAATATGACTTATTCTGTATAGACCTACACAAAGGGATAGTATATCCTGGATTCACACTTCCTCATAGCAGGACATACCAATATTTTACACTGAAAATTTATTTTATATGACAGAGTTCTATGACAGTGATTCAGGGTCTGTTTGCTCCAGCTCTGCTTTTGTCACATTGATACCTTGAGGTGATAAACAACCTAAGCACCACAAAGGAAAGACAACAAAGGAAAATGACTGGTGAAAATGAAACTTTCTATGAGCATTTGCGAGAGTTCCACACAAATAACTTGTTCATTATTAATAATGAGAAGTATAGAGGATTCCTGCTCACAGCCTGTGAAAATGTAATCAGTTATCCCAGTTATCAAGAATCTTTCTTTTTATAGTGGGTAGTATTTCTCATACTTTATCTTGTGTCTATTTATAGTTCTCCTAAAAATGATGAAAATCCATTTTTCATGGTCCACAAGGAAGTAGTTATTCATGTACCATGAAGCCTACTTTTCAAGTTTGCATTAAATAGTTATTTAGGACATATGCAATACTTCTTAAATGTTGAGAACACCATGAAACTTAAAATAAAAACAACAAATACAATCCTTACTGGAATAACTGATTGGAAGACAAGTGAATACTAAATATTTCTGAATCTTCTGAAGGTTTTCAGGGATATTAAATTCCTATTGATTCTGCACATATATCTAAGTGGGTACAGCAATACACCTGAGTTAATTGAGCTTCAGGAGATAAGGTAGATCCCTGAATCTAGCTAGAGTTACAGCAAATGGAGTACTTTATCTTGCAAAGTTATGTTTTCCAAACTCACACATTAAATTACATAGCAAACGCAGCAGAATGTCTTATGATAAACATAAAACAATTATGTTATATTGTGTTAACAGTCTCTGCCCACTTTTATTGCTTTCTCTTTTGTCCATTTGCTTATATAATTCAACAGAGAAATGCTCAATTGCAAAAAGGTTTCCTGCTTGATATCTTCATGAACGGCATATTTTGAACGGATTCAATTTCTCTGGAGGTCATTGGTTTGCTTCTAGTAAATGTAACAAGCAGCAAAACCTTCCCAAAAGCTAAGTTACTATCCTGCAATCAGAACCCAGCTGTATCAATGTTTTGGTGGAACAAGTAGAACAACTAGTACCATAGATATTTCAGAGTTTTTAAAAACAAAATCTCAGAGAACAAACTTTCAAAGACACTGGTTATTCTAATCTTTCTGCTTCCTCAAACTTACAAGTTTCAGAAATTTCCCATGAGTTTTTTGTGTTTATATTCAGTTGATACTTGTTTCTGCAACAGAATAAAACAATGATTTTCTTTTCTGTGACATCCTCATTCTGAAAAGTAAATGGTAATTAAGTGTATTGCAACATGTATGTCCCTATTCTTTTTCTACCTCCTAGACAGAGCCATAAATGATCAAAAGGTTTCTCCATGGCCAAAGTCCAAGACACAAACTGGGAACAGAACAGAATTCCTAAGCTCAACCTTTTTACTATGCAATATATTTTCAGTGAGGATTTAATTGTAGTGATCAGCAAAATGGCAACAGAAAGAAATGCAAGGTAATAATCTGAACTAACAGATGATGAAGAAATACTAAAGGAAATATTATTTTTATCTTTCTTCCTCTTGAAACCAACATTAGTAGCAAGTATGAATAAGGAATTTTTAGCAAACTGAATCTTTCATGGCTATTTTAAGAAAATGTGGTATATTTAAGGGAACTTTTGTACTTTGTTACACTGAGTTTAACAGAGCGATGATTTTAATTCCTACTTACATTTCGTTACTGCCTGCACTTCGTAGACAGGCATGAGAATCAAACAGCCATTAAAATTCTCAGGAAGTGGACTAGAGGAGTCCCACGTATGTGCAGTATTGGAAAGTTTAACAATCCGGTTTCTACACTTAGGGATTTTCCATTCTGCAATCTCTTTTAGGGTGTATATCTGGTCATCTTCACACTCGTAGAATTCACCTTCTTGTGAAAGGGGCAAAGTAAAGGAATGAGACTGGTTATTTCTGACCACAACACAGTTCACAGCCATTGTTCCATGGACTTCTTCTACTGAGTTGAAGGTGATCTTCTCATCATGTTTGATAGTGAAGTTTGCCAATTGTATATCCTCAGTGCTGTAGAAACAAGGATGGCCAAACCTTGTTGGCCCAATGGAGACTTTTTTTACAATCTCTTCAATGCTGATATATGGAGTCTTATCTGCCACAACTTTATAAAGACCTAGAACAGAAAACTTGCATTATTAAAAGGGAAATACACAAAGAAATTCATGCCAAATTTTAGATTGTGAATGTTATAAAAAGGGGGAGCAAAGCACATCAAATAATTCATAGATGATAACTCAATTTCTAGAAATATGACTCTATTGAGGTAATATCAGCTGCATGGTACAATGTATAGGCAGCTGGAATTAACCCTTTGTGTCTAATTTCTGACATCCGGCATACTTAGTCCACAGTAAAATTTTTCTTTGCCACAGAAAAGAGAAAAATTATCCCAATTCTTTTCTGTCTTCTCAGAAAACCAGCCTTTGAGAGCTAAATGCAGATGTGGTATGAGGAAACACATTAGTGTGATCAGTTCATGCAGGATAAGTTTCTTGCCTGAACATCACTACTATGTAACCTTCCACACACAGACTGGGAATTCCTTGGTCAAGTGTGTTTAAAGGTATTCCCAAATGGAAGAGTAGCACCTACAGATAAAAGAGAGCAAATAGATTTTAGCATATCTGATAGCCCAATCCACCAGCTGGATTAATTCAGAGTCTGGGTGTTGTAGCACTCCAGACATCACGAGGCAATTAAAATGCTGAAGTTCTGCAAGGCAGAAGCTGTATCTGAGCTTCCCTATCTCCTAGGGACATTATTACTTCATGTTAATCATGCCCTTTGGATCTGTCTCATTAGGAGTTTCCATTGCAAGAAAAATGTGTACATTTCTATATTTGCATGAGGGTTTTCATAAAGGAAGATGAACTGGAGGGTTGAGAGGACTGAAAAGCAGGTCTTAGCCGAACTGTGTGGTTCAGCTGTCTTCTTCACTAGGTGTGGCAGCATTGTGAATGCTGCCTAATGGAATTGCAGTGCAGCTTCCTGAGACAGACATTGACAAAAACTTGCTTTCGAGTGAATATAGGAGGAGAATAGAGGTTATTTCCAGGCCAAGTTTGCTAGCCACAAATAAACGAATAGCTACAACTACAGTGACAAAGAAGCTAAGCTCCCTGGGAGATACTGTGCTTTTTCTCCCTTTGTCTGCCAAAGCCAACCAGCAAAAATCCTATGGCCCTGCTCCTCCTGGACTCCTCTGGACCAGAGGGCACCTTGTGGTAAAGGTATGCTTCCATTTTGGCTGTTAAGGAGGATGCATGGGATGGGGAATCAAGGAGCCTGGTTGGTACCACTAAAGACACATTTATGGCAGCTTCAAATCCCATCAGTAGTTTAAGCCATGTCTGCAAGGTTTTTAAATGTCCTACCCAGTTGTCCCCAGCCAAGGGCAGGATGTTCCAGCACACACCTAGATTTCAGTAAGGTGGAATGCTGCCAGAACACACAGTTGCTGTTGGATCTTGGAAAGACACTAATTTTCTTCCTTAGACCTCCCTTGATTGTGGGCTTGTTTAATAAATTGTATCAGGGGATATTGCTTCTCTTAAAAATAAGCAAGCTGCTATTTTCTTCCACATCTTTTCCCTTATTAACTTTCATTACTGACCATAATCAACACAACTGAGGGCCCTGCACGTTATCAGGGTGTCCCTAAGGTTGTATTTCTTAAAAATAATGTATCAAACAATTACTTTTATCACAAAATCAGTTTTTAATATTTTTGAGGGGAGGGTGGATTGGACAGGACAGACGGTTCTGGCTACAGGATTGCTGTGATTCTGGTTTTACAGTTACAAAACCCCATACTTTCACTTTGCAACTTTAGCACCACTCTTGTTAAAGGAGACATACTTAAGGTTCTGTCTCTTGAGTAGCTTTTTACTGAATTCATCTCCAGATTGGGCATGTTGGGTTCTGAGTGTCCCATGTGGCCACTAGTAACTCTGGGAACTAACACCTCTGAGGGTGTCAGTAGCCTAAGCAGTACTAGCCTATTTGATCTGCTGCAGAAACAGTCACCAGTTGTGCCATTGCCACTTCTTTCTACAGTTCTGTGCCTTCACAGTTGTCTGTATGACAGCCAGCTTTTCCTGTGTGAAACCAGTACCCTTGTGTCAATGCATCCTCTACGTATATGTCCTCACTGCAGGAAAACCTACAGGAAAACCTACAGGCTTTTTCCTGGGCTGCAAGGAAGGCACATGCATGAATGTACAAGGTACAACTTCAACACACATTTCTTGCCCACTGATACTTGTGATGTTTCTCACTGCTATTTTTAACACAATTATTAGTGAGGAAGTTATCTGCCACAGTCCTAATCACCAGTGGAGCATGTCAGTGCAGATCAACACAAACAGGTTCATCAGCATTTAGAAAGTCTAGCTGCGACAAGGCACCAGTGACAAACTGAAACTATGGAAAAGACAGTGTTCTAGTATCATGCTTTGCAAGCACAAGAAGGATGTCATCTCCTGGCAGTGCTGGGAGAAAGCAAATAGGAATATTCTTCATTAAAAAGGATATTCAAAAAACTTATGGTGTGTCCCAAAGGTCTTAACTATGCTTACCCTTGTGATACAGGAGCAAGTGTATGCAGCCCACAGACCTTGAATTGTATAGAAAAGCCTCCATAAACTGCTAAAAACCACTTCCAGTTGAAAATATTTGCCAGCATACAGGTATGAGAAACATTCTTCTCTTCTATGAGTTTAACAATAGTCTCAGGCTACTAGTTTTCCTGTGCCAACAAAATTATTTGGAAGGAAATTATTTCAGCAGCAAACCGATGAACATCCCAGGTTGGAAAGCAGGTGTCATATGGGAGCATAATTATCAGATTTCATACAAAACTAAGCACCTGATTATCCCCTTGGCCCAGGCAGACTGGCTTTGTCAAGGATGGGAGCAAAAAAATGTTTGCCTTCTGTTCTGCTGTTTTTTTTTTTTAATTTTGGTGACAGAATGCTTGCTTGGGCAAAAGAAGTGCCATGTGGCCTTGCGTGTTTACCTTCTGTATTGACAAGACTCCTGACATGAAGGCACCTAGCAGCCACCTCTGAGTGGCTATGAGCATGCAATGTTCTGTATGTTTCTCTCTATATGGAACACAGGTAAATATATAAAAGGCTATTTTGGTATGTTGGGTGGAAGTCACTGCCATATTCTTCCATGGTATCCTGTCATAAATGCTCTCCTTGGTACATATATATGTAAAACCAAAATAAAACATAAATATAAATATAAGTATAAGTATAAATACAAATATAAATATAAATATAAATATAAATATAAATATAAATATAAATATAAATATAAATATAAATATAAATATAAATATAAATATAAATATATCTACATTGATATGTAAAAACCAAAATAAAACCACAAAAAACACCAAACAATATTATCTGGAACAATTCAGAGCCTTATTAAAATCACTGTGAAGAAAATTGCAAAAACAAATGTTTTCAAAATCTAAGATAAAAAGGAAACCTCCAGGAGGAGAAGACATATGGCAAGTTTGAGATACTAAAATTTGGACATTTTGAGGTCAAACAAAAATATTTTTGTACTTTTTCATAAATCATAAAACAACTGAATCAAATTCACTTAGACTTTCCCAAGAGATCTTGGTGGACTGTAAGGGGGAAAGACAGATGGAAATAACAAATTTGGGAAAAAAGTCCATCTGGTTTATCAAGATCTGGCATTATTCTCCTATAGATATATTTTCTAATGCAATCTGGTCTACAACCAAACTGTACTGATGTCCAGTGGTTTGGGGGAAAATAAGACAGTCATACAAGAAGAACTATGTACATATATAATAATACTACAGGAACACAAATATAAGCATTCCACTCCATGAAGCCTCTGCACCTAGTGACTTTTCACTAGATGAAGTATCTGTCTAGACATAATGCAATAATTAGTAAGCCTCAAATATCATCAGCCCATCTTTTCTAGAAGTTTTACTAATTGGTGTACAAATTGAGACAGAGAGAGTTTGAGAATCTGAGAAAATTATTTCACTGGTATGAGAGAAAAAACATAGCCAGAGGATCACAAGACTGAATGTGCTATGGGAAAGTATGTTTTGATAGAAGGATATTTTTATCACCTTTTTACAGAGCAGTATATGCAGCTCTCTTTTATTGGCTGCAGTGTAAAATGTACCACCCTGGAGCTTTATAGACTTCCTATTTTCAGTCTTAATTAGAGTCCTGAAGGAAAAGAGTACTTTACTCTCTTTCCCCCACAGAAAGCTGAGAAAACTGAGTTAGGCTTGCCTAGTAGAGTAGCAAGCAGCCTTCAGGAAAAAATGAGAGCAGAACAGATGATCTGTCCCAGACTAGCAGTTTCTGTTCCCCAAGTAAAGCAAGAGGTTGGGAAGAGCACACTTTCTACCTTCTCTGGAGATGACCTAATTGCTATTCCTCTTTTCCCCCACCTCCAACACCCACTCTCTCCCTCTTCTCTTTCAGCATCCTCCTCTCATGCTGTCCCAAAGGCCAGTTCTCCCTCACCTAGTAGTGAGATGAGCCTTTTAATGCCTAAACCCTGTTCTCTCACGGGTGTGTTGTGTGGTCAGTGACTTGAAGATGTACTCAGAGGGGCAGTCATGCTCAGCTATGTGTCTGTCAGACCACGTAGGAGTGAGCAGCAGCGGCAACCAGGGCCCTCATGAGAACAGGGGCAGCCCAGGAATGTTTTTTGCAGAGGAAGGAACACAACAGAATGAAATGTAATCATTTGCGCTGGCAAACAATTCAGTTGTTGTGCAAATTACCTGTCTGCTAATTTGCTAGTAGTGAAAATTGTATTTCAAAATGTGGTTAGATGTAGCCATTGAAGTGCCTAGAGTAACAGCAGACTTCTATTTTTTTTACCCAGTGTATGAGCACAGAAAGAATAGCTTGGCCCTCTGAGGCATGAAAAAGAACAAATTAGAATGAGGATAAAACGAAATAACACAGATAGTGAACTTGCGGTTGAAGCGGTTTCTCTAATGCAAAGGGCAGATTAGGCCTTTATCAAGAATCTGATTTGCCAGAGCAGAAAAAAAGGAGTTCTGAAGACTGCAAATATGCTCAGAAAGACAAAAAGTAAGGCTTGTTTAAAGCCAATGAGCCCAGTTCTTCACTGTCAGAGCTGCTATCCCCAGAGTAACGTAAATAGGAGCATTGCTCATTTGTGCCAGCATGCACGCAGTGAAAGGATACATGAGCCCATGGCATGCAAAAGAACTCATGGCAAAGGAAATGGAAAAGAGCATCAAAGCAAAAGATTTCTTTGCATCAACACAGGCAAGAGGGCACTGTACATACAATGTAAATACAGGGTCAGCCTCCTGGAGACCTGCGAGTATTGAATTAAGTCAAAGGCAGTGTGAATAAGACCATCTGCAATTCAGTTCTGCACTTTGTTCAGGAGATGGGGGCAAGCCATGTTTCATGTACAATGTTTCAGTTAGAGCTTAGCACGTGTATGTAATAAAGTGAAAAGGAAAAAGGTCAAGAAAGAGCAAGAGAATGGGAAATCTTGACTCTGCAGAGCAGAATCATTCGTCAGCTAAGAACTAAATTAGAGAAATGACAAATTTATGTCTTACCAAATAGCTCTTGAATGCATAAGAGTACATATACAGAGAAAAACAGGAAAGAGGTGCTCCCTGTTGGGCTAATAAGAAGTGTCATTATGCCCCTCTTCAGTGCTGCTGTTCAGTAATACCCATCATGTGGAGGATAATAATGATAAATTTCAGCAAAATGAACTCTGAATTTATTTTTCAAGTGAAATAACCCAGTTTTCTAGAACACTGGTTGGGAGAGTTCATAACTATGCATGAAAATTGTAGTGATTAGATCAAATTTGAAAATGTACTCAGTAGGGCAACAGCATCCAAATGCCAAGTTGTAAAACTGATCACTTGAATGCAAATAAATCCCGATTCACCCGGTTCAAGCACTTGAAATCACAAGTCTTTCTGTTCTAACAGACATTAATAAATTTATGACTACTTTTATCACTCTGTTGTGTTGGATATTTTAGGATTCAAATGTTCAACCTCATATGCCAATCAAGATTTAGAATATATTTCTATTGGTGTATGTATTTCAGAGATAGAAAAAATTTTAATAATGTCAGAGAAATTTGGATTACAAGAAAAATACTAAGTGTCTTGAGAGTTCACAGGAGAATCATATTTCAATATCTCTAGATAGCCACAGATAATTAAAAGGTCTTTGATCTCTACATCTGGGCCTTACTAGTGTTTTCAAATGGCATTCCAAAAAAAAGTATTTTAATAAGTGGTCATAGAAACCATTCAGATTCACAGGATAAGAAAAATGTGAAAGAAAATTGAGGATCTACTGGAGGGGGGGAGAAAGTTATATATACACAACTATTTCAGGGTGAAATCTGTATTTTAGAGGTGGCAGATAAAGGCATAGCAGAAGATATTTTTCTGTAGAATTCATATGAAACATTTCATTCTCATGGACTTTTACATTTTATTTGTTTCAAGAAGTGTGTCTTGTCTCCCTCTGCAGAAAAAACACATCCCAGCTTGGATACTGGCATAACCTAAACCTTATACATGCACGTGCACACACTCTGGCATACTCAGCAAGACTTTAGAAGAGCATCAATGAGGTTATTAAGTCAAGCACTCAAACACTAGAAAACACTCATATTATGTTCCCCATGCAGCATCAATTTAATTTCCCGTGTGCTTTCAGTACAATACAGTGATAATTAAATATTTAAGGTTTGGGGTTTTTGTTTTTTTTTTTTCCTTTTGTACAGAACTGTAACCTCATTCAGTCCATTAGACAGGCTGATGGCCAAAGCGAGTCCTGGGCACAATCTCAGACTCTTGAAGTCTGTTGTGTACTGTGTCTGCTCTGTACCAGTGTTTCTTTTACGCCAGTGTCCCACAGCTTCTCCCCCAGGCTCCTTCCCACTCCCCCTGCCCTCCTCATGCAGTTTTTCAGCTTGCTCATCTCCTCTCCCCAAGGGACTCCCATTACCTCTGCTGCCTGCAAGACTCCCAGCATAGGAATTGCCCTACTTGCAAGTCTTCCTCTGCTGCTGAAATCACCTTCATCTGCCTCCAGTCTCTGATCTTTGCATAGGAAGTCTTCATCCTTCTGTCCTGCTCTGAGGTCAAAACTTTTTCTACCATTTTCCTAAAATAGTTTTCCTCCTACACTTCCCACATATGGGATATGCACTTCTCCCTCTGTGCTTTACTCAATTCCCTGTTCAACTCTGATGGGCCCTAACAGTAAAAGAACTGAGAGCAAAATTCAAAAATTAATAAATATGACACATGATGAAATAGTACTGGGTTCAGTACTTGGTCAGCTCTCCTTAACAGGGCAACACAAAGAGAGGAAGATATGATTCAAATAACAAGTCAGTAGCACATGCCAAAATTTGAAGTTTATACTCCAAAATCCAAAATTTGGATTTCTCTGTAGAACAATTAAAGAGTTTTTTAAGCAGAAAAACATATCTATTCCCCTGTAATCTTCTTTCCAAGCATGGACCAACTCTGGCCACCATAGTTAAAATAAATCATTAAAATAAAAGCACTATTGAAAACAAATCATTGAAAATATTTTGTACCCAAAATAATAAAATATAGATTTATTAATAGTAAATAAATTATAGTTTGAGAACATGACAAAGAAGGTTTCAACTCAGACAGGGTTTGGCAAAGTCATAAGTAAATGAAAAGAAGATTTTTTGTTGTAATTCTTACACCAAGGGACTCCAAATGTAGAAAACATTACCACAAAACTTTATAATTTCAATAATTTCTATCCAGGTTTGAGAAAGGATTGTAAGAGTTGAAATTTAAAAATTAGTCGACTGTGTCTTGTATCATCTGATAAAATCTGTTTTTTTGACAGCTGAGCTGTAACCTCAAATATCAATCAAGACAACAAATCAATAAAATGAACAAAGGTGATTACTCAGGGCTATAACTCCTCAAAAACATGAATGCATGAAATACTATACCAGGAAAATTTAGTGGTAATTCCACTTTGGCTGAAAACTGGCTGACTTCATTATTCTCACAGATGCTTGCTATGAGCTTATTAATTTTGAAGCCAATAACTTTAATGACTTCTTCTGTTGACAGGGAGCATTCGTTTCCAAACATCTCATAGACGGAGCCTGAAAAGAAATACAAAAGTAAAGAAAAGCATTATTTAGCTTTTTCTCTCTTTGTCAAGAATCTTTACCTCTTTCAGTGAAGCCAAAAGTTGTACGTAAACATGAAATAATAATTAACTTAATTTTCTTTTGCTTCCTCGGGGTTATGAGAAAAACCATCTTGTGACTTCAGTGACCAATCAGCTCTATGTGTACATGGTTCTTAAATGCATGCGAGGAGAACAAGGTCTGAAGAATCTACATTTCCAAACTATTACACCAAAACATTTGACCAATATAGGTAGAGGTAGAGCACAGGATTACCTGGATTGTCAGGAGCTGTCTCCTGAAACCAGCAGGCAGTGGAGCTCAGGCACTAAAGGCGCCTCTGCACTGCACAGGGCATAGCATATCCCATAGGAAACAACAGACTACAGCAAGAAACAGAAACCCACAGACCATTGAAGGTAACCAGGGAGAGGACAGGAGATATCTAAGTGCAATTAGCATTTGAGCTTCCTGTGGTAACAGAAGACCTGAAGAAAATATAAGAAATTGGAAAACTAGCAAATTAACAATGGCAATCCCTCTTCCACGTTGAAATGAACGTATTGATTCTGATCTGGCAGCAAAAAATTTCTTTTTGTCTGTCATGCTCAGAACTTTGAGAAAAGGAACAAAGCAATCCAGCCAAGTGTTTTAGCACTTCCTCAGACAAACCTGGAACTGTATCTTGTCCTGCCAAAACCAGTCCTCCCTTCTCCATTCTGGTTGTGGTCAACCTTTACTATTTCAGTAGCAGGTGCACAGGAAGAAGAATAAAGCCAAAAAACTCAAAAGCCAAATTATTCAGAAGAAGGAAAATTCCTCCTGGTCTCTGCAGAAGATTGGCAGAAGTTTTGGAGCATGGGATCAAATAACTATAGATAAAGACAATGCAGTAAACATTTGGTGTTCCATCTGTAAATAGAATTGCATTCAACATAGAACAACAGAAATGATTATTTTAATACTAGCTTCCATTCTTCTGTGCATTTCCTCCTAAGAACTAACCAAGATCTGTCTTGAAGTGATATGGATACGCCCTTTCTGAAATCTCATGTCAAAGTATCATTTCCCTTGTGGTGAGAAACATTGTTCTCATTTCCACTCCCAATGCATTGGTGAATGCATTTATTTGCTCTCCTACTAATATGGTTCAGCTACCAAAATACTTTCTTTCTCATTTCCATTTTTCCCTTCCCCAATTGGTTCTCAGGGTTAATTTTGTCCTTTTCTTTATCTCCTCTAAGACAGATTTTCCTTCACATAATTGCTCTAAGCCCTTACTTACATCTTGTTCAGTATAAAGTCTTTTTTTGTTTTGTTTTTTTTTCCTAACCTAGGTAAGCAGAATAGTATCAGGCAATGACAAATATTTAAAACCTGACTTCTGGCTACATAGTTGCAATCAATAATTGAGAAGGCCTGTACTGAAATATCATCATTGCTGGCAGAACTCCCCTTGAGGAGCAACACTCTTTACAGTTCTCCTTGTAGCTGGTGGGGATGTTGGGAGGGAGGGAAATAAAAAACCCAACAGCTTAGCCTTTTTTTTCCACCCAGGTGTCACACCAAAAAAAAACAGCTATTAGCTGACTGATCTTCCTATTGTTTATTCAAGAACAACTCCAGACTCGGACTGATAAGCATCTCTTACTGAGTCTGTGATTTATTTATTAACTCTGCTGCAGCACTTGCAAATGACATGTACTTGATTATCTGCTAGACCTCAAGAGAAGTCACTGGGAGCCCAGGCTGAGCATAACTTATTCTTGTTTTAACCTAAACCTACCCAAAGCTTCAATAGAGACCACAAAACAACAAAAGAATGATGGAGAGCAATGCTGAGCAGCTGGTTAAGTGTGCTCTGTTGTGAGTATGTGTCCAGACAAAGCTACTGGTTGCTTGTGCAATGCTCTCAACAACTGAGATGGACCCCAGAAAATCCTCAGCTTCCCTGAAGAAGATGTAGGGTTTTAACCCTCTGGAGAAGGAATCTTGGTTGAAAAAATAAAGTAAAAAACCATCAGGAAGATGCTTTTCACAGGCTGGATGGGACAACATTCCCAGGTTTCCTGAGGACCCTATACAGGCTTAAGGGCTCTGCTGCACTTAGATTCCAAACTCACCCAGCAGGCTTTCTGCTGCACACCAGGATGAGGACTAACTCAGAGATATTCTGGATTATAGTGCCACTCAAATATCAACCAGTCCCAGCTGAAGAAACATGCTGTTTACACACGCTTTCCACAATTCTGGTACTGAGCAGAAGACCAAGAGAGCTGTTGCCCTTTAACAAAAAAGAACAATCTGGTTTTCTTATTGTAAATATAGTGCATAGTTGTTTGCTCTCTGCAGTACCTTAGCAATTCTACTCAGCTGTCTCAATGGAAATTGCTACAGCTCCCATCAGGAGGCTGGCTGCTGGTAATACAGATCATGAAGTGCCATGTCTGTTAACTTTTTAAAAATTTCTAGGTGTAGTGACTCCACCATTTCCCTGGGCAGCCTGTTCCAATGCTTAACCATTCCTCCAGTGAACATTTTACTCCCAGTATTCAAGATGAGCCTCCTCTGGCACTTGTTATGTCACTGGTTGCCTGGGGGAAGAGAACGACCCTCACCTCACCACAGGTTTGGTTGTTTTGGAGAGAGATAAGGTCTCCCCTTAACCTCATTTTCTCCAGGCTTAAATTCTCCAGCCCCCTCAGCTGTTCCTGAAAGGATTTATGTTCAATCCCCTTCACCAGCTCCATTTTACTTCTCTGGGCATGCTTCAGCACCTCAATGTCTTTCTTGTCATTCTTTCACCACTACTCTCCGGGCTTGGCCATCCAGCCAGTTTTATATCCAGTGAGGAGTGCACTTATCCAAGCTGTGGGCTGCTGATCTCTTTTCCCAAGAGATGCTGTGGAAGACTGTGCCAAAGGCTTTCCTGAAGTCTGAGTAGGCAACATCCACAGCCTCTCCCTCATCCACTGAATGGAGCAGTTAAGGGGCTAAAGTTTTCAAAAAACTGTTATTGAAGAATATTTAATGATTTAATCTGCAACAGAGTGATACCACAAAAGCCCCCAAGAAAATTAAAATCAAGGGATCTTATTGTCTTACCATCAAAGAAATTAACATGGGTACATAATCCACTGGCAAACAAAGTGCTTTGTATTATCACCAGAGAAAACCATAGGATAGTACTTTTCATTTCCAGAAGAGAGGTTGGATAGATAGATCATATAACCATGGAATAATGGAGATATGCCACCACATTTTCCATCCAATTAAAGACATCACAGACCAACTTTCAGCAGCTTATCAATAGTGAAATATATATTATCAGATTTATTTGAAATAGGCCAAAAGGTTGAAAGATTATGATGGTGAGAGGTTGGGTGAATAATTTCTGAGACCATGATTGCAGAAGCCACATTTTTATCAATACTAGGATTTTTTAAAAAAAATGAAATTAAAATCTGCCAGCCACATTTTTGGGGGTGCAATTGCACATACAGTATTGATTTTAATTATATATTTGTCTGCAACTAGATTGCTTTGGTCCTGATTTTAGCCCTTGCTTGGCAGTTTGCCTGGAATAATACAATGAAGATTACATTCAGACAAGAAAAATATTACCTAAGCACTTGCAGCAAATATTTGTGCTGGTAAAAGGGAGCCAGGGAAACTGCATAGCTTTCAGAAAGGATAATAAAAGTTCTTTTTCCTTTAGAAGCCATGATAATTAATCTTAAAACATTTTGAAAATTCTCACTTTGTGACAATATGACACGGAGAGTCATATTTTACTTCAGCTGTGTAATGTGGACCCCCTTACACAATAGATTGAAAAATAAAATCAAAATACACTTTTTAAACATTTATTTATTGTTGTAAAACAATAACTTTGTTTTTCCCACTCAAGTCACAAAGAAAATGTAACTCTTTTTAAATGTAAATCAAGTAACCTTGAGAACAGAATTTTTTTGATTTTAGAAAGATGTATACAATATAATGCAAAAACCCCTCAAACCAATGTTTTAGGAGAACCCAGAATAAAGCACCTTATTTACAATGATCAAACCATGCCCCTGAAGGCTGTAATTAAAGAACCTGTTGCCTTTGAAAGAACATTTTCTGGAATGCTACTTTGTTCAATAAAAAACACATTTATATCCTTCATAAGCTCATCTCTAGTTTGACAATCTGTGCTATCAACCACCATGATCAGATCAAAGCAAGCACCACAATTGGTTCAATATCTTTTCCCTCCATCTTTCCTAAAATTTTAATCAGCCACACCACTATCCTCCCCAACATAAGCCCTTTATTTGATTTATTTCTCATTACAGGTACAAGAAGAACACTTTTGTATTAAAAACAGCAATATAAAATATAAATACAGTGAATGCCTGAGATGGAGGATATCATTCTTCATGTCAGGGCATCTGACAGTACCACTGAGATAAATATTTTATAATGCAAGGTGAAACAATAAAATATCTCAGTAATATGTCCCTTTTTCTTCCCGGCAGCTTGGAGCTCCATTGAGTGACTGCTCTGGGAGCAAATGCCTCACTGATGCTGATGGAAAGCGCGGCTCACAATCAGGCCCGTGGGTTAACAGCAGTAATGCATCACTGGGACGGAACTGCCTTTTGCCGCATGCCTCAGGGCAGTTTAGCACGGAGGGCCAGGGAGAGCAATGCAAACGAGACAAAAGACTTGACTAAGGTGGCACAGAGGATTATTCAGCAGGGGTGAAGCTCAAACTCGGGCTGGCTGACTCCCAGTCTCACAGACGGTTTGCTACAGGGCGCTGCTAAGGGATACCTCCAAGTATCCCCCATTCTTTTTCCTTTTTCTTTTCTATTTTTCTTTTTTTTTATTTATTTTTTTTTTTTAACAAAGACCAAGATTTTTTCCTAGCAAAACCAAATTACTTTGGAGGCCAAACACGAGGCACTGACTCCCTAGTCCCATGAGTTTGAATCCTTGAAGGAAAATATTCTCTCTTTCATGTCTCAGTAACACTCACTGAATTCATTGCAGCTGGCAGGCTGAGCTGTCTTTGAAAGAAGATCCAAAGAACCGGGGACCTGGCTGCTTAGCAGGGAGATGAAAGATCCCCCTACATCTCCTGAAAGAGTAGAACTTTGTCCCAATGCCCTTTTCCCAGTGCTCCTTTCTCCACTATTAAGTTGTCATCGGTTGCCCATATGGGTGCTGTCCTCACTGTCAGAAGTGAATGTTTCAGGGGCTGGCAAAATGGTTCTGCTTTCACGTAAAGGCTCCATCCCCTGGTGCAGACATTCAGACAGAATTACAATAGCCCATTCTCCCCTACAACATAGCTCAGCTGAAATCACAGTTTTATTAAGTCTGCTGAAGGCTCTCAAAGTAATATGAAGGGCATAATGGATCTATAATTAGTGCCAATAAAAAGAGATATCATTCTTTATGGGCATTATTTGAGGGCTATCCAATTGTTCAGAGTTTATGCTCTTTGGCAAGAAAAGAGATCTATTTTAAAGTTTTAAGGAGGAGAGTTTTGCATAATCATTTTAATCATTTTATGCTCTGATTAAGCAGAAGAAAAAGCAAACAATTTCTGATGGGGAGACATTAGGTGGCTTTTTTTCCCCAATCAAATACCTCCTGAGCACCAAAGATGCACAGCAGCCTGCTGGATTTCCTCCACTTAAACTCAAATAATCTAATGTCTTGTAGTGAAAAGGCTGGAAATCATGAACAATGACAGGCAAAGAAGGAAGCATTCCCCAGCTTCTCTCTCTAGCCCCAGGCTGTTTGAGTGGCTGCAAACAGGATAAAACACCTGTGTGACTTTTATCCACCCCTCCCTTCCTTACCCCAGAAGGTGCCCCAGTGAGAGCAAGTGAGCCCAGCTCCCCAATGCCCACACAGTGCTCCAGATGCCCGAGGATAGCAGTGGTCATGAAGGTGGTGTGAATTTGTCAAGTGACAGAGCAACTTACCGGGCTTTCAAAAAACTCCTCTCTCTTTAACATGTCCTAAGCAACAAAAATCTTTAGGATTGATCAGTTTGGGACATAAATATTCCAGAAGACTCTATGCAAAGATGCAGCTTATCTACATCATACCTACTTAGGCTGTGAAGGGTCTGATTTTTGCCAGCATGAAACAATCAAAAAACAAAAGCTGTTAAGATTTATCTTCTGCCATATGAAGTCAAACTTTTAACGTCAAGTGCTTTAAGCCATTTCAGTCGTAACGGACTTTAAAAAAAATACTTCTGCAGTTTCTGATTTATTCTTTTCTTGATAAGTTTTATGGACTTTTTAAATAAATGCATTCTTCTGATTCTCATCAATCCAGAGGTTCACACACTGTATGTGGCAGCAGAGTTTTATGCACACAGCACCCACTATAATGGAAAGAGCAAGTGAAACCCCAGCTCCCAATGAAGCACTTTTGACTTTTTATTTGGGTTTACCCAAATGAGTCAGAATTACTACAGCAGTGAAGACAATGCCCAAATGTGATTTTGAACTGTATTATACACTGTTATAGCTGTTCATGATTTATTTTCTTTACTACATTAATTACTTTGCATTTAATATGTTTATTCACATATATTTTTAGCAGAAAAACCACATTTTGTTGGACAAAGCTTAGGAAAGTGCTCCAATTGAGTTACAGGATCAGATCAGGGTGTTGAGCACTTCACAGGTACAGTCCAGAACTGGAAACATGTTTAAGCATCTTCCCCTACTGAGATCAGAGCATGAGGCCCCTTGTGCCATTACTGTATGTCCAAGGGAGCTAACCAGAAACAGTGAGTCTGGACAAATGCCATGTTCCTTTATGAACAGATCACCAGGTACTTGAAGAAAAAGTCTTGTCACAAAAGCCCTGTAGCTCAGAAACAGTGTGTGGTCATGGGTTTGTGTATCGTGGGATGTTTATCCCAGGATCTTCCCTCCTATGCAATTCAACATAGTTGTCCCTTCATCTTTCCAGAGACTGAGTTATTGAAAATTATCTTGGTATTTTTATAAGCTTTTTATAGGTTGATGGGAAGGGAGACAGGGTCCCTCCTGGTGCAGACCTCATCACATCCCTGGAGCCCAAGTGCAATGACAGCTGGGGAGCTCTCCGCTACAGGACACCAGAAAACTTAGAGAGCTTTACTCGCCAAGACAAGCTCTGCATTGAGACACACCAGGCAACCTGGGCATTCTGCCTACCTCCTGTGCCATCCACAGGGAGGCCCAAAACTGAATGTCGCAGAAAGAAAATCCCCTCAAAGGAGATCCTCAAATCAGTTTCACCCTGAGTGCCAGCTACCCAGTGTCAGAATTTTCTCAATGTGTTTGGATGAGTCATTCCATTGAGGGCAGCAGTAGAATAAAATGAGCAATATTTGACCCATAAAAGGCAGGGTTTCTCACATCCACTGAAGAATGCTTTCTTTCTTGTTTAGAATAAAACAGGCATTTGAAGCAGCTTGAACAAGGGCAGCAGTTTCAGTGGTTTGTATTAATAGAGAAAATTTACCAATATGCTCCAACTATTGACCACAAAAGAGAATCCAAACTATCTGTTACTCTGGCTGTACTTAAGGCTCTTGCTCCTACTTGCTCAGTCAAGAGGAACAGAACCAACTGTATTCAGAGGAAACCACCCTCCCACTTTTTGATTGTTTTGGCTTCTCTATCTTTAAAAAAAAGACACAAATTAGTAAGTGAAAGCACTGTACCACAAGTTTCACCAATTTCATGAACAGTCCTCCCTTGACATGCACTCCACTGAGAATCCAACCAGTAAATGCAGAGAACATTTTTAATGATATTTCACCTCTAAGAAATACAGCCCTAATTATCTTTATCAAAGCTGTCTACTCTTGGCCTCTGTTTAAATTACTTGTTGCTTTTTGTAAGAAAAAGTAGCTTTATTAATCCTGAAGAGGCAGTTTGTTTTATTCATACATATTACAGACTGCATAGCTTAGCCTTCATCAACTCATCAGCTTATCACACAAGGGAGCAGAATTTGTTCTCTCTAGGTTGGCTTAGAAAGAGCAAAAAAACTCTACCCTCTGTGATCATTTTTGAGCTGTTATTGTTGAGAGATATTTCTTGTCTAAATTAGGACTTGGGGCAGCTGAGATTGGATAGATAAGGATTACTTTTGTGTCCAGTTCACGTAGCTACCGTAACAGGGTTAATGAAACCTTTTGAACTCTGTTGATGGCCAGCAGATCCCATCACTTCCCTGAAATGCTTGCAGAAATGCATGCTGGAAAGATGACGTTTCCCTGTCACAGAAGCAGAGAGAGTGAAACTGAAACTGCAGAGACAGCGAGCGAATGTGGACACACATGGAACCATGAGTCATGTTGTTTATAGACCACCAAATGAGTTTGAAATGGAACTATTCACCCAAAGGGTTTTGTTTGGCATTGCTTCTCATGCAGTTGTCAGAGATCACCAAACACGTCCCAGAGGAGGAATCCCAACCTGTCAATACTAAGAATCTTTAGATCCCTTAGGTCTGGAAGGACATTAACCAAGGATGTTCATGCGACCCCACAGTTGCCTCTTCCCAATATCTTCTCCCTGCACAGATCCGGCACTTTCCTGAACCCCAGAGACTGGAGTACCACAGCTACAGCACGCTATTTCACTGCATCCCCAGCCTGCAGAGGTGGAGGCTGCTGGCTTAGAGTTCCCTTCTCCTCAGAGAAGGAGCACAGAGTTTCCTAATGTTTTTGTAAAAGACGGTATGTCCTGGAATTTACACAACACACTTGCTGTTTTCAAATCACTGAACCACAGAGCAGAGCTACCACACTCTGGCAAGTCCCAACCCCTGAAGAAATAGGGGAATACCATTACTGATGTATGTGTTTAGGTGGGGCAAGAATGGGAAGACTGTGGGTAGGCTAATGACAACAAACACCAACAGAAGAGGTGCCTTGAGCGGTTCTTCATTTTTCATAATTAGAGTTGGCACTTTTTACCGTCCTGCCACTGGTTAAATTAAGCCTGCAAAATATTAAATTCAATTACCCATAAAATAATTATTTCAGTATTAAAACAGACATAATTTTTGCAACATAAAGATGAAAGCCCACACTTGCATGCTATCTGTAAAAATCAGTGGTCAGACAGTACTTACCTCACTAAGTGTCAATATTTACTAAAATGTTTGAAGAAAGATATTTGATCAATCAAATCAGTTCCCAATGGAGTTTCAGCGTTTTAATTTTTTAGTAACATATTTTAATGGACTATGAAATTGTCATGTACTTTGGTCTGCACTGTAGTTCCTTTCTAATCAGTGCTGATTACCAAGTTATTTGTATCTGGCAGACTTGATTTCATTTTGTAATCATCCTTTTGATTCCCTTCAGAGATTCAACAGTACATTCTGATTTCTGTAGCTAAGACATTATATCTGCTGAGTCCAAAGCAACTGTCCTGAGAGGTATCTCTGGCATTTTCAGAACTACCATCTCCTTTCACCTGTGTTTCTGTTTTCAAACCAGGGATGACAACAATTTATCTGCTTCTGTCTGGAGTTTTGAATATAATGATGAAAAGCATTTTGAAAGAACTCAGGGCTCTTACTAACACCCCTGTTTCTGATGCTGGTGTAGGTGATAGCTGCAGACTGGGTCTCTGACCGTGCAGCCCCACACAGCTAGAGCCAAAGTGGAATAGGAATATGAGAGTGTGACCTTGGCTATTCTACCTAGAGACAAACTGGTAACCAACCCCAAAGTCCAGGTGTAGCATGAAAATCAGTGATATCATTCAAGGAAAATGCTTTCCTCTTTTCATGCCAGGAACAGAGAGGTAAACAGAAACTTGAGAAAGGTGTCCAAATCATAGTATTCACTACCAACAGCAAAAGTTAAATTGCCCATAGCTTTTCTAGCTGAAAGTATTCCGTGTGGAAGCAGGGTCTATAAAGACACATCCATTTGCAGTTTGGGGAACTACAGTTAAACACATCATATTCCATTAATATCAGCAGGAACATATTTATTTTTATAGCCCAGTAGAGAGACTAATGGTAGAGTGAGTGCACACAGCATATGTTTTCTACTTGCTCTCCACTGGGAACAGTAGCAGGCAGGCTTGGGTCTGAAAAGAGAGACCTAGATTGTATTTGGTGCAACACAGGTTGCAGAATGGATTGAGGCATTCTGCATAGAGGCAAAATGTTGCCTTTCAGAGATGTTACCTTGCCAATGGCAAGTAAATTCCTACTCTGTCCCTGGAGCTTGACTTTGCAGCTTCTAATAAAAGTACCTCACCACATGGAAGATGTCCATCCTCACACAGCACTGCACTTTCGTTGTACTTCCAGAGGTACTGAAAATCTGTCAGGAACTGTAAGGCTAGCTTGCAAGTCCTATATTTGTAAAATCATTAGACCTAAGTGCAGTGTGTGGAAAATGCTGCTTCCAGTAGAGTAAACGGAGAGTGTCATCCCCACAGCACACAGTGCACCAGAGAAGAACAGCGAATCAATTACACTGTGTTGTCTTATTATCACGTATCTTGCTGTAGTCTTCTTTGGTTGGCCGCTACATCTTTGATGTGACAACTCTAATGGATGTAGTAGACCATTATTTACTCCGTCAGCCATTCTATGTATGTGGCTAAGCGACGTTAAAAACCCTTGCCTTTATTTTTTTTGGGGGGGTGGCTTGTGAAGAGGGGACTATACATTAACATTTACATATACAAAAATTCTTCCTATTTTAAATTCTTACACAGGAAAATTTGGTACCCCTGGTGATTGATCAGTTTCAAATGATCACATGTAATGCTGTAACAATCGATCTTCTCCTTTGCTGTCTGCAGGTTGTGCTGAGAATGGTTACAGATTCCTATGAAATCCCATTCCACAAAACCACTTAGCTGACTGGGCTGACTGTGCAGCCATTTGGGGACTATTACAATCAGTGCACAAGTGCTCAGATTTGGTCCCAGCAGCCACAGCAATAAACCTGTATTCCCTGCCGACAGACCTGCCATTACCCACACTGTGATTGCTGGTGTACTGCATGGGGTAAGAGAGATCAAAAGGTTGTTGCAGGGGCAGAGGGATCTGCCTGAGGAAGGACTAAAGAGTGGTTGTCCTAATGGAAGCTTGAAGTGCTCAAAGTGGCCTGTTCTCCTGTTTAGCAATATAACAGGGGTTACTTCAGACTCTCTTTGAAGCACTAGTCTTGCAACAGAAAATGTAACATAAATCATAATGCAATCACAGAACAATGTGTTCACCCCAGCTGCCAAGTACAGAAGGGAGGAAAATATTCAGGAAAGATCTGACACAGACAGAGAGCTCAGGGAAGGAGGGAGAGAAAGGGAGCGAGGGCCTGGCCTGAGAAGACCTTTTGAAGCCCTAGATCCTGCAAACCTATCAGGCACTGAATGTCTTGAGCATCTCAATCTTCCTCTGAAGCAAGGAAGAAGAGGAACCCACAGAAGCCTACTACAGAACATTGGTACCTCCAGGTACTTGCAAATATTTTGAGGATATGCTGCCTGTGAGGGCAAGGAGCCAAGCAGAATATATCAATCTTGCTTGTTGTATAAACAAGAGGCTCATGTACGGCTGTCGGTGCTGCAGCTGCTGTGCTGGTGGAGCACGTATGAGAACGGCTGAGAAGCCACCAGGAGCAGAGGACAGGAAGAGGTGGTGCTGCTGAAGACCAAAAAAGCATCGGAGCAGCATGAGGGCTGTCACTTTTTAATGCTAATATTCTCAGGTCTCTGGAGCACACACTACCCCCTAGCAAGGCTAGTCAACAACTAATAGCCTTTTTCCTTCACATGTGAGGAATAGTTGCAGAATGGTCTGTGGGCTAACTCAACAGTGTTTTTCTCCTCATGTGGAAGGGTTTAGACAGCAAATAGAATTAAAACCTGAAATATTCTGACTACAAAAATGTACTGGTATAAGTTTTACAATCCGTGAGCAACAGGATGCAGACTGTACAAACTCAGAAACCTGTGGACAGCTAGGTTACCAACGTTTTATCATAGCATTTTATGTGCATATATGTATATATACATACATATATATCCACACACATTTCACAGTATTTTGTGTACACATATATACATATATGTATGCATACCTACATGTACAAATGCATACAACTTGTTTCCATATCACTTCTGCTTCCTAGCTGCATGAAAGGAGATGAGTACAGTGGCTACTCCAGCTTAAGGAGGTGATCTTCTCTTTTTTAGTTTTAATTTTACTCTTCATCACTTAGGCCGTAATTTTCTTATCAAGAGCTTATTTGTCACAGCTGCCAGACCAGTTTAAAAGATAAAACTTGAACAAGCCACAAAACAAAGTTTAGAAAAAGAGTATTTTTAAAAGTTTTTCTGGTAATTTTTCTAAGTTTACTTCCCAGAACAATTTTTTTATACATCAGTATTATTCATAGGCAGTTTCCAGAGCAGCCAGAATGGGCAATCAGGAGCACATGGGCAGTGCACTACTATCACAGATTCAATATGACCTTTCCCATTTCCTCTGCCCAAAAAGGCTGTTGTCATTCCACAAAAAGAAAAATCTGGCCACAAATACTGATTGCCAATCAGATTTTCCATGGCCACCTCCTCTCTCCTTCTACAATGGAGCAGCATGGAAATATTTAAATTGATGTAAAGATAGATGTTGTGGATCCTGAAGTGGGTGCTTGGTTGAAGCTGAAGCAGACTTCAGCTCATTCCATGAAACCCTTTCTGTTTTATTAGTTGAACCCAAATTTTTCCCTTTCAGTGGCATGGAGGTAACTTTCTTTTTCTAGACTGATACACAGACTTGACATGATATCTTCACCGTCACTGAACAAAGTCCATGCCCAAACCAAGAGTAGATTTTTTCCCTTTAATGCAAGCCTCTTTATCACATTTTGAGTGTATTTTGTGCACAAGCACAGCACTAAAAACATCATAAAAACAAATTTTCAGCAGGAAAACCCTGGAAAATAAAATATTAGCCCTGCATTGCTCCTGTCCAACTCATACCAACCTCTTTGAGTTGTTGCACATTTGAAGTGCCTCCAAATACAAGACAGAATTTCAGGAAAACCTTATTGTCCTTCATGGTCATTTCCCAGGCTCCCTGATTCTTTATTTCTGAGACAGAAGGCACCCCCAGAAGTTCAAGATGAGTTAAATCAATTAACCTCTGTGAGGTGATTTGCAGTTGCTGGATTGATGGCTCTGTGTAAATGTAAAGCAAATTCATGTCTTATTCCAGTACTCTTTCCAGGATATGATGAGGACTAACTAAAGTTTGTTTTCCACTTCCAGAAAGAAGACCAAATACACACTGCACCAAAGACATTTCCAAAGCCTTTGATAAAACACTCACTCTTCAGCTGGGAAACTGCTAGGAGACAGCTCCATGAGCATCCTTCCTATGCCTCCCCCACATTCCACATTCCAGTCTGAAGGGTGACCTGATGTCAAACAAAGCCCTGCCAGAAAACACTCGATGCTCACCTTGACAATAGATGCCTGACTGGATTTGGAGGACCCTGGGAAGGGCTCTGAGGTCCAGAGAATGAATGAACTTCTCCAGGGTAGAGGCCATGGTCGGCAGCACTGTAGTACTGTAGTACGCTGTAGTACGTGGCAGGTAAAGACCAGTGAAAAGCTCTCAAGGCAGCAGCACCCCCAGCCTGGTGCATGCTGTGCTCGGGAGCTCCGCAGCAGAGGGGAGGAGTGGCATGGGGAGGTACTTCTGCTTCCTTCCCTCCGTGGCTGCTTCCTCCCATGGGTGCAGCTGGAGTGGGGTGAGGCAGCTGGAGGCCCCCTCAGTGCTTCTGGCACCCACATCCACCAAGGGTCTGTGCCAGGCTGGGAGGTTGCTGTGGGTACTGGGCTCCAAAGGGGAAAGGGGGATCTGCTACAAAACTCCATTTCATCAGCAATAGTTATTGACCCTTTGGAAAGAAGATAATGAATATCAGCCCAGCCTAGAGTGGGAAAAAACCCACCATATCTGAGTGAGGTGTTGGGGTTTTTTTGTCTCGGTTTTTTTCCCTCTTGGAACACAACAAGATAGTTCGGTGTTCACTTCAAAACCATAGGTAGCCTTTGAAGAAAATAAATGAAGCACTTTGCTGTCTTAAATATTTTATCTGGATTTAAGATATACAAATAGAATACAAATTGCTTCTTCCTCTAAACAAACATTTAAACACAATTCTGTTTTGCAAAATAGTCAGCATCTTCTTATGCCACCAATGATTTGTGGGAATTTGATTTTGAGGTGCTTCAGCTGGGAGGGAATTCTGAGACAGTACTAGGTGAAAATCAGACTGTGCTGGTGACAAACCTCCAGCACTGATCCCAGCTCTACCATTCTGAGCTTGATCAAGCACTGTTGTTTCAGCAGGGCACTTCTGAAGAACATGGCCATAGCAAATAAGCAGCAGACTCAGATCATAAGGAAAATTGAAGTGACTGTGATTTCATGTTTGTTGACACTGCTCTCCTGTCTCCCTGAGGGGTCAGGGAAAGTAGAAACATGACATTGTGACAAAACAGCAAGCAACCAGTTATTTTCAAAAAGCTTGCTAGCTTCATTTCCTCTATATGTAATATTTTTCAAGAGACAATATTATTACTCACATAATAAAAATTTTACAATTAAAACTCAGATTCTTTAAGTGGGGGCACTGGCTGTTGAGGTGCTAGGCTACCTATAGAGTCTGAAAAATTTGTTAACTTGGTCTTAACAAATATTTATCCTGAGAATATTAAATATCTTATAAGTGGGGAGTCTCCAGATGCAGAACTCACTATAGCCAGTTGTTAATGCTGCAGGTGCTACAGGGAAGAGGAATAACTGGACTTGGGATTTAGGAGTCAGAGTTACTAGTAAAACCCATACTAGAAAATATGCACAGCCAACAACTCATCAACTGTTTTAATGCAATAAATTACTTATTCTCCCATCCTAAGAAAACATACTTGAAATTACACAAATCTAATTGATTTGAGAGAGAGCTGAGGAAAACACTTATATTCACTGGTAATCAAAAGACCCATATGGTAAAAAGCTGGTTCTTACAAGTACAAAACAGTGAAAAGTGTGAGTGGTTTCAGTTATTTCAGTGGGACATCTTTGTATTTTTTAAGATTTTGTGTGCAGCTCTAGCAATTCAAAGCCAACTTTCTTGGTACATGCTCCCAAGGTTGTCAGGTGTTCTGCCAATGCCAGCAGCTGGGCTTTACCTGTACACATTGTTTTGATCAATGAATAAAGAGCCCCTAAGGCCATTTCTGTAGTTCCTCAATTCACTTGTATTTGGCTCTTCACTTTGGTAAGACTGCCAGGAACAACACTACAAAAGAGCATTTAATATGAATGGCAAACACATACACAAATTAATAAATATTTTCAAAACTGCTTGAATCCAACAAAGCAAATGCATAAAAAGACATGGATTTCACACAAGAAAAATCCAGAACAAAACCTGGTTTCTGTTGTTGAATCCAGCAGCCCAACAGCATGGAGAAGGCAGCTGTAAATTTGTGCTCCCATGGCCAACAAGAAGCATGTGTTTCCAATAGGCACAGACACACAGATGTATACAGCACCTATACACATAAATACACTGCCAGACACAAATCAACCTATAAAAAACCCACAAGCCCCAGTGGCCTCATCCTGCTCCCTTATTCTGGCTGATTGATGTATTAGTAGGAAATACACACTTACGTATTTATGCAGTGGGGATCTCTCTAGCAGCTGAACTTAGGCACAGTCCACCCAGTGGCCTCTTATCCTGCTGCCACTGGGGCATGCAAGAAGCTCTGGAGGCCCAGAGCCTCTGTAATGTGCATGGGAATACCCTGGAAATTCCTCTGGTATTCCCCCAGCCACTGTTATTCGTCTGTGCTTTGTGTGTGTGTGCAGAAACCAGACTTTTATCAACAACCTAACAAAACCAGCCATCTTAGCTGCAATGAAGGAGCTAGAAATGCACTTGTCTGAAATTGCAGTTTAAATCACGAATGCTACCCACCTGGTCATATGCATATGTTAGAGTCCCCACATCTGCTAATGCATAGACTGGTAAATGAGAATCACTGGCCTGCTCTTCCAAATGCTCCACAGGAGATTTTCCAGTTTGAGGTGTATGGCCAAGTGCAGAGGAAAATAATTTGCCATCTCCAAACCATCCCTGATCTAGGAATGAGAGATCATCAGATTGTCGTCATAGACCGATGGTAATAAGGGACCCTTTGGGGAGGTTTTCACATTGCAGACTAAATTCTTAGGAAGATCTTGACTAGGAAAAATTACTTTTGTTTTGTCCAGTTTCAATATTGAAGATTTGTACGAGCTGCTGAAATAAATATATTCTGTACTGGGAGTTAGCCCACAGACCATTCTGCAACTGTACTTACCCCTTCTTCAGTTCTAAGTTATGGCATTCTTCACAAAGAGCCTGTCAGGGCCTGAGTGTTACCTCTGCCCTGTGTGAACCTACAATCAGCTTGACCACTCCATCTCTACTTCCAGCCATGGGGTGAAGGCCAAGTTGCACAGCCAAACCCACAACAGCCAAAGTGACTGTGAGTCCTCATGCAGCCACGGTGTTGGCAGCTCCAGCTGCTCTGGAAGGTGCACAAAAATAGGGACACATCTCCCCAAGTGGAAAGTCCCTGCTTATTCCCCAAGAAGGTGGCCAAGAACCAGCTCTAGGGGAATGGGACTATAAAATAGCAGTCAGCTAATTCAGAAGGATAGACATATAGACAAAACACAGAACTTTGAAAACTATATCCAGGAATATTTTTCTACCTTGCTGATGGGCTTAATTATTGTTTTTCAGAAAGGCAGTAAAATGTTCCAAGTTTCCAATGAAAATAAGTTCTAAACCTGTGAAGGCTTGTAATATTTTTTGAGCTCAGACCATTTGTTAGATAAATGTGGCCATTAGTTGAGCTGGTTGAAAAGAGACTTTAAAACAATCCTGAAAATATGAAACTAGGCATTATGTCTACAGGAATATATGCACCATTTGTTGAACTTAAAAACATAAGAAAAATGTATTTGATATAGCTGGCAGAGCAGTAATTCCAAAGAGGAAAATGCTTTAGGGAAACTCAGAACAGACAGGACCTGGGAGACAGGTGTGAGTGAGGCTCATATGGAATGGTTACACTCTCTTTTGAATCAAATTCAGGATACTGCAGGAAGTTCAATACACTTGCATAGTTTTTTTCCAGTGTAAGGTTGTCATGGTTTAGGAATTATATTCTCCAATTTAGTACTCCCACTAAAAAAAGCGAGTGATGCTTCCTCTCCCTTCCCTCCAATTGGAGGCACAAAAGACAAAGTTCACAGGCTGAGGAAAGAACAATATCGTTTAACAATACAGTATATTGTTTAACAATAAGTATATTGAAAGAACAATAAGTATATTAGAAACAGCAATGAGATTAGAAAATGAACAGTAAGGACAGCAAAATTAATAATAAAAGAACACAAAAGAGAGAGTGATTCACATGTAAAAATTCTCACCACAGAGCATTCGACAATAAATGATACCAAATGGCCCCCCTGCCACGATTTTTTTGACCAGAAGGAACCCCTTCTCCTTGGAAGCAGAGGTCCATTTTCCCCTCTCCTGGCAATGATGTGAGGTGATATAGAATAACCTCAGTGTTCTAGCCATGGCCCTTACTGGCTGCTGTAAAAAAATGAACCCTGTCCTGGCCAAAACCAGGAAAAGGTGAAACTCCATCTGCCATTAAAAATAGTCAGACTAAGCTGAAAGGAATCCTCCCTTGACACAGGTGAACTGAGCTGTGAAATAATCTCCCAAGGGAACACTAGACTCCTGGAATGTTTAAGCCTTGACTAAATAAAAGACTCTATGATACCATCAAGAATAATTCTGATAAAGAGCAGGAGAGAGGTCGTCTATTCCTATGGGTGGTTAGCTATATTTCTACCCTTCATTTACAGGAATCTACTGTCTCAATACCTAAGTCAGGTGAACAGTATTATTTTTAATTGTTCCAGAGGTGAACTGAGCATTAAAAGAAGCTGCAGAGACTTTCAGAAGCTATGGTATTCCTCTGCTAACCCACACTGATTCTGGTAATACCAGCTGGGTTTCATACAACCCACCCAAGAAGCACAACCCTGACCTGACAGATGTGCCCTTCCAATGCCCCTTGTGATGTAAAATGATGGTTTCAGTTTGAACAAACTATCCCCAGCATGAGAAAAAAATCTCATCCCTACAATGGCACACATGGATTGTTCACAGAGCGACAGAGGCTGAATTGGCTGAAGCATGAACTGTTGTACAGTAACATGAGTTACAACATGATGGGTGGGTCTTTGTGTAAAAGTTTTTTCTTCAGTATGTATAGGTGATAGGATTTATTGCCCAGTAAAGCCAACCGTGATCAGCTCATAAGCAATGAAATCATTCTATCCAAAGAAACCTAACTTTTTTAGCCTAATATTTAGGTTACTTATCCTCCAGCACCTGCAACAATTGCTTCTAAGTTTACCTGAAAATAGAAAGCACTCATTGCTTAGAATATTTCATTGACCCCAGAAAGCTGTTTTGGGGTTTTTTTTCCTTTTTTTTAAAACGTTTTTTCTTTCATGGACAGCTGCTGCTCACACACCCTTTAGGATGAGTGAATTTGTGTAGAGGACTTTTCAAATCTGCAGGCAGAGGCAGATCTCGCTGGAAATTAAACTTAAGAGCTATGTTAAAAAGCAAGGATCATTGCCCACAGAATTTTATATTACATCACCATCAGTTGAAGTCCACAGATAGAGATAAAATCTGCCTTTCTAAAAATAACATCTTGCTCTGCTCCAAGTTTTTGCACTTAGTATCAAAATGATTGTGTTGAAAATCTAATGCCTTCACAAAGAAGGTGGCCACCCATGTGAATTGTGGTGGCTCCTGGCTCTAAAATCTCAGAACATTTTAGTGCCCTGTGATTTTATTTTGAGCTTTCCTTTACATTTTCAGGAACTACATTTTGGGTTCTTTGACATTTCCTTACAGTTTGACAGAGAGATCTTAGACATGCTCTTCATATGAAATTTAAATAGCTTAGGAGGTATGAACAAAAGGCTCTTAGTAAAAGCTTTTGAGCCCACAGGGTTATTTGCCAGTGTTTGACTCCAGTGAATATTCTATTGAAGAACCAGGATCCCCCTGTGCTTTTAAAAGAACTGAAGCAGATGTACACACATTACATTGTGAAAAATAGTAAGTTTTTAGCTGACTTTTTATGGACTGAACAATAATAACCTGTGGGTATTTTCATTTTATTGAGCAATTCTGTACCTGCCAGAGTCAGAAAGATCTTTTCATTGATTTTAATAGAAGCTGGAGTAGATTCTTAATAAGGAAGACTTATGGTTTTCAGCTGGTTGTGGCTTCGTGTAGAAACACCTTGCTTATAACGGCATTTCAAGTTACAGTCTTGCAAAGAATATTGACGTGAAGTTTTCCAAAGTTTCTTCAACAAAGAGTAATAGCTCTGTATACTCCAGTAAATTATAGAAAATATATCTCCAGAAATCTCTGCCCAGCTGTTTGGTAAGTGTGATAAGAATCATGGTCTTAATGAATGCATTTAAAGTGTTAGCACCATGGATGTATTGAACACTAAAACCCACTGAAATGTTCGAGTGCTGCAAAGGCTCTGCCAATGCTTTGTTCAATCACAGAGAAAAAGGACACTATTTGAGGTTTCTAAGCTCTGTGCTAGTACAAACTCAAAGCTAAAAATAGCCTTGTGAGTATAGAGTCTCAAGCTAAAAACTCTTCCATCTACTGACAGGTATTAATGGTACTTGTCTTTATAAATGTATTAAGATGATTGATACTGAAGTGTTTATAAAGCATTTTGAAGATAAAGCAGAATGCAAATGCTTAATACAGTAGGAGTTCCAATACAAATAGGCACCTGCCAAAATGACTGTTTATACAAAATGAGCCATTCAGGCGATCCTCAGCCAGTGTTACCACTTTTTATATGACAGCACAGAACATGAACTCACTCTTCCAATGGAAATATTTATTGATCTGTGCATTGCATCAAACTACAAAATCTATTCAGGCAGCCTCAGTGTTCCAATGGCTAAGCAAATATTAAATATATTTGGGTTTTATCTTCCATACTCAGTTTGGGGGTACCATTTTGCTTGAGTAGACTCAAGAGCAGAGAGCAGAGTAGAGCAAGAGTAGAGAGCAGAGAACTTACAACATAACCAGGGCTACATGGAAAATCTATGACAAAGCCATGGTCTTGAGTCCTGATCCCTAAAGCCCAGCCTAAATCTTCTCACTACAGTAACAATTTTTACTCTTTCTAAAAGCTAAAAAATTTTACTCTCTTTAAAAAAAAAAACAAAAAAAGTCAAACCCACTCTCCCAAGTCTACACCCAAACCAGGCAATTTCATTATCTGTCTGGTTTCTATGGATTTTTTTTTGTTTTTGTTTTTGTTTTTTGTGTGGGGAAAGAAAAATTATGGTAGGGACTTAAATAAAAAGACAAAAAATACATCCTACAGCTTTAGGAAGAAGTATGGATCTATTAAAGATGGAGAAAAGATTTTGGCAGTAAAAATTACTTGAGCTATCTTCAAATTACAGAAAGTGTTTTGAAATATGTTTGGCATTCCTTCAGTGTGTTTTTGACAGCTGGAAACATGCTGGAGAAATTTTTGAATTAATTTCAAATATCACTCTCTCCTTTTGTGATTTCTTGAGTGGAGTGGGCTGTAATTTATTTTTAAAGAGGCCATGTAGGTTTATAGATGTGTTAAAGGAATCCAAAATAATATTTTTGCACCCTGTCACTGTTCAAAGAAAAGGATACTGTATTAATTTAAATATATTTGTGAAAGATTGCTTCCCCCAATGGAATTTACGCAGCTACTTTCATTAATTATTCCTGAAGTTTCACCTATCAGCTGTCAATTTTCCACAGAAGGGAAGCAAAAGAGTTTGACTTTTCCTGACAGCAAAGAGCTTTAACAGAACTATAATGAAAACTGACATCTCACATTCCTTACCTCCCCAATGTCTATACTACCAGAAGAGCACTAATAACGCCTCTTTATGGAAGCATTAAAAACACAGTTTAGTCTAAACAGCTGGTAAAAGAAATCAACAAAACATTTAGTTTAATAAGTGTTACCTTGAATGTTTTTTCATCCTCAATATTTATCTTAAATGACAGACTTGTCTAACTTTTAAGTTAATGATGAATTGGTGGCACTGAATGTATTTGCTTATTTTTATTGAAACTGAAATACTAGATGTCATTTTAAAATGCATTGAAAACCCAAGCTTGCCCTTTCCTTTCCTTTCCTTTCCTTTCCTTTCCTTTCCTTTCCTTTCCTTTCCTTTCCTTTCCTTTCCTTTCCTTTCCTTTCCTTTCCTTTCCT
>NC_031770.1:60278204-60458634 GCF_001522545.3 Parus major | reverse complement strand
TTCCTTTCCTTTCCTTTCCTTTCCTTTCCTTTCCTTTCCTTTCCTTTCCTTTCCTTTCCTTTCCTTTCCTTTCCTTTCCTTTCCTTTCCTTTTTTTTCTTTTTCTCTCCTCTTCTGTCCTCTCCCTCTCCTCTCCTTTTTTTCTTTTTCTTTCCTTTCTTTTTCTTTTCTTTTTTTTTTATCATCAGTGAGAGCCTTTCTAAAAGGTCCACAGAAAGATAGCCCGTCAACACACAATTTTATTTGCCCAGTTTTAGAAACAGCTTTAGAAAGCTGAAGAACAAACTTAAATGTAATTACTTCTATTCTGTGTATGAACTTGAATCTAAAAGCAAATTGTTTCTGCAGGAAAAATGTGTTTCATTAAAGAATAAAGGCTTCATATAAAATGCACTTAACACTTGCCAGCATATCAGTGAAATTGATTATAATTTCCTACCTTTTCCAAGGCCTTGATATTACCCTGCTGCAAGACATTTTGGTTGTCATTATAATTCACCATATGAAAACTCAGATGTATTTGCTGCCTCAGTGTTCTGCATCTATGCTCTTATTCCAGGTGTCCCTAGCTTTTTCTTAACGAGAAGCAGCATAAAGGTATCAGTGTTTGGTGGACTTTTTTCTTGGAGTCTTTTTTGGGTTTTCTTTTTGATTTGTTTTTCTGTTTGTTTTGTTATTGTGTCTTCTGTTTTGGGTTTTGTTGTTTGCCTGTTTTTAATTAAATACACAGGCAAATTGAACATAGATGAAGGAATTTGGAAAAGTCTAAGAAAGCTGTGGGAAAAGTAAGATCTGACATGAAGAGTTTAAAGGTTCCTTTTATTTGAAGAGGCAGCCAGACTCTTGGGCTGGCACCTGCCAGAGTTTCAGCCTGTGGGAGAAGATAGTGTCCAGGGAGTTCTCAGTCTGCCCTCATGATTCCTTACCCCTAGGGATGGTGGAATGAAAGCTGTATTTGGTCCAGCTGAGATGAGATTTGTCTGCATTTCATTACAAGCACAGATACAACAAGTTCTTTATTTTGTGTTTGTGTCATATGTTTTTTGTTTACTTATCAGCCATTTTTTTCATGGTTTCAGGGAAGGGTCTCAGCTTCCATCCTCTACCTCACCCAAGGATGCTAGCCAATATCTTTTCCAGTCCTACAGAGTCATCATTCTTGTGGTAGTCTATGATGAGCACATTACACACATTGTGAGAAGATAACCCTCATGAGAGACTCATTTGGGAAAACTGCTGCAACACAAATATGTTCCCTTATCAAAATGGTCAATAAGCCCATCTTCCCACCTGGGGAGGAGGAAAGAGCAAAGGGGTTCTTCCCCAAAACAACCTATAAAAAGGCAAAAAGCCTTTTTTTTTTTTTTTTTTTTTCTTGAAGAACCCATAGGTAGAATTTATTTTAACTTAATTTTTTTGGGTGTATTTTAGCCCTGACTTATTAAAATACTTGGTCCAGAAGGTTCACCAAGAGAAATAAATCTCATTACTTCTCATGTAAAATGATAACTTACTGGGTAGAACACACTGCATCCATTTCTTCTTGTAGGCAGCTTTGCATTGCAGTATGAAACATATGTTGTGATGCAGCCAATGCTCTTTCACCTTGCCCTTCTCCACAAACTTCATGTAAATTATCTAAGATTTCAAACGGTCTGTAAGGAAACATCCTGGGGCTCTCAGTTTGGAGTATAAGTCCTTCTGCCAGCCTTTCATCTTGATTTCAGTTTGTTGCACGTACATTTATTTGACATCCAAGAGCATTTGTGACCCTTGGGCATCTCCTTCAATGTGTTTCTAGCACATGTTCCCTGCAGTTGGACCCTTCTCCTCTCCTCCTTTCTTCCCTTCACCATACTGCTGGAGACCCCTGAGCCAGGGGATGCTGAGAGCCTGTGGGGCACTACAGCATCCTGGACCTTTCAGTGCTGAGCATGATGTGAGATTTAACACACAGCCAGCATGAATAGAGAGATATATTTTGAAAAATTAAAGTCTGCATGTCCCTCTACAACTCTCTGAGCAAAGTATCTGTAAGTGTTCTTGTAGAATTATGTCAACAGATTAATTCAGATTTGCCAAGGCTAGAGGATGAAATCTACAAAACCTTCCCAATAAAGTCCATTTTACAAACAATGTATTTTGTTAATTTCTTCCTTTCTGAATTCTGCTCTCTGCTCACCAACAAAATCCACCTATGCAATATGGCTGCAGATGAGCTTGCCAAAGAAGATCCAATATATCATATGAGAGAAGGTACTTTAAAAAGGGGAAAATAACATCCAATCTGAAAACTTAAACTCTTCCTAGTAGAGAAAGTAACATGAAATCAAAGTAAGCAGTCACAGGAAAAAATCCAAGACAAAACAAAACAAAACAAACAAACAAAAAACTCACCAAACCAAACCAAACCAAACCAAACCAAGAAACAATATCAAAGCCCAAAACAAGCCAGCCAAAATACTGAAAAAAAAAAATACTAAAGAAAATTTGCTGTTTGGTTTTAACACACAGCTAAGGATGCTTCCTTCCTAAACCCAGCACGTAACCAGAGCCCCTAGCCCATCCAAGCCTGCCCTATGATAGGTACTTATCATGAGCTATTCCTTAGCTTGGACAGGAGTAAAGAGAGCAATCAGCTCAAAAGATGTTTGTAGCTTGGGGTGTAGCATCCCATTTTGGGCAGTTATGTTTTTCCCAGAGCACTGTATTTCTGAACACTGAAATAAATTTGAGTACATAAAATGTTATTTTCTGCCCCCAGACTCTGTGTTCTAACCCAGTCCCATGGCAGAGACAGGAGCCAATCTCCCAGCTTCCATGAGGACACCAGCAACAGAAATGTTGTTGAAAGGTGGGTGTGGGAAAGTAAGTTTTGCTGTACCCCTTTGACTAGTTGAAGTTTCCTTTGAAAATCACTTCACAGTAGCACATTTCAGGAGCTGCCATGACAGAAAGTCAGTTACACATACACACTGGATGACATGCATTCAGATATGCCTGTTTCCCTTAAAACCTAGAATCTTCTGTGGAGTTAACCAAGCTACCCCCGTATGTTGCTTTTTAAAATTAATTAATCTTTTTAAAATTAAACACACCTAAATATATCACTTACCAATGTTCTTCCTGCGTTGTTTCATGTTTTTTAAAGCCCGCTGACCTTTAAGGACTTGGAGACACCCTCAAAGAATTGGAAGGGGGCAAGTTTATTCACCTCCTCCCCAACCCAGAAAAGCACTCAGAGGAAAAAAAAAAAAACAGTTGCAGTTGTTTCCCTTTGGAATTAAGTCATTGTCATCCTGCCTAAATCACTCAGCAGATTTTGAGTGACATCTGGCAAGAAGCCTGCTTTCAGAGGTGCCAGCTGACCTCAGGTGAAGGTGGGAGGTGTTGGTTCAGCTACTTAGTGTAAATTAGGAACTACCTGTTGAAAATTGTTTCTGCTGAAAAGTTGAAATGTGTTATAGAGATAATACCATGTTCCATCCATGTTTGGTTTGCTTCAGCCTGTGCTGAGTAAAAAAAATCTGTGAAAACAAGAATTAAAAGAAACCAAACTAAAACAACAAAATCAAGCAACATATATGATGTCCTGTGTGTTTCTGGATTCCAGTCAGTTTACAAAGGCCGTTGGAAGAAGAGGAAAAATCAGGTAAGAGTATAGAATCTAGTCTGAAAAGCACACAGGCTTGAAATGAGATGATTATCTGTCTTCCTTAAACATTTGTGTGCCTGTAATAAGTTCAGAATAGGTACCTTCTGGCAGACTCAAAGTAATGAGCAAGATCAGGACATCATGGTGCAGCGAGGAGTTAATTTCTTAAAAGTGAAGGCATGGAAAATGCAGACTTGTATGCATATATCAACAAAATAATTGTCACATTCTAGTCTCTATTTTTCCCAGGATTATCTGATAACTTAATTTTTATTTTGCTACGCTAGACTGTAAACTCAGATCAACTTGCAGGGCATGTGTCCCCCCGCCCCAATCCAATTTTCACAATTTTTCCCAAATGCCAGGTCAAGTAGGACTCTGAAGATATTTGTTTATCAAGTCAGCTTCTGTTTTCAGGACACTCAGAATTCTTCTCACTCTCTGAAATCTTTACTGTGGCTCCCTGGAGGACACAGTAAAGCACTTTCCCCCCAGAATGCTCTCCCAAAAAATCCTCTCTCCTCTCAACCCCAATCTCTGATGTTGCTTGTCTCAGTAAAAATTTTCTTCTTCTAAGAAATGAAAATTTTATATATATATATATAAACACACATACATACAACTATGCTAGAAAAACAAGCATCAAAAAAAAGCCTGCACAGTAGCATTTTTCTGTCACTTAGCAGTGAGGTAGGGGCTGAGACCACCCCTGTGAAATCTCACCTGAGCTATAACTTCCTGTCACATTTACTTTACTTTTCATTTGTTGCTTTTCTTCAGAACCAAGATGAATGGCCATGTTTGATGTTGCAGCATTGTTTCCCTTTTCTTGGTCAGCATCAACAAATATGGTATCACAAAAATTGCACCTTGTGGCCTTCAATGCAGACTGACTCCAGAAATGTACTGGAGTTCATAGGTCATCAAATTAGGCATGTGACGAGATTCTCAAGTTTCTTTTTTCTCAAGTTTCTTGTCTGTGCTAAACCTGGTTTAGTGGCATTATTATTTTTCTAATATTTCACAATACCTCTGCAGAAATGTCCTTTATTGAAGGATCTGCTCACTTAAATTTCCCATTTCTTTCTCCTTGGCACTGTCCCTTGCTCAGCATCTTTTATCCTCAGAGGCCTAAATCAATTGTTCAACCTCCCTTGACCACAAATATGACATTTACTCAATATCTGAAACTTTTTCACTGACTGAAGCAGTCAAGATTTTTATATCCTTCCATATATTTCACAACTGCATGCTTTTTGGGAAGTTCCAGTCTTGTCTAGATTTTTATATTTTCTGTCCTGCCAATTCTTACATCCAAAGCCAGAGTTTTCTATGCTGTTGCCAAATAAAGGGTGAACAAGATTCCTATCTTTGTGCTGATCCCAGTCAGTTCACTATTTTCTTCTGTCTCTTGCACAAAGTTTATAAATCCCCCACTACAAAAGATAAAGGCCTATTCCTCAGGCCCCTGTCTGCTGTGCTCACCCCCTGAATATTCTATAGGACTCATCATACTTGTCCCTGCTACCTTTAATCCACATACCAACAGTTGTATTTAAGGACAGAGGTTGCTGCAGGCTGTGATTCTGACTACTTAAAGGACTATCATCTTAGAAGGGGTCTGTGTAAAGCAAGGCTATTATTTGAAGTAAACAAAGTGCCTGAAAGGAAGGCACATTGAAGTAGAAACAAAGCCTGCACTTCTTCCCTGTTTTTTAAAAGAATTTTTTAAAAGCCTTTGCCACAGACAAAACCACACAGTTATTTTCTCACAGCTGTAATTGCAGCTCACTGTCGCACTAGCTGAACCACCTCTTCTGGCTGGAGGAGAAATATTAGAAGAACCTATAATGTGCCTTGTGCTTTTATATTCTATTTTATCCTCACTCCTGAAGAAGTCTGACCTATGAGAATTGCTGCGGTATGTCTAACTGCAAGGTAAGCTGGAAACCTTGATCATTTCAGGAGATGAAACCAAGCAGCAACTTTTTATATGGTTTAAACTGCACCAACTGAAGCTTCAATGATAGATTTTGTGCAACAGAAAAGGTTGCAGCATCATCACAGCCTTCTATGATTTCCACCTAGTTTAAAATGAATGCATACACACCTTGAGCAGGGGGTTTCAAGCATTTTCAGTACACAGAGGCAATTTTGCAATGTTAGTCTGGATTATCAGTGTGTTTCATAACAACTTCACCCTGAAAGCAAGGAAAAAGGCTACAGCACCAGGTTCCGTGTGGAAGATAGTTCAGACCATGGTCCAGATAGGCTATTTATTGTACCTGTTCATTGATACAGCAAGTGGGTCAGAAAGACTAACAAAATATTAAGCAGTTTAATGTCCTTGATCATCAACAAACTATAATTTCACCTGTTGGGATTTAAGCAAGATAAATGTCTTCCAAACTTTTTTGGAACTTACGGTTTGACTTTATGGCTACTATGAATAACCAACTCACTCTGGTTATCTTGAGAGAGAAACCCCAAAGATACTGTAATCTTTGGTTTCATGTTTATTATCAGAATGTAAAAAGACATTCACTTTCTTCAGCATTCCAGGACTGCAAAATACTGTGTTGTTTCAGATACCATTCTAGAAGATTAAACACACGAAAGAAAGACAAAAGTTTTGCACTGAGAAATGGAAAGAGCTCACACTGGTTTGCACCTGGCAGGAAAATGCAGAGATATTATCACAGTTTGGAGGTGCTGTGTTTTGCCAGATGCCATTTCCGTGCTCATTACCAAAGAGTTTCAGGATACTCCAAAGCTTGCAAGAAATATCAAGTTTTGCTTCCATGTCCAGTTGACAGACGTTTTTGCTGATTATTTTTTTTTTTTTTTTAATATACAGTGGTTTTTTTTGTCTTTTACTTAGAGAAGGTTTGAAAAAAATTCTCTGAGCATACAGGGATTTAAAATATATCTTGATATGAAGTAAGGGACTATTTTCTGATCCAGATGGAAGCTAGAAGGCATTACAAAAGACTATTGAAATTAAGCTGTTGTATCTCAACAAGGCACAAAAACATCTGTTCTTGGCCAAGACACAGTTAATAAACATTATTATTAGGTAAGCGTCCTGTTGTGCCTGTCATCATACGTACTCTGCATAAATTAGGACTCTAAACCCAACAGCAGGGAAAGAATTAATTTCTGAGAAGCGTGGGACAAAATAACATTTATGCCTGTCAACCACCACCACAATCTCACATCATCCTTTTAGCCAAACTTTAAGAGAAAAACATCCAGGAAGCTTAAAATAATTTAGAAATGTTTCTCTATTCTCAGTATCTCAATGTTTGCTCAAACAGAGGCCCCAGTTAAAAAAATTACCAAAGGTTATTCTGCAGAAAGTTGAAGGAAAATTTATGGGACTAAACCTCTGCATATTCTGAAAGTCTCATCCTCAGTACACACAATCTGATCCCAACAGTTTATTCAACCCTGGAAAGTAATGACATAGGTGAATATTCACAGATACCCTTGACTATCCTGGATTTGCAGAGGTTACAAGATCTTTGACTGTTTAACAAAGACCACTAGCAATAAATCACCACAAAGGTTCTTTTGTGAGATTAGGATCACTTTACTCAATTCAGACCTCTACGTGACACAGGAAAGTACAGCAGAAAATGAGTTACTTTTCTTTTCAGTACAGAGCAGAGCACTATAAAAGCAGCTTTTACATTTATTTCAAGATCTCAGGGTTTCTTCTGACACTGTAGCAGAGTGAAGTTTAAAAGAGGTCCTTTATACAGTCATTTGTCAGTCCAGGTGGCCTGGCCATGTAATGATTCTGCAACGTTTTTTCTCAGGCTGTCCCTTCCTTGTGCTTTAACATTTCAATTCACACTCGAGGCTCAATGACAAAGTACTTGCCTACCATTGCTTCCCCAGTGTGCTTTTTTTAGACCTTTGGTTTTGGAAATTGTTAATCAGTTTGAAAGAGCACACTCCAGCAGAAGCCTTGGCTTTCATGTTTCTGGAAGGAATATTCTGTTTCTTAATGTAAGATAGCATAAACTAAGTAAATATATTAACCGAGCAACTTCCAAAAATAAATAAATCCCATATGCTGAAGATACTAAGCTTCAAACTCCCGTGTCAGTGATTGTTTTCTAGGAAAGCAAAGCATCTCTCCAAGTTGTTTCCCAATGGCATCATTTACCCAGGAAGCAGGAAATGTAAATACTGGGATCTCATCAAACAGCTGGGGTCTGATCTCTCAGGACCCAGATAAAAGGTCAAAATCTGAGTCTCCTCACACTTCTTTCTGCTGGAGTTAGGTCAGCATAAACAGGGAAGCCAGATTCAGAAGGCTAAAAGAAAAAAGAAAGAAAGCCTCACACTATAGAGGGTGCTGAGGTTTGGTAGCTATTACATCTCAATGACATGGCTCAAAACAATTCCAAACATGTCCGTGTTTGATGCCTTCTGTGGTTCTTCAGTGTTGAATTTTAAGATCTGGTTATTCTGGGAAAATTCAGATAATTTCAACATATCCTAAAATTACCTCTTTGATTATCAGCCAATAGAAAATGAACCAAAGCCATCCAAGGGACTTGCAGAATTTCTTCTAACACAGAGCAGGACACTGAAGTCATCACTTCTCAGTTTTAGAGCAAAGAATAACTTCTTGCACATAGCAACCATGTTTTTTGGAACTTGTATTAACCAAATTGATTAATTTCATTATGTGGTATTAAACCAGTTTCAACTTCATTAATTTCAAATTTGAATCACCTCACATTCCTCCATGGATGTAGCCTTTTGCAACTCTTGTACTCGGCCTTGATGCCCGCTCGCTGTGTTCACCATACGTGTGAGTCCAGCCTTTGCTTCGTGCTGCTGAGGAAAGCAGAGACAATGCACTGCACAAGCTTTAGCCACTTGACTGAGTCTGTGCTGGTATTTCATCAAGGATGATAGCACACAGAAAGGTTTTGAGGAGTCTGGAACCCTATGGACCACTCCAGGTTAGGAGCTGCTGGCACACGTGATACTGGTGCCAGTGACTTTTCACCACCTCAGGGAGTGAAACGTTTCCCACTTAGAGTCCAAGGTTTGGAATACTTCTATTCTTCCACAGCACACTCTTTTTGTAATAAATACTTGTTTTCTGTCTGGATCAGGTTTCATTCCCCTCACTTCCCTTTTTTCTGTCTTGTATGGGTGTAAGTAAAGGATGCTGGAGCAGCATTTATCTGCAGTAGCAGAGCTGGTACCCTCAGAAAACAGAGCTGGGGTTTGCTTACACTGGGTGAGATAAGAGAAGAGAAAAAGCTGCACAATGAAAAAATCTGTCTCTTCTGATTTTATACTAAAAAACATATTCTAATATTATCTTTTGCCTAAGAGACCCTCAAGAGGTAGCATTACTGGAGAATATTTCTCATCTGCTTCTCACATACCATATTCCCTCTGCATACTTTTCCTTGACCTTGCGAGGAAGAATTTCACAGAAATTTTTTGTTCATGAGATATGCAAAAGCTCTTTAGATCACCACAGTCAGCAACAGTTACAGAAATTATGAGACTCTCAGAATACTTGAACACTGGCAGAGTTCCCCTCTGCAGAATGACCAGCAGCAGCTATAATCTCTTCCATCCAAGGGGATTGCTCCCAAGGAAGACTCTTTTGCAGGTTTAGTATGCTGCAATGCCAGGATTAATACTGGCACTTGAACCAGTCAAGCTTGATGTCCTGGGGAAACTGGACTCAAAGGTCTTAACCAGGATCATGAAATTCTGATGGGGATGGTCCCTGCTGTCCCAAACACAGCAGCTCACCATGAGAAAAACTCCACCCAAAACATAAATAACATTCTGTGCAGTACAGAATGTAGCTTTTGCATTCCACAACCCTAAGAGCTACTCATCTGTCACAAAATTAATCTAGACTTTAGACTAGTCTTTACAAGATCTTATCAGACAACAGAGGAAGATTTTTCCACATTCAAAATCATCTAGTGCCAGACAGACGTCTAACAGGCAGGATGCATCAGGCACGTTGTTTCCACAAAATGCGGTGACCAGACAGTCAGCTCTAGGTAACAGACCCAGCACTTGACTGCCAAAGTTAGTTGAATGCCATTTCCTCACAGGGAAAGCTAAGAATGTTACAAAGCATGTAACTTACAATCCACTTCCCAGTATGGCAGTAGAAAAAATAGGGTAATTTGAGTATTAAGAAGTCAGACCCAGTGAAGGTTTCAAACCTTATTTATTTACCTTGCTGTTCATAACTAGGAATTAACAGTGGGTGACACACACACACACACAAAAAAAAAAAAGTGGTTTAGATTTGAAAGAAGTGGAGCTATGCAGTACAGATGGAGTCACTGAAAAAAATCTGAGAAGCAGTGTTTCTCTAAACATTCCCCTGCGGTTTATAGTGTTGAATGGATAATTCCATGTATCTGAAGGAAGAAATTTAGGACATACAGATGACATGGAGCCTTGTGACATACTACCTGAAATACCAGGATGAAAAATAATACAATTTCCCTTCGAGATTTTCCTTATCCAAATATATTGGTCTTCCAGAAAATAATGACTCCTTAACAAGGTCAGTAAATGAGAAGGTATCAATGAAGGAAAAAAATATAAAATAATCTTTAAATAAAAATTTAGTTCACTCTTACTTTACAGAATATTTAAAAGCACCATAGCATTTTACTGTCTGTTCTAAAAATGACCAAGAAGCGACTGGACTGATTTTAGCTGGTAGTATAGAAGAAACTTTGTGAAGAAATGTCTGCAAGCTAAGTAAAAGCAAAGTAATATTTTGTACACCACAAGTATAATCAGAATCTGGCATTGGTTTATTCAAATTTTGCTTTCTTGGAAGCAAAGCTTACATGTTTGTAAACATCAAATCAAACATTGCTTAATTTTACAATTTGCTAAACAAATACTTTTTTACCCTGAAGGGCATATGCAGACCCATCTCTTTGTGTCACAGTTCTGTTGATCTGTGCTTCAATATTTTTTAAACAATCGGTTCCTGTACAATTTTAATGGATCTCAAAAATTTCTTCCAATATTGTGCAAGTCACAGGCAAGGCCATTTTGAAGTGTGCACTTCCTTATGTAGTTTTTTTGTCAGTACCTAACTAATGGAACTGTGAAAAACTATACATTTTCAGGAAAATTTTTAGATTTTGGTCCTGTACTTAAAGACCTCCTATAATCAAGTTGTTTACATGAATTTGAATCACAAGCATGTACACAACAAAACCACTATACCAATGTTTCTTGATCTATGCATAAAAAGTATGTCTTCTACTTACACTAAAACATACAAAAAATAAACTACAAAAATTGTTTACACTTGATTTCAGCAAAAAAAGCTTTCTTCAAGAAAAATGATTCTTCTTTTTTTCAGCCATCAAAAAAGGAATGCAAGTAAACAATAAATACATGTGCTTTCTCCATATAGACATATTTACACTTGAGTCTTTGGCTTATGTTTAAGTTTCTTTATAAAGATCTTTATGTGATCCAGCCATCATTGCACATTAAAACAAAATAAGCCAGTTTTTCTTTTACTATATATAATATATATATGCAACACTTGAAACGTATAAAGAATGAACCTTACTATCAATCTGCACTGTTATTGTACTTTAACAATGTATCAAAAGAAAAAAAAAATTAATACCATATAGGAAATATTGATACATGCAACATATGGTCGCTCTACTGTATCCGAGAGACGGCTGCATATACACACACGAGAAGGTCCTAACTTGAGCAAATCTCTTCTGACTCTGGTTTTCATTAAATAGTATTTATGTGGCACTAAATGTTGATACTGTATACAAGCATAGAAACAAATTGAGTTCTTTTATTAAGATACACAACTTCATAAGAAAAATACTTTGCATTTAAAATTTAAAATCCCTCCCACCCCCCCTCTTCCCCTAAAATCTTTCTTCACAGGATCAAGAACTGTTGTCAAAACAGCTTATTGAGATTCATATATTTGGTGAACTTCGTCACATCCTTTCCGACTAAGAGGATTCCAGGTACTCCAGTGCAACATCATAGCAGAAACGATATTGCTCCTTTAAGGGGAAACAGAAACAGAAGTTACACTAAAATCTAAAATCTTAGCAGCGGTATCTATAACGAAGAACAACATTCTTTGCTAACCAGTAAACTCAGACAGGCTTGGATTTTCCATTTTTCCCCCCTATTACACAAGTATATTACCAGCTCTGATTTAAAAACTCACCCTAACCAATGAAGGGGAAAAGGACCCTGACCATGGAAAGTAATGATGTGCTTCTCTGATTTTTTCAGCTTTTGAACTGTTTTGTCAAACATGAAAAGCTCTCCTCTCAGTCAGAGCATTCTTGCAGTGAAAGCACCTTGACTCTGATACACCACTTCTATTTGAGTTAGCTGATATTGAGCAGTAACTGGTGCAGGACCCCGAGTAGCCCCGTGTCCAGAGCCCATTGGTACAGTCCCGTTGATATGGAATCCAAAAGACCAGATGCACGTTTAAAAAAGAAGTTAAAGCTCAAAACCTCATTGTGGTTATTATTTCTCAATTGAGATCTGATACTGGAGGATAGGGAGGAGGAAGGAGAGAGGAGAGGGAAAGAGGAAGAAGAAATAAAAACCAAGGAAATTAATTTCATGTCTATTGTCCTCACTACTTGAAAAATGAAATCTTCCCTTGTGATTTATTTTTGTTTGCACAGGAAGACAGTGTGATGCATTAACAGGAAGTTGTGGGGATATCTTAAAGGCTTTATGGCGCTGCTCGTTGTTATCTGATCCTGTTGCTGAATGTAGGGCACATGACACTGTTATATAGTGGTTTTCCTGGTTTGTTCTCTAGCTAACAACTCAACAGCTTCTGCTGTTCAGGAGCTTGGAATAAAAATTCACAGAACTCAAATACATAACTAAAAAATATAGTAAATTCAGTGAAAAGCTACAGTGGAATTCAGGACGATTTTGAAATGCAATATAAGTTTGCAGAGCATTTATCAGAAACAAACACAATCTACCTTGGCCTCCCTTTACAGAGGCACAAATAATTTTCCATGTGATCTGACCTGTTTTCTTGACAGCAGTGAACTGAAATCCAGGCAGCAATTCAATATGTTGTGTCTCAGGCATCTATGGCACAGGAGAATGTAAAGCATTTGCAGCAAAAGCAGCAATACCTAGCCCAGTGTCACTGCTGCCACAGGATGTTCTATTTGTTAACATATTAACCATCATCTTAATTTATGTGGTGGCAAGGGGTGGAAGTGATTCACTATGATTAAGAGAATCATGCCACAGAAGCTACTTGATATTAAGCAAACACTGACACCTGGAAAAAAGGGGAATATGGGAAGAGGCAGCTACAGCCATTTTGCACAATATGCAAGTTCACAGGGTCAGAAGCAATTTCCACTATGCGTAAACTAAAATATGTTTTTAATTTCAATTGGCATCCCTGATTTTTATGCTGTAGGCAGCCATCTGGCTGAAAAGTGACACTGGCAGCTGGCAGTGTGAGACTCAAATGGCAGGAATTCCCAAACACTATATAACCTGCTTTCATTCACCTACAAAAAGGAAAAACATCCATGTGGGAGAATTTTTTAAGGACCTACCAGTCCTTAGTGTTCAGTTTTTATGACAGAGGCAAACATTCAAATGGATAGGCACTCATACTGTATGCATGAAGATTAACCAGAAGACTCAAGGTTATTTTGAGTTCTGGCAATGTACAAACAAATATTTAGTCTTGCAGTTTTGCTAATTCAGGCTCATATTGTTTATATTAGTTTATTGTTGATATCATTTATTATTCATATTGCTTATTATTTAACTGTTGGATTCAATAATCTTAAGGGTCTCTTCCAACCTAAATGATTTTATATATTCATTTGCAACACACTAGATCCGAATGCTTAATTTTTAAGTTCTGAGGTGTCATTTTGACTACTACAAATCTGGGTAACAAGGACTGTCATTATTCAATACAACTTTCAAAGCAGCAGTTCTTACTAAGGAGCAAAGTATTCACAGATCCAGCCAGGAATCTGTACTTCACCGCTTATTCCTACCGAGGAGAAATGCCTTGCTCTGTAAAATTTCAAGATGGCTTGTGTGAATGCAGCCTGCTGCAACTTCCTTTCAAACAGACTGGGTTATTTTGGGAGACCAAAGTGCATTCTGTTAACTCAGGATGCTTTCTGTGGAAAGCACGCAGCCACTACAAGAAAGGTAGTGTAAAATGCTAAGCCTGTCCTCACATGATGCTGACTTGCATTTACACTCAATATCTGTTTTCTCTTCTTGTGGGCCAGGGTAGGTTTGCACTGTTTTGTGGGCACAGGATTGAAAACACAGCTCACACAACGAGGCAGCCTGGCTGCTTGCAGAAACCCTGTGGGGCTGGTGCTTACCGGAGTTTCTACCATGTTGGGCTTACTGTTCCGCAAGGTCTTCACAGCGTGGAAAACATCCACCACATTCTGCCTTTTTACCATCTCAACCACAATGCCGATGGCACAGAACATCCCGCTCCGGCCACCGCCGTTTCTGTGCGCAAGGAAGAGAGAGGGTTAAATGCCACTGTGGCCTAAGACAGCATCCAGAACACATTTCTGTTCTTTCACTCTGTAAGCACAAGTGATTCCTGAGTCCCAGAGGGAGATCAGACTTTATCAATCTCTTTGCAGCTCCAGTGGGTTTGGTCTAAGACACTTGCTTTTTCTGACCTTCCTCTCAATTACTGCTTTTGAATTCTGCCCTTACAGCCCATCATGCTGCCCAACCATGCTATAAGTCTAAATTGCACCTGCTTTAGATATAAAATAAAAAAAAAAACAAGATCAAGTTCAATGGCAAGTAGGACATTAGAAATAATAAAAACAAGTTCAATGCCAAGCACATTTTCCACTTATCTCTGGAAAGACGCTCACTTATATTAACCTATGATATAAGAATTATTCAACTAGATATGCTAAGATACCACTGATTTAATAACCTGATGACCTTTGGGGACACTTTTGAACTATTTTAATCTTAATTTCAAAGAAATTAAGGTAGGTATTTCTTCTTATTAATTTTGAGGTGGCATAGGCAGAAATGCCACTAGTTAATTCTGAACATTTAAACAGAGGTCTTTTTCAGAGTAAGGAGAAATGCATAATTCAATTTCTAATTTTTAAACATTATATTTAAATAAGGTAGGAGACAGATTGATTTCTCTCTGCTTTGGGAGAAGATGCTCTCTTTTCAAAATTCCAGCTTCCATTTAAATATCAGATAAGTAGCCAGCAGTTATTTACCAACAATAGTTTTATTATTGTGTATGTAATAGAGCTTTTTTCAGATGTCATATATCCATAGTTTTCCGTTTAAATTCCTCAAAATACTGTAGGCCTTCCTTTTGGGAAAAAATCTAGCACACTGTGCAAAAGAGACACAAAATTTGGCATCCCATTAGAATAAGGTATCCATAAGAATACTGTTTAGTTAAAGCCAAGAATGAATTGATTAGGGTTTATTTGAAGATCAGCAATTGACTTTCTCCAAGTTACTCACAGGCAGTGGATGATGGTCCGGCCCTCCCCTTCTTCACATTCCTCTTGCCATTTTTCAACCTGGAGAATTAACTTCAAGAAGGATCTCTTGGAAGCTGGTACATCTCTGTGAGAAGCCCATCCCAAATACTGGAACTGCTGCACCATCAGATAGCCCTCTTGTGGCTGAGAGAAAACAGAGAGCTTTAGGTCAAAATGGCACTTTTACACCTTGGCTTAGAAAACCAAAATATAAAACTAACATGAAACCTAGGTGTTTATATTATGGACAGATTCAAACGTGTAATTGCATGGTAGGGTCTCCGGTAATTTCTACCACTTCAGCTCAAGGAAGATGTCAGAAAATGTAAAAAAGGGAACTACATTGGAGACAACATCACAGTTTATCGATCACAAATGTAACTTATCCTGAATTCTAAATCAACAAATTCCCTATATCCCATAGATTCTGTGTGCCAATATTGCTTAACACCACTGATCAATTTAAAACATCACTACTGAATTCCTAGGCTTGCAGAAAGAGACAGAGATACATTTGGCTGCTACACATGAACTGACCCCATTATAAACAAACAACAAGTAATACTGGTGCACAAACATGACTACTGTCCTTGAAATCTTCCCTTTGTGCCAGACTATGATAATCATGACAGCCTTGCTGCCAGTCTCTGAGCCTTCCACGTGCTAAATGTGACACAGGGAGAGCTTTGAATAGAATTAGACTGTCACAAGAAAGGCCTCAATAACAGGAAGAATAAATAGTCTACCTATCTTCTTGAAGCTGAAGATGACAAGTAGGAATGTGGATTTTAGAAAAGTAAGAACAGAGCAGAGAGATTTTTTAAAAGCAAGGCCTATGAGCTAAAGGGCATAGGAGACAAAGAGAAGTGTAGAGGAGTAGAAAATCAAAGCATCATAAAAAAGGAAGAAATGGAAAAAAAAAAAAAAAAGAGGAAGTCTCAAAATAAAAGAAAAAAACACTACAGTGTAATGTTTGTCAGTGTGCCCACACCTTAGTTTCCTCTAGTTTCCAAGAAGAACTGAACATGTTTTTCATAATTCTGAATATAAGAAAAATAAAATTTGAGTAAAATACTAGCCACATAAAAACTAATCTTCACCCCACTGAAAAATGAAAATGTGACCAAAATAAAACAAAAATAAAATAAAATAAAATACATGAAAGATCTTTGTGTACACAGTAATTAATTTTCCCCACAGTTATCTTTCAAGATTAATGAGAATTAAACATGTAGTCAAGATACACTAGCAATGATGATAAATTTTCAGAGTTTTCAGAGTTTTTTCACACCCTGCTTTGCAGGGTGCCACAGTCTGCCTTTCCTGTTGTGGTTTTCACATCTTAGGCTGAGAAGCTGCTGGTTTTATCATCAGCCTCGGTGTTTCTATTCATGATTCACTACAGAAAACGTCTTACCAAAGCTATGAACTAAATACCTGCCAGTATATGTTCATTACAGGGATATTTCTTTTACTGTACACCAAACAGAATACAGAATACTTCTCACACATCAGGGAGAATACCTCAGAACAACATCCATTCACCTTAAAGCTCTCTCTGCTTAGTGTAGAAAAGTACTGTAGCTGTAAAAAGTACTAGGAATCAGTATCAGATACTGATACTTGATTGACTCTTTTCTGAGTAATGTCTTATGAACATTAGTATTCTACTATTATTCAAAATTAAAAAGCACAAGGTCCTAGAGAGCATGAAAAAAATACATATCTTTCTGTCACATATTGTTAAAATAATCCTTACTCTTGTAAGATTGCATATCCTGAAAATTCTGTTTATGACGTCGCAGTCCATTGAACACGACATGCATTCCACTTGGATGGGGCCGTACCGCAGTATCCCTTCCTCAGGCCAGTATTGTGGGCAGCCCTGTGCCAGAGCAAAACAGGCATGATTAAATGGTAACTTACAACCTGAGCATTGCCTTATTCCACTGCAGACATCTCACCCAACCTTTACTGAGCAACTAGTGTTGATCAGTTGCTGTAAAGCAGAGAATAATTTGCAAAGTCACTGCACTGCTCTACATTTTCATCAGGTGGTAAATCCAGGGTGATTAAAACATGTGATGGTACGTGGAGAACTCAAGCTCCAAACTAACCTGTGCTAAGTCGACTTCATTTAGCATCACAAGAGAAGTACAGCCATAGTCATACACTAATCTCCAGAAGTCTTTCACAGTGTTTGGTAAAGGATGTTGTGTGACGATAAAAGCTGCTGGCTGCCTGTAGCTCTGTAAACACAAACAATTTTATTAGTACCGGTATGGGAAGTATTTGAATTCAACTGAAACAGAACAAAGCATAAAAACAGAATAAAGCTGTGACATCTGTTACTTCATATATCACTGAGAATGTAAAAGTTAGAAATACATTATCATCTCCAGTAAGAACAAAGAGGTTACTCTGCTCAGGTCTGCCTTCTTCTTGGTTACAGAGCAAGCCCTGATTTTACACTCAGATATGCTGTGGGCACTGAAGATGTTCTTTGTGGCTCTGTTGAGACAAATCAGGCAGCCACTGTGTCCAGAAGCCAAGCAGAGAACTTTCACCCCCCCCATACAGAGGTCTCAGAAGATCACCCTCCTCATAGCAGGGACTCTGTGACCAAACTGGGGACTAAACTCTATCCCAAATTCCATTTCACAGTGCACAGCCACAGGGACACCCAGGAAACTGACTTTTGGGATCACTGGGATGCATTTCCAGAAGAAAGCAGAAGTCAAACAGCAAAATACAATTTCTTGCCATGACCAGTTTCCATTTTCTATGTACTGTGTTATACAAAACTGCAAATAGGGATTTCCAGCCTTGCACAGTAACTGAGATGCAACTAACAGCTGAAGGATGATTTTCCTGCTGCAGATGTATTACGAGCAGCAAGCAGAAGAGGAGATATCAGAAGTCTTTTGCAGGCAATTTGTAACCATCCATGGAAGAGTAAATTAACCCAGAAGAAAGACCAAGTAGGGTACATAAACCACTTTTGCTATGGAAGCTTGCTCATGTGAGGATTGATCTAAGAGATCTTTATGTGCAATACATAGACATACCCTCCAATAACTTGTTGGTTGATGTCTTTAGCATCAGTACTTGTTTGACAAGAGATTGAGGAGGTTGCTGATTTATTTTTAATCTAGGTTTTTGTTACCTTTTCTAATGCAGGAAGAATGTTGGGGTAGCAGCAGCTCATGTCCTACTTCCTAAAACTGCCCAGGGACAACACAGAGACAACCAATTTTGATTTTTCCCCTGTACTTTTAAGAAATAAAACACATCCTAGCTGATGTTGTCCTATCCCCCTTCCCCATGATTTCTAGTGTTTCTCAAGACAATAGAAAGATAAGGGGTAAGCTTCTCTTGTTATTTTGTTATTGAAAGTCCCTTTTTCTTGTCCAGGAGTAGTTCCTCTTCTCTGAATAAATTAGTCTTAAAAGAAACAACCAGAAGAGAAAAGGCAAAAAACCCCAACTTGTGTTACCAAAAATTTTAACCTTTTACTTATAATCTTGCTCTCATTGTAATATAATACTTTTGTTCCTACTGCTGTTTTTCCTTTTATTACTACCATTTCTGCCTTTTCTAATTTGGCTCTGATTGCCAATCCATTAATATATTCCTTGGTTCATGTCCCCACCTGCCACATGCTGTTGCACACTCAGAGTCTTCCTGCTCCCCACATCCTGTGTTGTCTTCCCTTCACCCCAAAACATATTCCTCTATGCAGCTCTATTGGTAGGTTCATAGCACAACAATTTTATCCAGGTGCTTAATGCAATTTTAACTGCAATTCTAAACAATTTTTGCTACCAGAATTCTGTTCACTGCTCTAATTCATCTGTTCAAGCCCCGTGATACCCTAATACTCCTCTATTTTTTTTTTATAAAATAAGCTAGTTGTGAGATTAGGGGCTGCATTTTGCTATCAGTTCATTTTCTGCACTAGCTCAGGCAGAACTCAAGGATGACTATACCAATCAGTGTTGATGATTTCTGCTGCTATTTGCCATTTTATTTCAGCATCTCTCCTTGACATGGCAGTTTCTGACAGCATTTCATTTTTGAGGAAGGGAAGATGCTCCTTATTTAAGTATTTACTGTAAAAGTGACTTTAGGGGCCTAACTTAGGAAATGCTAATGGGAGGCACAGGCAGGTATCTGGCAGCACATGAACTGTTTTATTGATCAGACACGTATAAGTGGGTTCAACTCCATTTTTCCCATTAATTCACCTTTTCCCCTGACAGTACTTTTGTTACTAAGACCACAGCTCTAAAGAGCTGCAACTCAAAATATAAACAAGATCCCCAGTCCAATACTCTATAACCAAACATTCCAAGAAAACCATTTTTTCTTCCTCTGTTGCTCCTGCCTCAATATAGAAAGACTTTTTTATGAAATAGTGATAGTAACCTCATGCTCAGATAGATAACATTTACTTCCTAACAAACAGATTTTTGAGATCCTGCTGAGATTTGGGATTTGGAGGTCTGGACACTAAAGCTTTATATAAAGCTGTTAAAAAGGTGAGATTTCCAGTGGGTCCCACAAGGATGCCAAAGACTAAAGAAAACAAACCTTCTGAACAAAAAACACAAGCTGGTGGGGCTTCTTACCCTTCCCCCCCACCCCGCCTTCTTTATTTGGACTGTTTTTACTGGGCACTGCAGTGACAGAATTACTCTTTCTTAAACCAGCAAGTGCTCTCTCTCACATTACTGAGCTTTCCATGGCACACTGTGCAGACAAAGAAGGTAGTCTCTTACGTCCATAAGAGCAGCATTGATGTAGTTGCTGCTCTCCCCATCAATAGTAATTAAGAAAGGCAGACATCTGTCAGGTGGCAGCATATCCATGAAGCGGTTCTTGTCGTGGTTCCTTGGCAAGCAGGCGATGCTGCAGTCCTCTGCCTGCAGGCGAGGGGTCACAGAATTCAAGGTCTAAGGGAAAGAGGAGGCTTGTTTTAGCACACTGAGATAACACACATGGACTCGAGAGTCCCCAAGTTTTACTGTAAAATATTGCAATATGAGAAAACATGAGGCATTAGCAAGAGGACATTAGCAAATGCAAGCTCCTGCCTGTCTGTTTGTTGGACATTCTGGGGCTTTGCAAGGGGGCGTTAGGCTGCAGGTATTAAAGGCACTCTGTGTACCACTGAATACATTCTGCATGACACCATCCCTTCCAAAAGGAATAAAACAAAGAGGATCCTTTGGAGCCCTAAAAAGCTATTCCTTCTATGTACAAATGCAAGCCAAAACTTTCTCTGGCTCCTATTCACTGGTCTTTATTTCAGACAGGTATTTACCGCAGTTTTATTAAAAGGAGGATAGTCTGTATTTAAAACAATTTTGCAAAGCACATAAACATGTATGCTTTATTTTGTAGACAAAAGGTTAGGGACCAATTGCTATAAAAGTAATATGAAAAACCTTCCCCCTAAAATAAATTAAATGTATCTAGAGGGAAAAAAAATGTTGTCACATCAAGAGTTAGTAGGAACTGTGAATACCTGAAACTCATCTTTGAGATGTGAAGAGTTTGTCTGAGAGTCTATTCTAATCATATCAAAATAAGCAGCTTTGAATTCGCAGACAGGAATGGCAGTTTCTCCACACAGGCAAGCTTCTAGAATGGCATCGTGAATAAAGATGTACTGCTCCTGTCAAATTAGGAAGAGAAACAAAAATTGTAGCAATTTAAAACCAACAGATCTTTCTTTCTTTTGGGATAAACACTACTGCACACTCTTAAACCCATTCAAAGTGCTGTCCATCAATACGTTAAATAATGCTTTAATACAAACAGTCTTGTTCTTATTGGGGTGCAGTGAACAAGGATGTTTTCTCCAGGACCAATTTAAATTGAGTAAAACTTAACAGAAAAGGGATAGTAATTTATTTAAGAGGAGAATTTCAGTTTTCTTGTACTACTTGTGGGTTCCTGTGCATATGCCAAAGACTTGTTTGCTTTATCAATTTATTTTAATAGCTTTCAATCTTCTGACGTTAGCAGAAAGTGTAAATTGCTTCAAGCACTACTAGTGTGAGTAACAAGTATTTGGCACACTGCATTCTCCTTATGCACATGCAAGTTAGTGCATCAGTTGCCTCATACTTGGCTCTAGGCCAGCAATAAATTCCAGTGTGTTCCAACAGAAGCACCATTTCTTCCCATTTTTACTAACTTGCCTTAAGATAGCCTGAGTCCTAGATAACTGCATTACTATTTCAGTTAGGCCTCCTGTCAGTTTTTACACAAAATGCCCATTGTATTTACTCATCCTGAGAGTAATAGATGTAAACCTTGTCTAGAACTGTGCCAGCATCACATAGCTATTGTGAATACCAATGAGGTTCTTAAGAGCACAGAATTTAACATGTGCCTGTAAAAACAGCACATGTCCAGGGACCACAGTCATATTCTGGCTCTACAGTCTTACCCACACAACTATGGAACTATTGGCATCACTGTTGACTTGAACTTGATGCAATGACAGCTTTATTTTGCTGTGCAAGTATAAGAGAGACTTCTCTTCTCTGAGAGAAGGTGAGAGGTAAGAGGCAAAAGGGAGGGGAAGGAATAATAGTGGATGTATTAATTCACATGCAAGTGCAGATTAAGCTGGGAAGACTACACAGCCACACAGAAACACTTCATTCCATGCACTTCCCAGAAGTTAATGACCCTGTAGCAGGAGTAGTTGACCAGGATCATCTATTGCTCAGCTGGCATAGATTGCATGGAATAAAAACTGCACCAAATTACACTGACACATTTGGCTGCCAAATGCAGAGATTTGCATGTGGTCACAGGTGAAATAACATCTCAGGTACGTGTCCTTATGGAAGGCAGGAGAGAGAAGTGGTGAACCTCTTCAGGTAATCTGCCAATATAAACCAATAACCCATGTTTCTTTGGAAGCTCAGTGGTACTCTGGTGGCAGAGGGGGAGCTGTTACAACTTCATTCATAAGGCAATGGTGAAGATACTGAAGGCATATTGAAAGAGCAAGAGTATGGAAAAGATTTTCAACAAGGTTAATAAAGCAAACAAAAACAGAATTGAAAAGAGAGTGTGAAATGGACATAAAGCTCACCAGTCAATTTATAGATAAAGTGATGGGAGATTGTCTAAAAGGAGTGGCAGCCTAAAAGGCAGATCCACCTTTGGGATCCTGGGATTGCTGATAACAGAGCTGAGGAGAGACATGCCAGACACGCCTAGTATAAAGTCTTCCCTGAAAAAAATCCTTCTTTCTTTCCTTTTGTTGCCAGGTTGGGTGGGCACTTTTTTCTGTGAGGACTGCAAGAGCTGGCAGATTTGTTGCACCACCTGGTTCTGGGCACTTTTACACTGAGCAGTGCTCCCCAGTGGAGGTACTCTCTCAGCAGGGCCACTGCCTGCTCTTTTCAGAGGCACAGTGAAATTCTGACCTAGAACGTTTCAAAAAGCATCGGGTGCTTCACAGGCAAACTGCTGTACCTCAGTCTGTACCATGTTGATGCGCCGGGACCGCAAAGCTTTGACACAGTTGTAGATATCCACAACACCTTCTCTTTCTGCCATATCTAACATGATATCGATCACGATATAACAGCCTGTCCGCCCAGCACCAGCACTGAAAAGAATCAGTAAATGCTGTTAGGAATAGACTCAGAAAAACATCTACAAAATTTATAACCATTATTTGAGAGCATTTTTTATAAAACCATTCAGTTTTTCATCACAGCCACTATCTAATTTTTATCTTCTCTCCTTCTCATCATAACATCCTTTAAATTTTTTTATGTGTTCAAAACATTTTTTCCATCACATTTGATCCACTAAGTAATAGCAAAAAAGGAAAAGGTTTATTCCTTTTATCACCCAGATCAATACTTAAATTAAAAAAAGAAGTTCGTTTAACTGAAATCTGGAGAATGATTAAACTTACGCACTTCAGAAAATTTTTATAGATCTTGTTTTTCTTTAATAAGACTAAGAACGATTTTTAAGTGATCTATTACAATAAGAAACTCAAGTGTACATTTTACCAGCCAGGCTCCAAGCTAGTTCAGACAGCACATTTAAAAATATCCAGAAGATTCACTCATGATTTATTTTGGCTTTACATAAAGCTATGGACAGTTTTTGCACAGTGCATTATTAAAATCTGTAAAGGCTGAGTAACTGTATCTACAAAATGTAATTAAACTTTTGACTAAATATTTAAGTAAATTAAACATTTGTAGAAAGCAAGTTCTATTTGTCAAAGGACTGTGTCCCAACAACATAACCTTGCAAAATCTGCACAGGAAAAACATTCTGTATTTGTTGCTACTAACCTCATTCCATCTTTCTTCATCTACTTGCTTACTTTGCTTTAAATTAATAATCTGTTCAGACATTATATGCAACACCAAACAATCAAAGCAGATGCATCTACACTCATTCTCAAACACTGTCACAAAATTGTTGAAGGCTACCTAAAATGAGAGCCTGGAGTGTTTTATTTAGCTAGTGCAGCTGTTGCAGGAAAAAGAAAAATCTCAGACTATTTCATTTAAGAAAAGTGTACTAGAATCTGGTTATTTTCAAACACTGCTGTAGACAGCCAAATCCTACTGCAGCGTGAATTAAGCAATTCAAAAAGGGACCAACAAAAACAGAACACTTCAAAATGATGGATGCTTCAGAAGAGACTGCTGTAAATAATGATAGAAACAGTTGTGAAAAATACAAATCTGTGCCTTCTCTACTCACCTGCAATGGACAACAATAGGCCCTGCACTAGGAGGGTTAGATAATTTGACTCTCCGTATAAAGGAAAGCAGGCCTGTGGCATTGTAAGGAACTCCATGATCTGGCCAGCCAGTGAAATGAAACTGTTTAACTTCACGGATTTCATTGTAGCCCCTCTGTAAAAGGCAAAAAAAAAAAAAAAAAGCTATGAAATTTGAAATATTTAGTATACTAGATATTATCTGACTCAAATAATGATCACACATACTGATAGAATCTACATGTTGTTTTCATCATTTCAACAATTCTTTAAAGCAACAATCCATAGAAAGCTTAGAGATGTCATTGAGTTATTTTAATTTTGAAATTTGTAATTTTTACTTTGGACATTAGGTATGCTACTTTTGCTGCACTGAAGGTTTTTTTTAATAGACTTTGATGCATTCCCATTCATTTTCAGAAGTTCTGTTAACTAGGACAAGGGCCTGCTACATTTAAACTCAAGTATAATTTAGCATATGACCACAACTGTATCACATAGAGCATTCATGGAATTTGTCCTTTGATTGACTCAGCAGCGGTCAGGACAGAGTGCGTAGGGATGAACAGCAGGCATGACTCATAATCTGGTACTTGAGTTTAGCTCAGAAGTGTGGCTGTGGAGAAGAGGTGACTGTCAGAGAGGGGATGGCAGCAGTTGACATTCTGGGGAAATTCCAGGTCCCACAGTGAGATGCATGTTTGGGTAGCACTGACGCAGTGCATAACTCCCATAGTAAGGTAAGGATGCCTACACTGTCGCCCAGATAACAAGCCAGAGGGATTTAGTATTCCACAGAAACATCAGCATAGCCACTTTCATCCTCCTTGCTACCAGGAAACAATATTTTGCCAAGCCCTTTCAAAATGCACTCACCCTTCCCAGAGTGAAGGTCCTGACAACATATTCCGCGAGGGGCTCCATCTCTACACAAGTCACTTTGAAGTCCCCATAAACTTCAGTGTCGTCAGGCCAGTACTTGTAACACTTGACCTAAATAAAAAAATGGGTATGATTTTACACCAAGGGAAAAGAAAAGCTTGAGGATACAGTACTGCATGTACAGCTTAACACCACATTTATTTCCAAAATGACTGTGCATTCATGTGGCTTGTCATGGCTAGTGGCTGTTATGTCAAGTTAAGCACTAGCTACAAGGAGTTTCCACTGCTTTACACAGCTGTACTTAGGTGCCAAATTCACTTCTAAATGAGCATTTGTATTTTCTTTACTGCTGAGCTATGGAATATATTTCCACTTATGCTAAACTGTGATGCATTTTGTACCCATAATCAAACTGTTGCAAGTAATCCCAGATACTTTTTAGACTTCCCTGAGGTATGTGTTACTGCTAAACTGTAAATAATTTGCTGATTTCTAGCCACTGATACAGAAGCACATTTCCTCCACTACTCTTCTCATTTGAGTGATACTATATAAATCTATTCTGCTGAAATATGAATTTTGGATTCAGAAATTTTCCACTATACATGAAAGCAACAAACCATCAGTTTTCAGAAGTTGCTTTTAGACAATACTATAACTGCAACATTGCCTGGACTCTTTCCCCTTGCCCCTTCAGGATGCAGGGCTGGTCTTCATAAGACCCTTCTACATTTTGCCCATAGTATATCTTGTCAGCAGCTTTTTTTCTTTGAGTCTGCAGCATTAAAAGGAAAGACAAACCCAAAAACTTACTCTTCCAACTTCCACTAAATTTGTGACCATCACAACACAGGCTGACTGTTCCTGCCATATCATTCTCCAAAAGTCATACACAGTCTCATGAACTGGACCTGTAAGAAAAAATTCTAGGTAATATTCTGCAAAAAAATAAGTGAATGATAATAAAATCCAGTGTGTTTCAGAGCTGATGCATGTGAAAACATTTGCTCAGAGAAGAAAGCTTTTTGAAACCACATCATCATACAGGTTCTGGTTTCCAGATTATATTGTTACTTCTGGATATTCTCAATTTAACTGAATTACCACTTGAAAGAAAATAACGGCAGATGTTTCATGTAGCAAAATGATAAAAGTTGCTTGAGAACTACAAGGACACAGCAATGTGTGACTGCATCTGTAGTTACACTTCCAGTTTTGTTTTACATTTATTAAATATAATGTGTTGAGAATGAGTTTCTTTAGGTGCACACCATGGAGATGCCCACCCCAGAGTGAAGTATCAGGCAGGAGGGTGATGGTACAGATACTGTGCACTTACTATCCAGTTCCTGGCAAGCATGGATGCACAAGTGGGCACTGAGCCAGAAACTTCCCACTGAACTGTATTTAAACTAACTTAAGTACTTTTCTGTGAGGCAAATAGAAAGCACACGTTTAATCTTTGCTCCCTGCTCTGCTGCAGAGACACGTTCAGTCAAGTGACAGAGGCACTTGCCCTGTTACAATAATCTCCAAAATGGCTCCTTTATCACCATCCAGCAGTACTATAAATATTGCTGTATATAACAGACATAGAATCACAAAATTATCTGGAAAAGACCTTTAACATCATCAAGTCCAACTGTAAACCTAACACTGCCAAGTACACCACTAACCCTAAGTGCCATATTTGAAGACTCAAACACATTTTTTATATGCTAGATCAAAGGCTGCACACAAAAGCAGCAATTAATTTTTCTCTCCTTTACACACTATTATGTGCAATGATTTGCATAGTAAAACAGAAATAAAATACAAATATAGACTTAATAACGTATAGAGACCTATTTAGACAGCACTTACACAAAAATGAAAAACAAATGTGGACAGAACTCTGAGCATCCTGCTGTAAAATAACCCTTTGACTTTCCTGTATGCACCTACAACCAACTGACAGACAAATAACAGGATATTTCCAGACAGCTATCTGATTATGCTGACAGATCAAATAATGGCACACCTAAATCTAATAATTTTTACTTTAAATCATAGCCTCTGTTATTTCAGTGCAATCTTAGACTAATCTATTTGGTTTTCCTCATTGTGAGGAGTTTTATCAGAAGTACAAACTGAAAAATAGAATTTATTTTTTTTCTCTAGCACCTCTTTTTATTAGTCAGATGTTATATGATAAAGATTTGCCTCACTCCTTTGTACAAAGAGTCTTTGTCCTCTGGCCTTACTTTACCCAGATTTTCTGAAAGAGTTTAATTTATCATTACTATCTTCCCTGCATCCTGGACTAAGTTGTAGACAGTAAAATTAAACATTATACTAAGGCAAGAAAAATGCCTCAAGGCAGGTTGAAACTGTTCTCTTCTCTATGCATGTCTCTTTTCTCCATTCATCCTCATAATTGGAAATCATGGTAGTAGGTTCTGACTTTTTCAGCTGAATTTATCACTGACAGATTTGCTCAATAGCTAATTAACATTATAAATTAGTGTAATTTTTGAATTTATTCACATTCCACCCAAACATACTATGTTAATTTACCATAACACAAGATGAAAACTCACAATACTGGGTATGCTTTATTTTCATCTACTTCTATTTTACCAAAACACTGTGGAACACTACAGAGAACAATTTTTTGACTGGATTAAGGCTGGCAGATCCTTACCTTGGGTTGCAATGTAGTGACTTGGTCTCTGATATCCCTAAAACAGCAATATAAATTGGTTTGAGTACCATATTACTAACAGAGAGTGGAAAATAAAAGCATAAGGATACTACAGAATCCATATATCTAGACAACATTTTCAGAACAAACCAATATTTAAGAGCAGCATGAAGCTCAAAACCTAAAAAACTAGTTCATATTGAAAAGGTTTGAATGACAACAGATAAAATGAAAATAAGAACATCTGACTTGAACAGACATTGTAGTGTACCAGAAAGGAGTACTCTAGATTGGTCCCTTGCACCTAAAAATGAGTCCTCTATTGACATTATTTCCCTAGCTGTATATGTTGAGCTTTTATTGAAAATTTAATTGAAATTCTCTGCCACCATATTATCTCACAGCTCATCTGTGTTCCCAACTTAGCCAATATGAAAAAATAAATGCCTTTTTGTCTTCTTCTAAACAGAGGACCACTGTAAGGCACAAAGAGGTGTGTGCCTCAGCCCTAGCTAATGGGGACAGATATATTGGTGTGTGCACAGAACCAAGGGTCCTACTGCAGTGAAATCTGCTCGACTGCACAAAGTGTGCACCAGTTACAGTGGGCATGATGCACACAGGTATATACACAGTCTTACACACACACACACACACATATATATATATATATATATACACACACACATATACACATAGGTAAATACGTAACCCTACACAGCTAAGCCTTTCCAGATAGCTGGATCTATGCCAATGCTAGCAGCACTTACAGCACTAATTGTCCACGTAAAAAACTACAAGACAAAGAGCTACTGCTCTTGAGGAAATAATTCAGGGTATATTTTGACCAGTGCCAGCAATTTAGCTACAAGGAGGAAGGAAAGTTTAGTGTTGCTGGTGACAAGACAATACTGAATTTCACAATATGGAAATGTTAACAACTCCAAGTATTCTCTAGGTTAAGTTTTATTAGGCCACTTGCTGGACGTACTGTATTATAGGGGAGTACAAGCCCTTTGAATTCCTGATATTCACAAGATGCTACCAAAGTGAAGGATTTCAGTGTACCCAAGGAGTTTATGTTCTTTTCCACAGACAGCTTCATTATCTTTCTAGAGTGAGAGTACCTTCCTTTGGTGCTTCTAAAACAACTTTTGAATGTCTTACTCTTGGCTTTATGGGAGACCAAAATAGTATCAAGTGATGAAAGAATTTGTCCTGAAGTCCTTAATATCCAGCCACAGCTTAAAATTGTGGAAGTAGAACCTGTGCTACACGGGTTTACACTCAGTAATGCTTTCAAGAAAAAGATAAAAGTGTCACTTAAAAATTGTAAAATGCCAGTTTTAACTTGCAGCTTTCTTGTCTGATTCTAATGAGATTCAACTCACTCCTAAATAAGAAAATCAATATGCCCAGGGAATTATTAAAAAAATCCGTGAGAGTTTTCTTGTTTAAGGCCCCAGGCAAAATATCACAGGCCTATCATTTCACAGAGATTGCCATGTTAAAATATCCAAATAAAAAGACAGAAATACATCTGCTAAAGCTAAATCTTTATATCCTGGAAAGTCAAAAGAGTCTCAAATAACTTATCAACTAAAAGTGGTCAGGAAAAACTACTAAGGTGCAATTATCAAGAAAAGCAATCAAAGACATGTATTACAAAAACACTTGTCATAGCTATTCCAGTACCTTTCAAACAGCTTTAAAATTAATTTGAATACAACAACTTGTTTATTTCTGAAGTGTTAATTACAGATATATCATGTTTTTTAGTCAAATTACCTGGCAATTTGGATAAATTTTTAAAATTTATAAACTCATTTGTATTCTGATTAAAGAATGGAATTTCAAATTTTAGAGATTTTTTGCAGAAGTGAGGAAATTTCTGTTAAAATATATATATATATATGTGTGTGTGTGTTTGTGTATATACTTTGTAATACCTAAACTAGCACCTTAAAGGAAATGCCAGCTAAATATTGCTCATCTAAAACATTGTTAAAAACAAACTAACACAAAAACCCCCAACCTACAAATGTCATTATCTCTCCTTTTTCTATCAAGCAGTTATGATGACTACTGCATGGGTATATTTTCAAACAACTACAGCACAGCATACTATCTAGCTTCTTACATATACATGGGGAGAGGAAGAGAAAAAGCTAGTGGCCAAAATCATCACTGAAAATGGGAACAGCAAATTCTCTTTAACAGATAGGCTCACCTGAGTTACCTAGCACCCAATAATATTCAGAGCTAAGCTAGAAGGCTAAATTGTCTTTTCAAAACATGTACAAAAAATATTCACACAAAAATAAACTTTTTAAAGGAACAGATGAGATAAATTAGATGAGGCATGCATAGTTATCAACTGATAAAAATAGTAGAGGAAAGTAATTAATAACAATATCTATATTAAATATTTACAAAAGGATGCTGTTATTCACATATAGTGGTACTTACATCCCTGTACAGCCAAATCTACAGCCCAAACCAAAGTCAGATGTGAAAGAAAGCACAACAATGTCAGTGAGTACTAGGACGTAGAACAAGGAAAGTGTACATTTGTTCTTAATAAAAGAAAGCTTTTAATAATTTTGTAGCATAACATGCAATAATTTCACATAGAGAAGCTGGAAAATTGAGAGGGAGAAAGCTGTGCATTCCACTCACATCTATGTAGTTGGCATTAATGTAATCTGAAGATGGATCATCTTCAACAGGTTGCAAAATCACCCTGGAGTGGTCATCTGTAAAAACCAAGTGGTTACGGAGCCTTTTTGAAGAGTGATTTTTAAGTAAGATATTAATGGTAAGTCATCTAGAAAACCAAAATCAGCTGGCCTAAGCGCCTCACAATTTACAGTCCTTAAATACAAAGTGTTTACACAGAAATACAAAGATCCATTTTGTCTGAGGTCTGCAATTACTTCAAAACAAATTCACTACTTTTCACTCACTAAGTGCAGCTGAAAGGTATTGGCATTGTTACATTTGGTTAAAAAGACACAAAGAAACCAGGTTACTTGCTCAAAGTCCCTTTCAACATCAGCTCCACTGTTGGTAATCTAGAAAACCAAAAATGCTGATTACTGTTTCCTCACTTCCAACCCAAGCCTGCTCAAATTCATATTGAGACATTAATGAAACCGAGACAAAGGAGTTAGCAATGCACTTGGGATTCGATGAAGAGGTAACACTACCCATTCAGGGACTCCTCCGGCACCGTGATTCCTGCGTGTTCGATTGCATGGGTAAAACAATACAGATCGTGAATAAACAGAATCAACATCCAAATGAGTGCTAGTGTGTCGCTGATATATGCTTACCACAGCTTGCACAACAGAGATGAAAATGTGAAATTCAGCCTGAGTTATACAAGGAAGAAAGTTGAACTGTGAAGAACAACAACAACAACAAAAAAAAAAAAGCTGAAAAAGGCACAGTTCTGCTTCTCCGCTGCAGGTATTGAGCAGTTGTGCCACCAGAGACTTGCAAAGGAGGAGAGAGCACGGCCCGAGTAACACACGAGTAGCGCTATTGCTCAAACCGAGGACACCGATACTCACATGCTATAATGTTTCCATAGCGGTTCTTTGTTCTGTTTTGATCCTTCTTAGCGACATCCCAAGAAGCTGACTGCCCCTCAAAGAAACTCTATAAATAAAAATGTTCCGAAAGAAAACATTCTGACCATTAATTTATCTCCAAAAGTAACAGTTTAAAAGAACTGCCCCACCACAAAGTAAGTTCAGCTTTGCTCGCCTGCCCCAGGCACCTGGGCAGTAGCATGGTACAGAAATATCTAGAGAAGAAGGGAGCCTCTCTCCCTCTGCTACCATTAAGTGGGCAACTCACTGAGGAACTCCACAGGGATTTCAAATCCTGTAATTGCTGGAAGGCTAAACTTGCTTTTACATCCTTGCTATGGAGGAATGACAGTAAACTGAGAAAGCACAGAGAGACTGATCACTATTCTTACAAGGCAGTGTAATATACAGTCTGTTTACTACAGCATTATATTGCTTTCCACATATTACTTAGTAAAACACCTTTCCTTAATACAGAGACATCAGGAGCTCTCCTCTGCCAATGTTCATTGCTCTTTTTGCCTTTCCTGATATCCCTCCCTCTAGTCACTATCAAAATTATTCTACATTTTTGAACTCTTAAGACTTTGGTCTCTCAATAATGATAGAAGAAGTTCTTATTTCTCCTTGGCTTTCTCTTCATTGCCCGTAGATATTTTACTGCTGTTGTAGGTCTATGCTACTCCTTCCTTCCAGATGATCTCTTATCCTGGGTAAGTTATCTCCAGAAAATACACAGCAGCCATGGAGTCAGAACTTTAATGCATAGTCAGAAGCTGAAAGCAGGGAATAGATGTCATGTATAGAGATAGAAGAAGCAGAAAGCAGGAAAACACCTGATATGGAATCAGGGACCACCCTCCCCCCCAGCAGTGGTCTTAGCCTTGAAGTTAGGCAGAGCATAACAAAGCATGTTTAAGTAAAAGAGAGGAAAAGAGCATAATATTCTTTTAAAAACCACACATTTATTTATTCCAGTTCTTATGTTTACAGTAGAGACAGCTGCGGAAAGGAGAGAAGGTTGAAAACTGTGTCAGAAGAGATTACTTCCTCAGAGAAAACTCATTGTAAACCTAGCTGCAACCTCGGCAGTCCCATTCCCATCTTTACTGTGTGTCCTGCCTGATACTCTAATCCCAAAGAATCGCAACAGATTCAGAGATCAGAAATGAAACGTACTCATCTTCAACCTCCAGTACTGGGAATTTTTTCCTTCCATTTTAACATTAAAGTTGTAAGTAGACATGCTCAGACAGGTTTAATTAGAACTTCAAGACATTACTTCCCTTATCATCTCTTTACTGCTTCTCAGCTGGAGCTGTCCCAGTATTGCCCTACCGGGATGCTAAAATAAATCAGGAAAGTGCTTCCAGTCAATGTTTCTTGGAAAACCAGACAGGTTAAATTCTTTACTTTAACCTAATCCAGGAGATCTGCACTAAAAATAGCTCACATAACTGATTACACAGCATTTCCACTAAAGAGCAGGAACAAGATTGGCAACTTCTTACAATATGTCAAAAGGATTCTTTTTATACCCTAGGATACACAGGGATTTTCTACCAGGCAGTTGTAAAGGCTCAAACCATTCGCCTCCATTTACTATTTCACTTTTGGGTTACATATATAAGAATCTTATGCCTGTTAATCTGTTTTTCACTTAAACCCATGACATTTTGTTCCATGCTTTTGCAATACAATGCAAACAAAAGGCTGCCCATTTCAAAGGGATTTTTCCTAGCAAAACCCCACCACTGGAGATCTCACCTCATACTCCTCTTTAAATCCATAGCTGTCAGAGGTCTTCATTAGGTTAATATGTTGCAGGAGATCAGCCACCCTGATGGCAGGGTGCAGCTGCCCGGTCTGGTACGGGGACTCTGTGCCTTCGCAGAGATAACGAGGGACATCCAGGAGTCGGCTGGACTCTGCTGTTGCACTGTGATTTTCATCTGCATTCACAAGAAATCGCTGCATTATGTACCCACAGAGCAGTAACACCTGCTGCTATACATAGCAACATCTATTTTGAACCTTCAAAAACCTCTCTAATTTCTGAGAACACAAAGCACTTACTCTCCAGCACATAAATACTGTGAAGTATGTAAAAGAATTTAGCAGCAAACACATACAAAAGTTTGCAGTCCTTCATCCAGCAATAAAGATGTCTGAGGGGCATTTTATTTGAAGCTACAAAACTTTATGACATTAATGTACTTGGGAACTCCAGACTCTATCAACCAAAGTAACTTTTTAAGGGCCAGTACATATCAATAGCGATATTACACCCTAAACAATAAATTAGAATAATTCCATAGTGGCATCAGCACATCAGTTGTTTAAAGGCAACAAAGAGTGAATTGAGAACCCAGTGAAAAAGAGAAGCAATTATGCCACCACTTCAGAACACCACCTCCACTTAGGAAGATGAATCAGCACTACAGAGTGGTCATTTAAACTCAAGTCTTTTAGTAGAAATATGAGACTTGAGTGGGCTGATTTCAGTCACAACTTTTTCCCCTGTACAAGCAAATAAGTTTCTTCTAACGCTCTGTTACATGAATTCTCATATCAAAAGCCAATGTCAAAGCTGCATGAGGTCATCACATTTTGTCAATTCCTTCTGTGAAACAGTCATTTTACTCAAATTAGTAATTATCAGATCAAATGAATTTGCACAGGAAGAAAAATTGTAATCTAAGTAGCTACTGAAATGAGAAGTGGGCAGTCAACCCCTCCTAAACTTCTTTGAAATCAGTTTACCATTTTCCTTTCAAAGAATCTAGATTAGGAAGCAAAACATTCTAGGAAAAAAATGAATGCCCTACGGGTTGGATTTTGTACAATTACACCAAAATGCAAACACTATTAATGCCTTCTGAAATTAAATCTCCTGAGAAACATGACTCTTTGAACTGTCACCTGAGTTGCTAATTTCGGTACCTAATTTATGCCTCACTAACCTGCCTAACAAGGCAAGTGACATGCAGCAGTCACTTTTTATTGTAGTGTTACCCATACTAAATCACACACATTTCAAACCATCTCAGGATTTGTAGTTCTCCCCATTCCTCGCAGAATACTTACCAGTAATAGGCACTTTAACCCATTGAAGCAGCAAAAAAACAATGAGTGAACAGAACGTGAGAAATTTATTTCAGGACTATATTAGAAAATGGCTAACAGAAAGTGACATTCAAAGTTGTTAAATCTTCACAATAGGTAACAATGAAAGCCATTTAAAAAATATAAGGGCCACATTATTATACTATCAGTGTAATAATAGGGACCTGGGAAAAGCAAAATTGTCATACTAACTTAGTGCTAATGTACAAAGAATGGAGAGCAGCATTAATAATCTATACATGAAGAGAAAGAAAACTGGTATAGCTACAAAGTAATAAGAGTTTCATATAAAAAAACATGTTCTATGATTTAGAAGCCATAAAATATTCCTCTTCTCTAAATAAGGCAGAAGAAAACTGTTTTATCATGCTGGGCTGAGCGAAGGCTATACGAAAATGGAGTAGGCCAAACGATGCAGTTCCAAAGGAACAAGGCAATGGATACCCAGCTTTTACTACATGGTGTGCCCAAAAGCTTGTACACTTCTCTCCACTATATCAGTCCACTCAATGAAAATTAGTACCTCTTCCAACTATCAATGGTTTGCTCATATGAGGAAGTTATCATGCCCTGAATATCATTACCAGTAGATGAAAAAGCAGATAGGAATTATTAAGCTGCTCTGCAGTTGGTTCCTTGCCCTCAGTATCCACAGCTGTCTGTAACAGTGTCTGCCACAGCAGAAAATACCATGGCAGTATGGCACTGTGTGGGAAGGTACCATGAGCACTTCACAAGCACAGCATCCAATTTCAAAGTTATCTTGATTATTTAGGAGACAATGCGAAAATCAACAAAGTGAATTGAATGGTGAAGGCAACAATAGCGCGTGTTGGAAAGGGAAGTCAAATATATAAATAGAGAATGGAATAATGGACTGGAAAATGATAACTGTGATTGTAACAGGTATCTCAATGAAAGTCAGCAACATGAACACAATAAAAAGGAGAAAATAGAGTTCAGTTAACAGAAACAGTAAAAGTGGGGCATAGGGGTACCTATTTCACTCAGCTCAGCATTAAGATTTCTTCCAAGAACGCTACCTGATCTGGGGTACCGCAATTTAAAATTCAACCTATGAGTTGGAAAGTTGGAAAGCATTCAGAGGAAAATAATGACAACAAATTTAAAAAATATCACCTGCAAGATGATGAGTGAAAGAACTGGGTTAAACTCAACTAAAAGAGAAATAATTGAGCACACGAGATTTTCAATGTGTCAAAGACAGTTTTGAAAGGACAGAAACGTGACAGTTTTCCATATTTTCTATGAGTCTCTCAAAAGGAGATGACTCAATCCACAGCAATGAAAATTTAGTCTAGATTAGCCTAGTTATGAAAAACTAGGGGTGAAATAATACTTAGTAGTAACACCCAGTTAATAGTAATTAATACTCAGAAAATTGACCTTTGGGTCAATTACTAATGTGAATCGGAATTTATTCTTACTAAGGAGGACAGAGGCACTGAAACATTCCAGTGCAAGACCAAAATTTTCTTTGCTACAAATTTTTAAAACATAATGAGATGATATACAAAAAGAATCTGTATTTTATGTATAATGTCCCTTCTCAAAACAGAAGGGATTTCTTTGCCACCAGGTCCCTTTAAGCTTTACTTCTAGGAATCTAATTTTCAACATGTCTATATTCATATCCATTTCTGATATTTGTCTTTTATTCTAAAATAACCTCAGCAACTGACTGAAATTCAATACTTCACATTGTGTTTATCCAACCAAGAACTTGGGTACAAATTATACTTTTATCTTCTTATTTAAAAAAAAATTAAACAACTCTAAAATCTGCATTTGGTGTTCGATGCAGCAGACATATGCAGCCTGTCCATTTCAAAGTATGTTCTTCTTTTTAAAGTAAGTACAAAGCTGAGAAATTTACCAGTTAATACCAATTAAATTATGTAATTAATATAGGCATACAGAAGAACAGGTTCAGAACATTCAAAAAAGTTGTTTCCTCTTAGATGTTCTGAAAGTTTTTCCATTTTCTATTTTTTTTTCATTCTTGTTACTTAGAAAATTGAGCTTTGGGTGCAAAAAAATGCTAATGTGGACCTCAATTTTATGTTTAAAGATCTCTTAACAGAGCTCTAGTTTCACATGTCAGTTTATTGGAATTCCGTTTCAAAGCTCTGGGGAGAAAAATTTTAGTATTTTCCATTTACATATTTCCTCATTTACTCTTCAGTTAGCAGTGACTAGGAATAACTTCTTAATGAGAACATAAAATAATTTTTATTCTAAAATTGTTGTCAGTCTAATTCTGAATTGATGAACTGAGTGTAGAATTATTTTCTGGCAACAGCATAGTTTTACATAAAACAAGCTGTTTCAACGTTCAACCATGCAAGGAGACAGAACTCATGCAGGAATGGATAATGAAGGACTAGGGTCCTCACCTAACACAGCTGTCGGCACAAGTGGATCATTGGGCACTGTAGGAAAACAAAGCCCATGAAGAAACACATTACCCTTAATTTGTGTATTTTTAAGAATAAAAACAATATACTTCAGAGTATGACCAAGTGATAACTAAACTCCATTAATTTTAGTACAAGAGAAAACCAAAATGAATACAGTTCTAGAAAGCATCCTGAATAAAAGAGCTATGAAAGGCAGTGATTTCAGACTTCAGAAATGTAATGATAAAAGCAAAGAGATCCTTACTGAAATGAAATAAAGAAGGCATTACATGTAATTTAGTTTCTGAAAGGGCTCCTCCTTCACTATTGTTTTTTTCACTTCACAATAAAGGTTCACTTTCATAGAACTCACTTCTTTTCTTTTAAACCCATCCTCTCATGTAATACTTGAATAGCTAATATCAAAATAAAATGGTATTTCTATAAAGTTTTCCAGGTAATTAAAAAAATTATATACATTTTTATTGTTAATAGCTTTTTTAATGTTCAATACCAAAGAGATGGCTCGTAATGAGTATCGGAAAATCACAGACACACAGATGCAGATGTCTGAATAAAATTCATAAAATTTTATCTTTTATTATCACAGCTAGAACCATGCAGAGATAAATGCACTGTTTTGGACAGAAATGGCAGAATTCAGGATTTGTTTTGTTCCAGTCTGGAACAAAAAATTATAACATCGAAGTGTCTGTAGAACAGAATTAACAGAATGAAGCTTCAGTTCTCAAACAATCTGCCTGAAAGTTTGTCACATAGCAGGGAACCCTGTAAGCTTGGAAGACTTGTCTCAGCACAGACAATGGTCAGAAGAAACAAATCCTCCAATACACAAAAAATCACACACCCAGAGTGGTAGAAACCAGTGATGGCCAGCCAGGACAGCTGCGGTGACAGGAGCTCATGGGCTCTTGGCATCACATCAGTCCACCTGAAAGGCTGCCTGGGTGCCTGGCAGCCCTGGCTCACTAATATCCATGTAAATTCCTGATAAATTCTTAGCCTCCACCACAGTCCATATCAAACTGCCTCTGAAATCCTTCCTCCACAGCTTCCAGTGCCAATAAGACATCAAACTTTGGAGACTTTTCAATCTGTTCCAGCCAAAACTGTGTAAGAAACCAGGCTGATACTCCCATTTATAATTGATTATTAGACACTTAAAATGTTAGCACTTAGCAGGTTGGTAAGCAATAAACCCTCCTCCAAAACCCATTTCCCTTACAACAACCAGGAAAGAGCTTAAGAGCCTTTACGGATGTATTTTGCTCAAGCATAGTAAGCAGTATGGGAGATGAGAAGAAACGTGGAGTGTCATTCCCAAAAGATGGCAATTCAGAAGCAGCTCAGGCTGCTCAGATCTGTTTAAAGCCAAGCCACAAGTCCATGGAGCTGTGAGAAGCTCAGGCTCCTACCAGCTCTATGGTAGAATTCTATCCCTCTGTAATTTATACACTAGTTTTGAAATATTCAGTCTGCCAGTGGAGTACCTTGCTTTTGGCAAGGCATAGTGCAGATGCTGGGAGGCAAGAGTGGTGTACAGTGGCAGCTATAACCCTTAACAGTCAGAAACCCAAACTTTTTCAAAACCAGACAGCCAGCATGTCTACAAAAAATAAATACAAATATAGAACAAATTTTCAGATATATTAACAAGCTTGTTCTTAAACTTCACAAACAGCCTTGAAAATTGTCAATGTTTCCTTCTGTTCTAATGTCCTTACTGCCAAAAGAATAGAAGTTAATTTGGACCTCATATTATTATTCAATACAGACATGGTGTTATGCAGTAATATTTAATGTGCTGGCATTAAACAGTCTCATGCTGGAAAACTCAATTTCAAGTTTTAACTGAGGTATTCTACAAGTATAATACTTTCTCTAAAACAAATATCATTGCATAGTGAAAGCACATGCAAATATTTAATTAAATAATTTGGCACATTCCAATAAGGACAACATACAAACATCCCTACTCAACTTTTTCCTTTACCAGCATTCCTGGAAAACCAGGAGCGTAAAAGAATTTTCCTTAAAAAGCAGAATTGTTTTCTGTCTTTCTATATTCACCTACACTCTGGAGTATCTATCACTGTCTACTTACATCTGGGGCTGAAGTTATGCGAGTCCATGAAAGTGATTGACAGGGGATCCTCTGCATGCAGAGTGCTCTGGTCAGCATAACTCCTGTCCATGGCATTCACCATGTGGGTCATCTCCTGACGGGTGGTTCCCATGGCATCCTTGCGCTTCTTTGCAAGTTTGCTGCCCAGCCAAAAAGAAAAAAAAAGTAAACCACCTTAATATTTGATGAATGCTGATGTGTACAGTAATCATTCTCTAAAATCCTGAGTAGCGGAAAAGTTTGACTTATTTCCCTGCGTGCGATTTTTTTCAGCGTGTGATAAAACTGTGCGCCTTGCTATGAAACAGTCATGGTCTCGTGTTTTCTGTACACACAAAATGCTGCAATGGAAGAGCTTACTTCTGTACCCTGGTAGTAGGTTTTTTTTTTTCCCCCTGTGGAGTAATTACACTAATATAAACAAATTAGAGACTATAATTACATTTTAACTGAAATGACAAATAAGAAGCATCTGTGCATGCAGTTTTATCAACCATCTCCATTTAAATATCTGTTTTGATTTTTTAAATGGATAATTCATTCCCCATAGCTTGCGTTGTTGGGAAAAAGAGTCATGTAACCTTCTAAATTACTTTGTTAGTCAAAAAACCTATGAAATAACAAAAGAAGCATAATTATTCAATAAATATTTATATTATATATTTATATTATGTTTTAAGTAAAAGGTTGTGCTGCCCATTCAATATACAAGAGGATACCACACTATGGTCCTGATACTTAACTTTGGTTCTTTAAAAAACAAAACCACTCTTATCATTCTACCTTTTCATGCAGTTTGGGAATATTGCAATTTTGACATTAACAGTCTTATACTCTGACTGTATCACAGTCAAATACCAAGTTAATCTGTACAACTAAGCCCCTCAAATTAACACCCAGTGCCCTTAAAGTGCACACTTCAGAAATATCGCTCAATTCTTCCCTTTTGAGAAAGAACTGGAAGTGATTTTCACTGTCTCCAGGACAAAATCTCCAGGATTTTCTGCTTCAAATGGAAGCAGAAAATATATTTCACTTATAACATAAAGCATGAATCTCAAGTAGCAGGAAGTGTGCAGAGCAGCATGAGGTGCACCTTGGTTCTGCTGAAACCCATAAAGTGCACCAAACTGTTCTGAAATCCTCCTGTTTTCAACTGAAGCCATGACTATAATACATTAGATAGCCAACCTGCTTAGCTGGATAAATCTGACACCACATGGGAAAGACACAATCATCACTCAATATATTGAGTTCTTGAAAACGTATGTTTAAAACACAGCTTATCGTCATAAGCTTCTTCTGCTTAGAATACCATCAAATGCTCTGGTAATTGTTTAGACAGTGTTTATCTTACATTTCTCTTTACTGAAAGGATGGCCAACTCTAAATATTCCATGCACGTTCTAAGAGCAAACAAGGATAATATTAGATACCAATTACATATTATAATATTAGATGTTAGGAAGAAATTCTTTACTATCAAGGTGGTGAGACATTGACAGCAGTTGCACAGAGAGGCTGTGGACCTACCCTCTCTGGGTGTGTTCAAGGCCAGGTGGAATGGGGCTCTGAGAAATCTGGTGGAAAGTGTCCCTGACCCACAGCAGGGGGTTTGGAACTAGATTATCTTTAGGGTTCCTTCCAACACCAACTACTCCGGCATTCTATGAAGAATATTAGTGTAAATTGTCCTCCCATTTACTTGTTGAGTCCTAGGAAAGTTCACCAGATAGGACCTACACTGCTCTAGAGAGCAAGAAGTGCTTCATGCTTGCACATATTTAAGAAAATATGACAGGGCTGTTTCTTAAGTTAACAATCTTGCTTCACAATGAGGGACCACAGTATAGAATATGGATGGACAAAGTCCTCCTATGAATAGTAGATTCTTCCACCAATCACACTCATGTCCTTATTTTGTCAGATTCCTCCCCCCACCCCCACCCCTTTGCTCCATCTACAGATGGAATAGTTGGAAAATTACTACTCAGTAACATTCTTGCTACAAAAATCTCAAAGGTGGTCTCTAAACCTATTATTTTTTCATCAAACTATTGTTTGAAGGGGTTCTGTATCAGTTGTTACACGAAAAATAAAAAAATCTGTTGGCTGTCCCCCATAAAATGCTTTATTTTATACATTTACTCCACACATTTCTTTTAACTTAAGAGGAGCTGTTTTAAATGATACTCTGGTTGAACAAATGAAGACCATAAGGACTTCTAAGAGTGAAACTGCTTGAGTTTTATAGCTGGTTCCCAATACTATCAAAGCCTCCATAAAACTAACATTTCTAGTTCAAAGGAGTTTTTTAAATTTCAGAGCCTTTCAAATAGTCTCTATACATTGAAGATCACCTTTTTCTACCTTTTTTTCTACCTTTTTCTACCATCACCTCAGAAACAGAACAAAAACGACTATTACATCTCATCTCTCGACGATACTAAGCTTTTCTTTGAAGCATCACTTTGTAACAAAACCTGCTAGATTTGCTAAATAAATCAACAGCTATTAAGGCTTTTTCATGCTATTAGCTTATTACAGTAGCTACTTTCTAATTCTTATGCTCTGCTTCAATGTCTAAAAAGGCCTATTGTGCTGTGGCGCTGCAACCCAAAGCTGCTGGGAAATGGGAGGACAGCTTTATTGTTCAGCAGCTCCTGGGTCTCTTGGGGTTTGACGACTTCTTTTTCCTTCCCTTTCCTTTTTTTTTTCCCATTCCCTTGCTCAGCTAAAGGCACATGCAATCCCTGCTTCGTGATAGTTAAGCGAATCATTAGGTTAAAGAACTTGAGGCTGACAGAAAGCATAAATGATTCTCATTATCTGCTGAAAGGATTCAGTTGGATTAATCTGCTCAGGTGGGTGTTACAGTGGTTGGAGAGGAAAGGTGCTCCATCATAGGATGAAACTGTGTGGTTAATTATCTTGAGTAGAAGCAACTGTTTTTTTAACACGGAAATTATAATTTGTCACAATAAAAGAGAATGGCAGTTAACTAAACCAGCTGATATTTTAAAAAAAAATTATTTTAAAGTTTGTTTAAAGAAGTCAACTAACTCTGCTTAGAAATGTGGAAGAGCATTATTATCGGACACCAGAAGTTCATCAAAGCACTCAAGCAAATCCTCAGAACTCCTCTGAAGTCAAGTGCTTTATGCATTTATTTAAAATGAAGGATGCGTGTAACTGCTTGCTCAATCACAGACAAAATTGTCACAGCGCTCACAAAAACTCATTTGGTCACAAAGTATTAAAAAAGTCAGTTTTGCTTCAATGAAGCAAAACTTTATACAAACCAATGCCATAAAATAAGATCCACTTTGGGATGTGTATGCAAAGTACCCCTAAAGCAAAAGAGGCAGACCATAAACTATTTATAAAAGTTTGGCATCTGCCTACAACCTGCATAGGAAAATGGTGTGCAAGATCACTCCTGAACTGATACTGAAGGATGTAGTTTGTGATTTACAGGCACATTTCACTAACTTGGAAATGGGAAAAGATTTTTTTTTCCTTTGTGTGATGTGTTCCTGTGAACCATAATGCAAATTAAATTATGATTATAATAAAATTAAAGTGATAGTTATGGAAAAAACTGTAACAAAAAGCTAAAGTCTCAATATACAGTTAGAAATACAATATCCCTTTAAAAAAAGAAACAACAGGGTAAGAATAACAGGAACAATGCTACAAACAATTTTTCAAGCCTGAGAACAAGGAAAGGTAACTTTTATAAATAAAACTTTGGTAAAATCATAGAGACTGTTTTTCTTTTTTAAAAAGGGATACTGCATCTTTAAAACACATAAAATAATAAGTCACCCGTATTCTACTTACAGATAGTAGGAGTAAGAATAGTAGCTCCTCCTGGCAAGCAAATCACAGACAGTGGAAAAAGAGAAGCAATGGTGAATGAAAAGCGTGACTCTGTCACATCCAATAAAGCAGAGAAATGTGCGTTTAAAAAAAAAGTTGAAAAATTCATGTTTCTTTGGTTAGCATTTCAACTTGCTCATGCACAAACTAGCCTTACTTTGCCATGCAATTAAAAACAAACAAAAACAAAAATTAAAAAACCCCTAGCGTATAAAAATGATTTGTTTTTCAGAAAGATCACTTGAGAAAATTACATGCTGAGATTTCACTTATTGCCAAAAATTTTGAAAATTAAATGGATTGTGTAACTTCAACATGCAGTTCAGCATAATATAATGATTACTGCCTAGATGTCATGACAAATGAACAGCTGTGTACAAATCTTGTCAGCAGATATGCCTTTTACTTTTCAGTCACAAAAAAATAAAGGTTCCATTAATAAATACATTTAATCAGAAAACAATTTCTTGTCATTCACTTTAACATATTTATCAGTACACAGTTGTATGCATATATGTTTGTATGCGTACTGTGTGTAGCTATATGAGTACACACATTTTAAAGAAAACTGCACATTTCCAGCAGACATGTGTGTACTGGCATATCCACCACACATTTCCTGAATGCAAACATATGCTTTCTATTTTAAAATCTTACAACTGGAAATGCTGATGTAGTCATGCTAAGCATTAAAAACATGGAAGGTAAACAAATGGAAGGAAATGAAGGACATTTGGAAATAGTCCAACAATGATTTTGAAAATAAAAATGGCATTGCTTGTTAAAGATGCAGTATCCCTTTTCTTAGCTGGTTTGATTACTCCAGTAAAAGTCTGTAAAAGCTGTTAAGAGCTTCATTGAGGAAAACTTCAAACCAATTTGTACAAAATGATCAGGCAAAGCCTAAAACATCTCGAGCTTATGAAGAAAACTGCTTAAGTACTCCATTTTTCAATAAAATGTAATGTTGCATTTAATCAGTTTGAGATAGCGGTGGCTGTGCATACGATTTAATAAACCAATAAAAATGCAGAAACCATTGTTTTATTGACTTTTCCATCTAATAAGCTGTGGTCAATTCGGGTACCAAAAGGGATACTACATAATGGATCACTGAATAGGTACACTACAGAGGATGATTCAGACGGATCGGTTTTCAGTCCCACCACAACTACGTGAAGTGTGTTTTTGTATGTGTGAATGTGTCAGAGTCTTTACAGCTGCTGCTGGCTTCATTATATGAATTGCCCTGATTCACTAGATGGACTGATTTAACTCAGGAACACAGTTTTTCTACGCTTTTTGTAAGAGACCTTGACTAAAGCTGGTGTAAAAAAAGTGCCCATTTTCACTAAAGGCAGAGGGGGAGAAGAATGGCACACCTACAACATATGCAATAGACAACCAATTAAACTATCGTGATGAAAAATTGCTAAACATTAAAGATTCATTAAGCAGGTTAATTTCTCACCTATTTAGAATACAAAATACTAGAGGAGTTTAGAAATATTATGTGCTATAGAATGACGATAATTTCTAAAAGAATACTGCCTTCACAGTTTCTGAGGAGGGAAAGGGGGGGAAAGGTGAAATTTAAAAATATTACTTCACATATATAATTAACTCACTTTGGTCAAACAATTCAATAGCAAAAACTTGAGCCTAAAAGGACTCTGAATGGAAGAGGCAAAAAGGACAGGATAAATGTACACATGGATTTGTTTGTTTGCTATTTGCAAAACTAGTCAATCACATCTGGAAGTGACTGACACTCTGTAGTGTTAGACAGTCTTGTTCTCACACACAAACACACGTGCACACACAGAGAATTTTCTATTAAACATAAGGGGACCACTGTAACACGCACTAAGATGGTATTTCCCAGCACATACCTTGCTACAAAGCTAAAATATAGAGATTTCCACCTAAAAGCTGAAAAACAACTTCTTTTTTTTTGTTTTTCAAAAGTGGTGTAAATAAAGAAGGCTGGCTGACTGTATGTCTTTTTTGCACGTGATGAGTTGAACCTTTTGCATATGTGTTAATTCTCAATCACAGAGGTAAACAACAGAGAAAAGTAAAAGCACTTTTGGGAAAAATCACATATGTAGCTAACTAACACAGAACACTATAAGCATACCTAATGTTTCTAATGCAGACGTTTCTTCTCCAAGTTATATATCTCCAGGGATAATTGTAAAAAGGCAATAAATTAAAAAAATCTAATGCAAACCAGCAATCATAACATAGAGAATGATCTTAATCTTTAAAAAATAATAGCAAGCTGAATTTCAGAGGAATATACGCAACAATGACAAAAATATTTTTTTATGACAAATTCTGAAAAAGGCAAGGGAACGCAACGCACACACCACGGGAAGGCAAAGGGCTCGTTCTATCCAAGAGAAATCGGCTTGTGCCACATGAAGGGGACCCGCCAGGGATGGGTTGCACAAAGAGAGAGGAACTGGTTTCTAAACTATAACTACAGAATTATAGGGACGTATTATGGACTTTTATGCCAGGTTAAAAGAGTTGCAGCTACTGGGAAGGCTAGGCTTCGAAACACTGACCAAGCAATAGGATAGCACAAGTTACTACAGGTAGGAGCATTGGGATGCAGGGAGAGCATTGAACAATGCCAGAAGATGGCGATATTGCTTACTGTCTAAGAAAGCACTGAAAAAAATTTAAATTCACTCAAATTAATACACTTTTAAACAATATCATGCACTAAGGACTCACTAGATAATTTTACAGTGATGTGGTATGACTTTTAAGAAAAAACTCCAAGTTTACAAGAGCATAAAGAGAGGTATAAAATTACATTATTTTCAAGTTGTGTAACATACAAATAAATACAAATAACTCATTAGAGCCGCATAGAGAAAATAATATTCATTAAGTGGTTAAAACATGAAAAGTGCAATAAGTTATTATTTTTTCTTTGCTTTAAAAAATAAAAAAGGCAACATGAATTTCAAATCCACCCACTTTAACAATCTGTACATTCTTCCATCTCCAACTTAAAAATCCTTGGAAATAAATAGTATGAGAAAATGTATAGTTATCAGATCTTAAATATGAAGAGATAGTATCTTTAAAGACATCCTAAGAATCACAGCAAAACCAAGAGAAAACACAAGGAACTAATTCAAAAATTGACCAAAAGGACCTACCACTCCTAAAACTTTCTTTTTTCTAAAGACATGTAAAAAACACCCTTTAAAAATAGTTTGATAGGGAGGGGGGGGAAAAAAAAAGATCAATCAGCACAGATCATTTTCCTACCTTTTTTTGACAATCAATATGACAACAAGGAGAAGTAGGATGAATACCAGAATTCCAGCACTTATTCCTGCTATTTTCACCACTCGATCTGTTTGTTTAGCTGGATCCGGAATCACCTCAGGTTCTTCTGTTGCTGCTGCTAAATGAATCAAAAAAAGAAGTTACTTAAATGTGTAAACACTAGAGACAAGGAAATAATTTTGGTGACAATTTTTGAACATGTGTGTGTCAATACAGTAGTCAAAATACAGATAAAGGCATCATGTGTTTAAGCATCTACACATATGTATGTAGACATACTATAAATTTAACAGAACTATAGAATAAGCATAGTCAGAAGGGTCCAACACTTGGCCCTGCAGAGAGCCATCCCCAAGAGTCACACATAGCATGTCCCTCAGAGATTTGTCCTAACACTTGAACTCTACCAGGCTTGGTGCTGTGACCAGTTCCCTGGAGAGCCCATTCCAGTGCTCAACCATCCTCTGGGAGAAGAACCTTTCACTAATACCCAACCTAAACCTCCCCTGACACAGCTTCAGGCCATTCCCTCAGATCCTGTCACTGGGCACCAGACAGAAGAGACCAGTGCCTGCCCCTCTGTTTCCCCTCACAAGGAAGATGTAACTGTAATGACGTCTCCCCTCAAGTCTCCTCTTCTCCAGGCTGAATCAACCAAATGACCTCAGATGCTCCTCACACAACTTCCTCTCAAAGCCCTTCACCATCTTTGTTCCCCTCCTTGCAACAGCATGTATACATGTATATATACAGCTGAATAAATATGTGTGTGTATATATACACACACACACACCTACACACATGCAGAAGTGCTTATGCACCTGGATTTCCAAATAAGTTATGGTATTAAAAAACAGAAGACAAAGCAGAGACAATCTATCAACTTACCACCCTTACTTCATTTAATGTTATTTTTTTCAGATATTAAATATGGAATATTTAACACTGAATAGTAAGAAAGCATTTACACACAAATAAATAGTAAAACAATTTTTCCAAGCCATAATGTGAACCCTAATCTGCAGTACTTCTGTCCTCCATCCAGTTTCAGTTCACCTTTGTACATTAATTCACCTTACAGCATCTGGTCTGAGATCTGCATTCTACTGGGAATTTTGATCCTCTAAATAAGGTCATCCACAAAGCCAAGTTTGAAGTCAGCAGTAGTTTTATTTCTGTTTATAGGCCCTGAAAGAAACCCCACAAACCACTGTTCTACAGAGAAAAATATAATATACATGAAAGTGCACAGCCATTCAGTCTGCACCTCTTTGCATAACAGCCTGGTGTAAAAAGGATCAGGAACAAGAACTTTTCCAGCCTGGTAAAAATATGAAAAATATAAATAGGTTTCAGCCAGGGGTAAAATCCCATGAGATGTTTACTTGTAGAATAGTAAATGGCTTTCTGGTCCTCTAGTTCCTGCTTTCTAGGGCTGTGGCCTTTTCTCTACTCACTGGCATGAAGGGGTGGGTGTGTGTGCTTGCTCTCCCTCTGGCCCTTCTCTCACACTCCACCCAGCATGCAGCAGATGCCACTTCACCTCTCCCCTCGCAGCATCTTCATGTGGAATAAGTTACAAACTGGTGGTATCCTCATGCTTATGTCATTACACAGAAAGTGTCCTTTAGTCTGAAATAGGTTGCTTCTCAACAGATCACCAAAAGCAGCAGAACAAAAACCAAGGTGTAGTCACATGAGAGAAAGGCTACTGCTCCCCTGAAAATCTACTCCATTTAGAAAGCCAGGGTAGTCATTATCAGGGATAATTGGTATCTAATGCTTTCTGGGTTTAACCATGTTACAGATCATTTCTCTTTGTAATCCACATGCAGGAACCCATAGTACCTTTTGAGGGAAGGATACTGCTGTTGTTTAAAATTACTCTTTATTACTTGTTTCTGTAACCTTCATCTCTGCAGTATCTGAACCATGTACAGCTTACCCTCAGAAAAACCTTCTGAGTTAGTGTGCTCTCTTCCAGACACCCACACGAGAGCTAGACAGACAGTGAGAGATCTGGTAGTGCTTTAATCGTAAAACTTAATCATCATCATAAGAATTCATCATTATAATCATCTCTCTCACCTACAGCTTGAACTCTATCTGCTGAGAAATACTAAATGTTTCCTTCTCTATGTAAATACATGCCTGCATGCACACTTGCATACATAACTTGCAAGGACTGAAGGCTGTATATTGTGTTTGTAGAATAAGTGTTGTTGAGGTGTCAAGGGGTGAAAGTGGGGATCAGGCAAGAGATGTGTGCATGTACAACACACACAAGCTAGAATCAATGTTTGATACACATATGATGCTGTCTAACAGAGGAAATGAGGGGCATGACTTTTGAGGCAGAACTGGAAGATGAAGGTATTCAACCTTCTCAATGCTTAAAATGAATCAACTCCCAGTCCCAGTATTAGCCAGGCTGGATGTGACAAATGTGAATGAACATTTGATAAGCAGTAGAGCCAAAAGGCCAATCAGTAGAGTCAAAAGACAAATCTAAGCTAAATATAAATGGCTTTATATGCCAATGGGGGGAAAAATAATTTTTGCTGTATGGAGTACTGAGAAACAGCAAGGACATGGGAAGGGTAAAGAGGGAGCATACAGGAATGGAATATTTGCTGTGTCTGGAATTGTACAATGTGAGTGCAGCTGGGCAGCTCTGACCTAGCAAAGGTAAGAACTACTCAATCTGCACAATAACTAAGGCTGGAGCAAAAGATTTAGTTGTGTGGATGGAGATTTAAGCCCAAGTCTCAGAGATTTCAAAATATGAATGATAGGGATTGAATGTGACCTGAAGATGTACTTCAAAACTTGAAGGCTCAAAAATACATCCATCACTACAGGCTTGAGCTTTGATCAGGACAGTTGTATTTTGAAAGGAGTATTAGTGATGGGAGAGTGAAGGGGAAAGAATGACAGACCTGTTTCCTACTTCCCTGGACAAAGATAGGACACCTATAACTTGATAGAGTAAGCTGCAATATATGTGCTTCTCAGAATCATGTTTAAAACTACTGCATGGCCACACACACAGTTGTTTCATTCAGAAAAGTTACATTAGAAAAACAACTATTCACATTTCAGAAAATTTGAAGGAAAGGTAATGGAGGGTGTTTACATAATTGGTTATGGCCAAACTTAGGCACAGGTGTTTTATTATATACACTCTAGGAAATGATTGGTTTGGATCACCAGTAACTTCAAAATGAAGCTCTCTGTCAAGTCTTTTGAACAACAGTGGAAAGCCAGAAGGATATCTACTGTTTGACCATTTGTTCTTGTTTCCTTACATTAAGGGTTTTGAAGTAAGGGACAGTAACTCATTCCATGAACTTTAAGGCTACTTATGAGATAAAGCTGATGCCCACTAGAAATGTACCAGAGAGTCCTAAATTAATTGAGAAAAATGTCATTGAATAGTCATACACTAACCAAGTGTATAATCAGTGGATGAGCCTCCTATACCCAAAATGCTAAAATCTACTGGCAAAACGATACCTGTCTTGCCAATATCAACAGAAAAATTGCTTTGAACTTAAATGAATCCAGGACTATTATCTGCATATTCCCAGCAACAGATAATATATGCATTCTTCAGACTAAATTCTACATTTGGGGACTACATGAAAGTAATCATAGATATAAATCACACTGTAATCTACGTGAATTGCATGCAATGACTATTTTGAGGAAGCTCTTGAATGTAGCATAGAATAATTTAATCAAATGTATGACTTTGAAAACATTTTGTATTAGTTGTGTTTTAACTGTGATAAAGTGTGTTGTAATAACCATGTGTGAGCTTACATGGGTAAGCTCATAACCAGAGTGAAAAATAGAAAAACCTTGTGTCTACATGTTAAACCTACATATATAAGTGAATATTTCCTGGCTGCTGATTGCACAAGGACTACAGCAGCAAGTAAACTTCTGCTTACTGTGAGAACTTGCTCTCTCTTGTCTCTCTACAAGACAACCAGGATTTAGTACTCTGAAGTGGCTCTTCTGCAGGCTGAACTGCTGATTTTGTCAAACCAAGCCACTGAAATAAACAAGGCTTCATCAAGAAGAAATCTTGCCTAACCAATCGAGTGGCCTTCTGTGATGGAGTGACTACATCAGCGGGCAAGGGAAGAGTTAGAGAGATCATCTATCTGGACTTTTTGTAAGCCTTTGACATGGTCCACAACAACATCCTAACACAATATCTCTAAATTGGAGAAATACAATTATTTTCATAATTGGAATTAACTACGGTATATTTCTAAGAAGGGCAAAAATACTCTAAAATTATTTAAATTATAAAAACACCTGCTTTACTAATTTTTAATATTCATTTTTAGTAATGTAGCCCTGCAACCCTCTCTTATATCTTGAACATCAGACTCTATTAAAAGGTAATTTATTGATCTGAGAAAGAACCCTGCATGGTAACACAATGATCATCATACAAAAATGGACTCTCTATTGACTACTAATTCCTTTGGGCAGCCTTACTCTAATGGACCATGAATTAAGTGTTAATTTTTACAATATCTTTGCCTTGCATATCAGTATGTTTTTTGCACTTTGATCCTGTAAATCCAAAAAGAGAGAACCCTGCAGTTTTCAGCCCATACAAACTCATCTTCCATAAAATTTGCAAGAAGAGCTTCTGACCTGAAACAGAGCGTTAACTACATCTTCCTCCTGTACAAAAATTGCTGCCTGCACTGAAGATTTATGAGCTAGACTGGGAGGTGAACACTGGATTTTAGCAATTTATCTACTTGCCTTTCTTCTGAACTAATGAACAGCAACAACAATCATATTCCACAGTTCCACTCACAAAGTTCATAAAATAACTCGATCCAGTGATTCTGACTCTGCACATAGCCAGTAACAGTCACCATATAAGAAGTTGTTCTCCTTGTTTTAATAGATGACAAAGGGGAGCATTGAATCAGTCAACTTCCATGATTAATAGCATGAAGTTCAGCTGTGAACAGCACTAAATTAGACTAGTGTAGCTAACTCTCTCAGGGACAGTAAAATTCTATCAGGTGAGGTAGAGTCCATCTTCTCACAATTTCCTGATGTACTTAATTACTCTAATTTTTTTAACTACATTTTTAATCAAACACATCAAAAATCCTATATCCACTTCTAAAATTGAGCATATACAAATTATTTACACTTAATTTTTGAAGCATACTGTGGCATAAGGAATCCAGTCACGGCACATATTTCTTTCCTGTCTTCTCCTTCCTTCTGTGGTTCAAAATTTACACAGAGCCTTGCAAAATTGTCAGAGAATTTATGACACTCAGCACAAAATCTATTCGCCTATACCTTCCCAAGAAGATGGTGTAGGAATCAAGATAATGATATTCTACTTACTCATCCAAACACAATTATTCAAGCAGAAAATTCTGGTAGGATTTTGAAGGGCTGTTTGCATGGTACCACTAAGAGAACAGCCAGCCTTCCAAAAGACAGCTTTTAAATCAGAAGTTTTGAACAACATTTTTATACATAACCTTCTCACCATATGATTTGACTCTCTTAACATTCACAGCATTTTATTCTGAGTTTCCTTTGTGTGAGCAAGGGATGAAACACAGTTTTATGCATGATTAAAGCTGCTATTTTATTACACTGCATTTTCTTTGAATGTTAATTTCTGTTTATGGCAGATCTTTGAATTCTCACAAACTGGTGTTATTGCTGCATAGCTTGAAGTTCAAAATAGCTGTGCTCAAGATAATCTGTTCTGCACTTTTGTTATGTGACATTCAAAAACTTTTAATTAAATCCAAGAATGACATCTGAATGAGTTCAACAAGGTAACATCATGATAACATCAAATGAAACTGAAGGTAGCTCTGGAGATGTCAGTCTACCAACTGAGAAAAGGGCTTGTTGAAAAACCAGGTGAGATTCTCTGATAAATATTTTTTTAGACTTGTCTGCCCTGTGTTTTAATCATCTGGCCAGAAAGACTGTTCTGCCTGCATCAGTCTAGTTTTTTCATTGCTTTGCTACAGTAATAATCATTGTGCAATTAAGGAATTTTTTTGTAAGTCTGAAATTTAATTAATGAATTCAAGTTCAGCAAGGGAAGATCCATAACCACTTTTAGCTTTATTAAGTTTAAAAAAGTGTGATTCTATTTGCTGAAAACATTTTAATGTATATTTGCAGGGATCAGCAGACAGGATGTGCAACTTGCTCTAGCAAACCATGCACATGATTCATGAGGTCTTACAGATATCCTCACATGGGTCACTTTGGTACAGATCTACTCATTTTTCTTTCTCAAGTTGAAAGCTGAAGATATATTTAGTGGGAAAGGAATCTCCACAATTATTCCTTCCCTACAGCTCCTAAAGACTTTTTCTCCTGGTCTACAGCTTCTGGGAGATGAAGGCATGCCAGAAATACACTGGGGTTTGGATCCATCTAACCTGTCTCCAGGTTTCTAAATTACAGATTTTTAGGGTAGCATTATTAGAAAGAAAAATTGTACATGATTGTGAACAGAAAGTGTGATTCCCCAAGCTGTGCTCTGAAGTGTCAGGTTCATCCCTGTCACCATGGTAACCAGGTTCATGACTGTCCCAAGGAAGAGAGTTTAACAGGCTCTGCCAGTGAAAAGGGGGAACCACCAGCCTCTTCTCTGAACTTGTCCTGAAAGGGGAGGGTAGCGAGGAGATGCTTAGATAAAACCTGCTGTCTCACATTTGTGTTGCAACATACTGTGCCAAATTTATCCTCGTGAGTTTCCCTCACTGGGGGGAAGGGAGAGGTGTCACCACTTCCAGATGCTGCCAGCTAAGCCTAACAGAAGGAGCCCTCAGGGCCCCAAAGCTTTGTTATATTATAAGTTAGGCCTTCATATGGACAAATTTATATAAGACTACATTCTCCATATAAAAGGTCATTGTTGCAGAAATTGATACAGACATTGTTTATGGGCCTCTTTTGATAATTTATGTGCAAAAACAAAAATACAGCTTCAGGGTAACCTCTAGTTAGTCAGATTTGGGATGGTGTAAGGAGCTGTAGAAGTTAAGCAGGGGAAACTCACAGTTGGCTTCGCATACAAATATGGTGTTAAGTAAACAGGTTACATATCCTTCTTTCAGATAATGCAGAAAAATAGCCTGAGCTTATGCTACTGGATACTTTTAAAATTATGAACACGTAGCTTATAAATATTTATATACATTGTAATTAATTAAACAGTCTAGAACAGCATATCTTGTCCTACAATAATGATAATGCTACTTGAAATTCCAGTATAATATGTACATTTATGTATAAAAGACCAGTTCCTGACTAGTGTTGATAATCCCCCTCAAATGTTAATGAATGTTGCTTTGATAAGTCATATACAATAAAAAAACAAAACAAAAAAACCCAATAAAAAAACATCCCTACAACTCTCCAGGACTTTCAGATCACTTAATAGATGGCACCATTTTGGAAGGAAACTAAGGAAAACAGAATCATGTGAACCAAGTTTCTGCTGCTATAACAGTCTGAAACAAAAATTAATGAGGGCTCTGAAATCAGTAATATCCATGAATTTATGACCAATTAGCAAAGAGTTTACCTTAATAGATTCAGAAGTATCAAGTGAAGAAAGTGCTGAATCTGTTTGCCTCAGTAGCTGAGAAACCTTGGACATGAGCAGATGAAGAGAGCCAGAGATGGAACAATGCTGAGGAGACAATGTTCCTGTAACACTGCCCTGCTGTCTATGGGTCACATTGAAAGAGAAAATTGGTGCTATCAATGCCTTTCAACTACACTTGCCACTAAGACATACTTCTGGAGCCATGTACTTTGCAGGCACTTTACTATCTTTAAAACTATGGCAAGGATAGGATTTGGTTATAGGGAATTAGGATGTTCAGTGAATGTTATAATCCACAGGTTTTACAGCTTTTGAATTGCAAGGTGCTGTCCTCTGCAAGAAAACAGCTGTTTGTGCAGAGATAACAAAATTAGCTTTAAGGGAGCTGGCTCAGTGATGCAACCATGCCCCCAGGACATAAAGAGCTCTGGGCCAATACAGATGGCAACACTGAAAAGGCATTTTACACAGAGGTGTAAACTGAAGTTATCCTGTCAGTTTCTAGTTCAGTTGGCTTAGATGGGACCAGACATGAGATAAAAATGTGGGCTAAGGCTTCTGAAACAGCACCTCTCAAAGGGCAAATACGGTCAGAAGAACGTGACTTGTCCCCATCTTGCAACATCATTGCCCAAGAGATTGGAGACTCCTCCTGGTCACAGCCTCTGAGAAAGTGGAGGTGGCTGAGCTGCCTCTGGAACTTTTAACTCCAGAACTTTCAGAACAAATTGTGTTGTTGAGCTCTACACATGGATAAATTCGAGTCTATTTGTTAGTCTACTCGACACCAGAAAATCCATTACACCACCTTTTTTTCTTCCCTCTCATTCTGGACTTCCTTAGCTTCAAAACAAATAACAAATATTTGAAAGGGATCAGGATACCATATTTCAGGGGTCTAGTACTGTGTTTTTTCAATCTTTGAAGTTCTCTTTCAGGCCACTGTTTCAAAATTGTCAACAACAGTGCAAAGGTTGGAGATTTGCCTGAAAAAAATCCTAATCTGCATGAGAACTCAGGTCTTTGAACCTTATAGATCTTCTAAAAAGTAAACTGTGAACATATTAAGTGCTTGTTATAAAATACCAGATCTCATTGTCTAATTGCTGCATGTTTGAAATGTGGAAAAATTCAGAGAAATACCTAATGTGATTTTATTTTTGGGGGGAATCTGGTTAATTGTATGTGTCTTGCCAAAAACAATTTCAAAATAAGGCCTTCTTGAGACCTTGAGAGCTTGATGTATTTCTTTCAGAAACCAATATGGAAGCAGAGATCTAAAAATTAAATTTTTTTTTCATGGCATGTGTACTAACAGACCTTGAAAAGGGTACGTAAAAAATGGATGTAGAAATATATAACATGCATGCTGTAAAGTACTGGACTGAAACAAGAAAATATAGACCACTATTGCTCTCTGATTTTCTGGAAAGGGGTATTGACTAAGAGTGATCTTAAAAATTGTTACCATTTCTTAAGGTCACTGTGATTACTTCCCTTAAAAGCACAATGGGCCTGTTGTAAGACCTGTTGCAGCATTTTTTCTTGGGAACATATAAAAGCAGTCAGCCTGTTGCTAATGAGATCATTTGTTAAGTTAATGTTTGGCTACATTACAAATTAATAAAATTTTAAGTTTTACTCTAAACAAACTGCCTTCAAAAAATAAGTGTTTTTAAAGATAAAAATCTCTCTTGATGTTATAAAATTTCAGCTGTGCAAGACACTGCACTAAGTTGCCTGGTGTTAACAATGAGTCCTGTATGACTTGTTAGCTCAAAATTAATTCTTAAAAGAAAATTATTTAAGAAGCAATGTTTGGTAGCAAATATACAAAAATGCCTCATCTTCCCACCAGATAGCATTTAAGAAGTTTAGCAGGGAAAGTACATTATAATGATCATTATTACTTATATAGGCACATTACATAGTTTATGTGGAAAAATATTACTCTCCAAAGCCCGAAGTTACATTTTGCTATATTTATTGAAAATAACACTCTATGAATAACTTCTGCTAATTTAAGCAACTATAAAATTGCAAGTGAGAATTTGCTGGTAGTGTAGGAGTTGCAGAGTTAATGCAGACCTGTGTAATTATGCTGAAGGAAGTAAGGACAGCTTAACTCTCCTCCACCAGAAAAGTGCAAACTCTCACCCCAAATGATAGCTCAAAATACAGAAAATGAGATGAAAAATTTTCTTATATCAAATGCAGTGTTAATAACATTGCAGATGGAATCAAAAGATAGAGAAAATGAAGAACAGAAATAATCTTTCCTTTATTATTTCCAAAAAACCAAACCCACACAAATTAAAGCTTATATAAGGCTAAATCTAGCCTTTGATAGCAGCCATCAATTGTTATTTGCCATTCGGGATGGTGAAAGGCGAGAAAATAAACAAAACCCCTCCAAGAAAACAAGTGGTTAATTCTTCCTTTGGAGGTAGGTCCTAGTTTTTCCAAATATGCATAGATGAAATTCTATACAGAACATATAGATATATATATAGTTTATATATAATCTTTAATAGCACACGTCTGTTCTTAGTATCCCAGATTATTACTGTCATGGCTGCCAGCCTTCAGTATTTTTTCCTGCAAAGTTTAGTACTTTTTCAAATAGAGTGAAAGAGGATATATATATATACACACACACTCTGAAGGAAGAAAACATGCTTTCTTTCACAAGAGTTATATTCTTCCATTTAGAGAAATTTCTTCGACCTTCTTCAGTTCTATAATACCTTAATGACATGGTGCAGTGTTTGTAGGAGTCCACTAGGCTGGCTGAGAAACAACTACACTGGAAGTGCAACAGCCATGGCAGAGAACCTTTTCTTCACTTTTAAAATCTTCCCATCTGAAGAGCTTTCACTCCCAGAAAGCCACATGGGTCAAAACTCTTGAGGTTCTCCTGAACTTTTTAGCACTAATAGGTGTCTAATAGCAGCTGGATGTCTGGGAGCATGAGGGAAAGGCAAATATCCTCTTCCAAACCAGTGGGGGGGTATCACCCAGCTGTACATCACAGCAGGCTGCAAGTACTATCTCAGCCATTACCCTAATTATGCAGTTGCTCCCAAATCTGCTTATCCAAATACATCTGAAAGGTCTTATGTCAGCACTTTAAGCTCGGCCACCTGATTTTGGACTGAAACATCCAAAGCTGTGGTGCTTATCCCTGCGAGTATACCAGCTGTGACGTGAGGGCAACAGCCTTTAGCTGGCTAAAAGCTTTGTCATCTTCTGCTACCCCACCATTTCCAACCCAAATATGTTACCTAAGCCTTAAACCCTATGTAAGAAGTCAAGAGCTGGTCTCTAGGCTTGTTCACCACATCTGACATCTAGAAACAGCCATAACGACACTGCAACAACACGCAGCTAAAGCAATGACAACTGTATGAAAAACACATCAATAATCACAGCTCTGGCTTGACTGTCATTGATTATTGAGCTCAGATCAGGACCTGTAATCATATTAAAAGCCTTTCATACTGTGTCATTGCCTCCCTTTCTATATATTTCTACATTATTAATATGTCAAAGAAACTTTCAAGCAGGAAGAGGAGATGGCAGTCCTGCAGGCTACAGGACAAAATATGCCAGCAAGAAAAAATACTTAAAGTGTATTGCCACTTTCTGAACCTTTAGGTCTACTTTTTCATATTTTTCCCTTTAATACTGAAGCTGTTACCTTCAGACCTTAAACTCTAATTACTCTCCCTCATCTGAAAAAAATAATTTATTTTTTTTTATTTCCATTACTCAAGGAAATAGCCACACAAGACTGATAGGGAACTAGGTGTAATAGAGAACTTCCATGATTAAAGATAGATGAACTTTTTACATCTGTTATTATACTGGTTCATAAAAAGTAAAGGAGAAGCAGCTTTTAATTTCACAAAGCACAGACTCTGGCAGAATAGTGAGGCTGTAGGAAAGGTAGTAATGGGCTGTACAGTACGCAGAACTAAAAGGTATCAGTTTGAAAATGACTGGTGCCCCCTCAGCTGCATGTTTCACACAAGTATAGAGTGTGTGGTTGTTCTTATCCAGAGGATGAAATTATCTGCTCTCTATTGGATGTGCCTTGGGCTGCTGCTTTCTCAGCTGGTTTCTCCAGGAAAATACAATTGTATCAAAAGAAAAAAAACCCAACCATATATTTAACAAAAGCTTCAAATTCACATACAATTCAAAAAAATGAAGCCAACTATAACATGCAAATATTGTATTATGATTTATGTAATGGATTGTCAGCAAAGAAGATTACTATTCTGATATTTATGCTTTAAATCTGGTTTTAGGGTTTTCAGTCAGTTGTGATCTGATTAAAATGTGACTGATTTGGAGGAGGAAATCACCTTAAACTGAAGGACTGCCAAGAGCTCTTGAGGTGGCAAAAAATATCTATACTGAGGCCCTGAGCTGTGTCTAACAATGACCAAAACCAAATTTGCACCTTAAAGTGAGAACGACTGTATGAAACAACTGACATTAACACAATGAGTTCTAGTGTTGAGCACACAAGCTAAAAGACATCTGTATTTGCATTGTTCCTTTGCAAATGTGAACTGCATTTTGAAACACAGAGGCCACCCCACACTGTGAGTTCCCATTTATAAGCAGGTACTCCTGGCCATTCATGGCAAAAATGGCCTTTCTTCTTTTCAAGGAAGGGAAAAATGGCTTTCTTCACTGACTAACTTGATACGACTTTAATGAATGGTTCAATTCAGCTTCTTATTGCTTAAAATGCAAACAATGTTATCTATCAGCTTTCTTAGAGACAGATGGCCAAAATTTTCAAACTTGGGCTGATGGATTCACCCTCCTATATTCAGACAGCACCAACACAGGAGATGACTTTCAGATTGCTTGAACATCATAAATCAGATGAACGGTCATACTTTAACTAATATGTGAAAAGAAACCTGAGAAATATATTAGCCAATGAATGGAATGACAATATCTGATAAGACCTTTTCTTGCCTGATTCTGTTGTAATGACAAGACTAGAAAGTACCACTTGAGAGCACAATGCAATCCCATATAATCACACCTGCTATCTACAAAATACGCAGAAAGTAAAATTAAATACAAAACTGTTTGCAAACTTCAAGAATTTAAAAAACAGAAAGCGGAGAACAATAATGTGTTTCTGAAGCAAATATTAGACAACTTGGGACTACATTAAACTTAAAAAAAACTATAAAAGCCTTTTTTTAACACTACAACATTTCAGCAGGACAAAATGCAAAAAAGAAAAGTAAGAAATATAAATTATATCAGTGATTTGTGATTGTAAAATGTCAGTTTAAATTGGACTGGAACTGTATCCCTAACTACACGAATCTGAGAGATATATGCCAATGAAAAGAGAAGCAAATCTAAATGTAGATCTCTTTGAGTGAAAGAGGTGGCCTACTTCTTTCCTTCTTTCCAAAGGCACAAACCAGACCTATTTCAGACATTACTTCATACACTCTAGAGACCCCATTCCTTGTGCTGGTTAGCAATGGGACAGCTACATGTAGACAGCATGTACACATGCTGCCACCACAGAAAACTACCATTAACTCTGCATAAACAGCCTTCCTTTTTGTGAGATGCACAGACCAGGAACACAAATAGTGCTCAGAATCATGACAGGCACTATCAAATCTGCCTGAGGTCATTTACAGATAATTCTTCTTGTGATATATACCTTGGGTCACCATTAGTAAGCCTTCACCTTTAATTGGAGCAAGTACATCCCTTCTCATTTCTTACTGTGCAGACAGAAACAGCCAACCAGCATTACTGAAATGAGGGAAATGGCATTACCTTCTGCTTAACAGAAAATATCAGAAAAGATCCTGTCATTTAACCTTACCTAACCTTTGTCCCTGCTCCACAATCAAACAATTCCTGCCTCAAAGTACTGCACTACTTTTACTCTTGATACTTCTTTTAAGGTTTTTAAGCCTGTATACCTTTTCCTAAGCTTAAAGAAATTATTTATAAAAGTAACCTCTACTGACCAAACAAATGAATCCAAATAAGATTAAGCCTAAAGATAGGCAAAGTAATGACTAAATTTCAGTGTCTGTTTACTTTTTTTAAAAAAAATTATTAGCATTGTGAATGAGTGTGAACAGATTTTTAAACTAAAAAACATTCAAGTTTACTTCAAATATTTAAAATATTCTTTACATTCTCTTGAGACCTGGCAAAATGAACACCTCTCTATCCATTTGAGAATAGGACTTCTACAGAGATCAAGGGGGTTATGCCAGGATGGACAAACAAGGAGTGTTTCAACCACTCTTAATGGAAACTACTAAAAGAAAAGCCTAATTTCAAGATTCTGCATTTGTATCATGAAACATAGTGAACAAAGATGCCAATTTAAGGGTTATTAGTTTACATAACAGCAATACTTACCGCAACATTTTTCATCAATTGGTTTAATGCATTTGCTCTATGATTCCAACAGAATCATATGCAAAAATATCTTATTTTCAGGCATTTAAAGCAAAATGTATTTATGCCCACTAACAAAAAAATGCCTTATTAAACATTCATAGACATTGCAGGTATTTATTAAATCTGTTTTTTCACCAGAAGATATTTTTATATAATATCGGTTTTCACTCTGTTTATTGAACTCTTGCAAAGCCTCTTTTAAGAAATATGAAATAGTTTACTGAGTAACAATACACTAAATTTCATTCTCAGCTCATGGACTTAACAATGTTCACTTAGTGAATATGAATTCTAAACAAGTTTCATCACATTGAACAATCTTACATTAATCTTGACTTTTGGCAAGGATAAAAAATACCATTAATATTCAAGAACTTTTAATTACAAATGCTGATTGGAAACCCAGTGACAACAACAGCCAAATTCACACAAATTTTTTTGAAAAAGGCAAAAAATCCTCATCCCTTAACTCCAGAACTCCAGAAGAAATAGCTCTCTATGCTGGCATGTGCTTCTCCATTAGACCCAAATATCCTTCTCCACTATGCCTGTGCTGCTGCAGGTGGGTAAACAACTCTAAGGAACTCCTGCTCAGAGTTTTGTAGAGACCTTTCTCACATGCTTGGCCCATCAAATACTCTAGTAACAGAATATGCCATCTTAGATTGCATTCCTGTCTCCAACACTGGATCAGGGAAGATTACAGCTGAGATTAAGCTGAGTTAGGTTCAGAGCTGGGTTATCCCTCCCCCTTCAAACAGGGCTTCTTGTACACAAGGGACGGTACCAGACACAGTGAAATGAACAGAAATGGTTTGAGAATAATTACTAAAGTGAAAAGAAGTCTTTTCACCTTAGCTAATACATTAAAAATTTCAAAAGGGCTGTGGGCAAAACAGTGAGAGTAGTACACAGAGATTTTTCAGGGAGTCTGAGCTCAAGGAATCTGGGGGAAATGCAAGTATGAAGTAGCACACTCTGGGAGTTATAATTCTTCTCGTTTTCCCACAAAGGCTTAAATTCTTAAAATTCCAGTTAGTTTCAGGTAACTGATGGGGAAAAATAAGCACCTCATTGTCCTGTGCCCATTGGTATCTTTTTTCTAAATTCAGAGCTAATGAGGAATTTCATTAATATGAAACTTCAGAACATCAGATTTGAATCATCACTGTAAACCTACAAAGGGGAAGAAATTTTACTAAAATTTCTTCCATTCTCAGTGGAAATTTAATATTCTGAAAAGCATGACCATAAAGTCTAAGCATTGTTAAGGAATCTGTCTGGCTGAGGTGGAGTAAACCTTCCTCACTAGAGTTGTTAGGGTGTTATGCTTTCAATTTGTGACTAAAACAGTGTTGATAACATTGTTTTAGCTATTGTTGAGCAGTACTCGATGCACAGCATCGAGGCTTCCTCATTTCTCACACTGCCCCAAGGGGTATCCCGTGTCATATAAGGTCATACTCAAATAAAAATGGGGAATTCTATTTTTCCAAACCGTGGGCATAGTCTGGGTATGGGCCTAGGTGTGGGAGGTAGTGCGTGACTGTCTTTGTATCGTATTTTTAAAAAAAAAAAAAAAGATCTTTTCTTCATTTAAACCATTCTTAGCTCACAGGGTTTCTTACTTTCCCTCTTCTGATTCTCTTTCTCATTCTGCTGGTGAGCAGAGCAGCTGAGTGGGTGCTTAAATGCTGGTCAGGGTCAATTTTCTACCCTCCAAAAAGTACACAGAAAGGAAAAAAAAACCAAACCAGCAACAATGAAAATTGTTCAAGATCTTTTAAAAAAAACCCAACCCAGAGAAGAAACCCAAAAGCTACTTATACCATTGTCCATTTATATTCAGGTTGGTTGTCTAAAAACTAATGAGTTTTTTCTTCTTATCCAATTAACATGACATATTTTTAACACTCTATTCAGTTAGTTAGTTACTATACTGTAATTGGCATGTCATCTCTCCTAGCTGAACCTTTAAAAGTCCTTTCAGGTATTTATTTCAGACAGAGCACTCTTAACAGCTGAAAGAGTGGAAACAGAAAATAAACAAGCTTGGGAGTAACAAGGATCTTGCACTTGAGCTACAAGTGTTTTCAGATAAAGGTAATGTTTGGCATAACTCTTTCTTTCCACAGTGTCTCTTTTCCCCTTCCTCACTCTGCTGCTTTTACAGCAAGGTAAGATAAGGTCATAACACATTTAGCAACCTTAACCAAAAAACAGCCTACACTAACTGGCACATTTTCACACCCTCTCTTTTTTTTTTCTTGCTATACCTCTCTTCCCACCCCTCATTTTTTTTCACACAGTATTTAAGGCAGTTAAAGATTAAATGATTTGAATGTCAGACTTGAAAGGTAAAATACTCCAGTTTGCCACAATTTTTTTTGAGAGGATGAATGAAAAGGGAATAAATGACACAGTAGTCCTTTCATACCCCTCTTCTTCTTTCAAGAGCATTCTTTATTTCCCTCACTTTCAATTCAACCCATTCACAAAGGATTAGCATAACACATCTTTTTATGCTTGTAAGGGTTACAGCTGTAATCGCCTCACCTCATCACTTTACTTAGAAATCCTGTCTCCAGAGGAGTAATTCGATTACTCACAACAATCCAACTTTTGCCTAACCAAATAGGAATTCATTATAATGCTGTGCTGCTTCATCAGTTTACTATGAGTGGATGGGAAAAATATAGCAAAATGAATAGCTGGTGTGAAAGGAAGAAAGTAATTGTTGGCTAACAAAAGGCTGCCAACAAAAGGTAGGATGACAAGCAGAAATTCTAAGTCCCATGGGCAGGGTAGCCTCCAAACTACTAATGACTTGAGAGTTTTAGAAGTTTTGGGTTTCAAATAGGTATGGAAACTTTGTAAATTGATGAGAACACCTGATTGCTTCAACCTGACTAGTCTTCAGCAGGTACTGGGCAAGTGTGTAAAAACCTGAGGCAGAGCTTTTCCACCTGCTGAAGAATCACCATCATCTTCTCTTGGTGAAAAACACATTCATATTAGTCCTTAAAATGGCTTTTCTTGTCTTTTTCTTCTAAGATTCAAAAATGTACAGGAAGTAATCTTGGCTGCATACTGCTTCAAAGTAAAACTAGTGCTATCCTTAGCAACTGTCAGTGGATAAGGATAAAAGAAAAAGATAATAATGAGGACAACTGGCATCTCCAAATGACTTCCAGTTGTCCATATGCCCACAAGCACAAATCTAAGAAAAACTCACGCTGATTGTGGCACAGAAGGACAGCACTTGGGGCAGAAGCACAGATGCCAGGATCATTCCTTCTATTTAGAAGTAGAACATTTTATTTTGTTTTGTATTATTTCTGTAGAGTGATTTAAAATGCCCAGATATAATAAGTTCTCAAGTGCAACATTTGTTATGCCAAAGGTTTAGGAGCATTAGGATACAGCTGACAAATCTTTAGCTGTTAGACTGGCTTAGGTTGCTTTTCAGCTTTTGGAGCCCAATAACTATCTTCTTGACTTTTATTTTTATAGATTCCTAAGGATTTCAACACAACATATGGGCAGCATTAAGGGCATTAGGATTTATAAATTCACTTCATCATTATAAAAACATACAAAGTCCGAAATATACTTGGGGTTAAATGGAATACATGTATTACTCATGGTCAAATTAAATATTGATGTGTTTTTGTCTGCATTAAAAAGAACAATAAAACACATTGTTTTTACAGTAGCCATACGAAGAAAACATTCCAGACACGAAGGAAGCAGTTCAGTGCATTTACTTTAGTCTGATTTCTTTTTCAGCTGGAATTTCTTTATACTTAAAGTTGCTGCTCTTTTACATTCTTCTAGGCAGTTAACCTTTATTGTGATGTGTGTGTACTTTACAGTGACTGGAAATCAATAACAATTCTGATACCAAGCTCTTTTAGTCTTGAAAAACTTAAAATATCCCTAAGACAGCATATTTCTTCAATACTACTCATGGGAATTTACTAATAATTACATTGTTAGATGTGAGTGGAGAAACTGAGTACGTGAAATAAAAGCAAAACTTCGACATGAAAAAAATCCTCAGCATAGGAAGAATTGTGGGTTATTGTGCAAATTTTTTTAAACATATACATGACTGCAATAACTATGTTCACTCTACACAAATAAAGTATCTGTATTCCTTCTCTTTCTTTCTTCCATAGTTAAAAATCAGGAGAGCAATCTCCCTAACCAAGACCTCTTTCTCTGATCCTAATGAGACTTCCAGTTTCAAGAGAGAAATCTACAGCTGCACAGAGAGATGGGGCAAGATCCAGCATCCGGCCTTGAATCGATGAGACACCTCAAAAAATACACCAAACTGTTCAGGTACAAGAACACACATTTTCTTTTGCTTCCTGACACTTTTTGATTCACTATGGTTTATTTCCTGTAACTGAATTTACAGCACTAATTTTTATCTGAGTATGCTCAGTTTAAGAAATTAATTACTCCGTTTGCAGAAAAGCAGCTCTGATTCATTGTGCAGAGAGTTCAGGCACTCTGAGCATTAGGCAATGCTGTCTACCCCAATGGAAACAAGATCTTTTTCTTCAATAGAGAACTCTCACCAGAAAAGTTGAAATACCTTGCATTAAACTGGCCAGCAATAATAAAATGGAAGAGAGAGTGGAAAGACGTCAGCAGAAACATGAAACCATGTATTAGTGCAAATGCCCCAAACCAGAAAAATGTCCTCCAAATTGCTTAACCAAGATAAAAAAATGTTGCGGGACTGTAAATATCACAAGACAGCCATCATGCTTACAGATAGAACACTGGATAGTGTTCATTAGAGTGATAACTTTTTTACTCTTTGTTGTAAAAAAGCTAATTAGACATTTAATTGGGAGTCAAAAATTACATAGTACACAAAAATAATGTGACACAAACATCAGCAGAATACAAAAATAACTGACAGTTATCTGATCTCATAAAATGACTTTGAAACACAATGGCCAGTTTCAAAGTTGACAAAAGAAATGTATATTACATCTCTACTTAGCTTCCAGCTCAGGAATGCTTTATTTATGCTTCTGTCTCAAACACTTGTATCACAGTATAAATTGGTTCTAATTACCTTAAGTAGCTACATCCTGAGAAGAGAAAAAGATGAAAGACTTACAGTCATCTTATCCTGCACGACTGTATTTCCCCTTTAGCCTAACAAATGTTAAGACAATTTGTTGCAAATCCTACATTTCTTCACATGTAATCTCCAGCTATGGCAATGACAAAATTTGGCTTGATGAAATATTTCAACATTGGGTAGGACTCAAGGAGCCTCTATAAATGGCTGAATAGAGTGTGCAGTACCGCTGATATATTTTGCTTTGACAAGAAGTGGAGCAAGCAAGTCAAATGTGGAAGGAGTTGTATTTGAAGAAATTCTACCATTAGATAAAAAAAGCAGCTGTCACTTGACCTTAGAGTTTTGAAAAACTAGACAAATGTCTTGTTCAGCATAAGATGTTGGCCACGTCTTCATTTGTAAAAAATATTCTAGCAATCAGGGCTCTCTTGTTCTGGCAGTATGACCCCACCTCAGTGACATGGGCTGCATCCTGCAGTCAGGTCCTGACAGGTTCACATCTTGGGCCTAGCTATGCACAATGTGCTACTAACCAAGCTCACCACTCCTACAAGCTGGCTGGTGGCAGGCAAAGCACTTACACCCTTACTGCAAGCTCAGGCAGCAGCAGTACTTGCACAGCTGTTCCTCTCCTCCAAGCTATAGGCATTAGTTCATGCAAAACCCATCTGGTTCAGGTCCAATGCAACAGCACCGTGTGCCTAACATCAATCACATTATGTTTTGATCTATGCAAGCATCACAGACCCCTCTGCCAGCATAGAAAATTGTTCTACCTAAGTATGTGTTTGCATTCATCTAAATAGTTCCTTGATTGGGTTACTCAAACATAAAGCATAAGATTTGTATTTCCTGAAACAATTTGGAAAAATACTTCCAGGCGGTTCTGTTTCGTGGGTATAGAATTTCACTGTCTAAATTTCACCATTGCTAAAGGGACATCAAGGAAGTTGTGATTTCTGTTGGTCAGTACTCTGCATGCATAAATTGATTTCACTTTCTTTGTCTGAGAAAACTCTACAGTTCTGTTTGAATTAAATTTATATTAGTAAAGCTACTTGATTTGGCTAAATAAGGTGACGTCTCAGAACTTATGCTGAGTAAGCAAATGCTTTTAATACAAAGGCAACCAAATTACCAGATTTCATATTTGGACAAGCAAATAATGAAATTCAGTTTTCTATGAGAAGCAGCTGAGTGAGCTGTAGTTCTTTAGGCTGTAGAAAAGAAGGCTCTGGTGGACCCCATCGCTCTCTACAACTGCCTAAAAGGAGTTTGTAATGTGGTGAGGGTTATCTCTTCTCCCAGGTAACAAGTGGTAAAATGTCAGAAAATGGCCTCAATTCATGCCAGGGGAGGTTTAGATTGGGCATTAGGAAAAAATTATTCACTGGAAAGGTGGTTAGACACTGGAACAGGGTGCCCAGGGAGAAATGGTGGAATCACCATCCCCAAAAATGTTTGAAGAATCTGCAGATATGGCACCAGGGGAAAGTAGTTCAGTGGGTTAAGATCTTAGATTTCTTTTACAGCCTTAACATGATTCTGTGATTTCTCAGTTACTAAACTGCCAATGACCTATCATAGAGGGAGGTTTTCTAAGTTGTTTTCAAAAGGAACATAAGAACTTGGTAGATTTACAAATATGGAGTGACTCCTGCAAATTGTCAGTGGCCTTTCCCATCCCAGTGTACAGCATGATCTAGGCTGAAATATGTAAGCAGTTGGTAGCAGCCAGGGAGCACTCCACAGCTCAAATTACTGATCAAAAATCCTATCTAATCATGATGGTTAATATCTGACTGCTGTTCATGGGGACTTGAGACATACATTCCTCAAAAGACAGAGTAATCTGAAAAAACAACCTCCTTATCTGATATGTATGGCAGAATTTTCTGTAAATGAGTGAGTAGGAAAGGAAATACATACAGCAAATCTTTGATCCCATTTGAGATACAGAAGACAGAGGTTCCTTCTAGATGTTTCATTGAGAAGATAAAGCACCCAGTACCCAGGTTTCACAGTGCAGTATCTTAAAAGCCTTTATACCAGGACAAAGAATGATAACCCTTTTTATCAGAGGTATACAAAAGGATGTGCTATGAAAGATGAGCACATGTATAAATATTATAGTTCTATGATTTCAAGAGGAATGGGAATTTTGGAATATTATAAGATAACAGGCCATTCAGGATTAAATCTTTATGAACTACCAGAAGTAAGGAACATTAAAGAACTGTGAGAAAATCTATTTATATTTGCAGAAAATAATTACAGCATGTTAAATTACCAGTTCTTACAAAATTTGTTACAAAATTCTAGAGGATGCAGCACCATCATTTCAAAAAAGAAATGGAAGACTCAATTCAGCAAAATCCTTGAAATTACAAACAGATCAAAGGTTAACTCAAGATTTGCTTGACTACAGGCTTTCTATTGTAATGGGTTAACAAAACAAGCAAATTCACACAATCCGGATGGTGTTAATGTATGCAAAAATTAAGATTCACATTAAAAAATGTCTGTACTTGTGCAAATCAATTCCTTCCATATGTTGAAGCAATTTGAATGCCAATTACAGTAACTGTAGAATCCTATCCCTTCTCTCTCTGATATAGAAAAAGGGTCATCTGTTGTTAAAAACATGGATAAAGCAGTAAAATCTCTTCCAATGGTTCTGGCAAATAGTCAACAGTTTGATTTTTCTGTCATTACCTAATGGTCTCAAGAATTAGCTGTACAACCAGAATACACGCCCTTATATCATAGAATAGTTTGGGTTGGAAACACTGTCACCTAGTGCAGTCTGGGCCCACTATAAAGTCTTGAAGGCTTCCAAGTAGACACTGTGCCACCGATTACAACCCTCTGGGATCTGCCATTCAGCCATTTCTCAATCCACATCACTGTCCACTCATCCAGTCCACACTTCCTGAGTGTGCCTGTGAGGATGTTGTGAGACAATATTGAGGTAGGTAATATTTGCTGCTCTCCCCTTAACCATCAAGGTAATTGCTTCATTGCAGAAGGCAATCAGGTTGGTCAAGCAAGATTTACCTTTAGTGAATCCATGTTTACTACTACTGATCATTCATCTTTTGTCATTCATGTGGATAGAGGCGGCCTCCAGAATGAGATGTTCCATCATCTTTCCCAGGATTGAAGTGAAGATGACTAGGTGGTACCTCCCTGGGTCCTCCTCCTTGCTCTTTTTAAAGACTGGGATTACATTTGCTTTCTTCCAGTCCTCGGGTATCTCTCCTGATCTCCATGACCTTGCAAAGATGATCATGAGCAGCCTAGCCCTTCTTGTTATCCTTAATACCCTTGACCAGATTAAATTATTTGGCCTTGGCCTTCCCTGTTTCAACTTACTCTAAATCTCTCTAAATTCATTCTAAGTGGCCTGACCATTTTTCCACCTCCTGTTTCATCTCCATCTTTCTGCTTATGTTTGAATAATGACAGGAGTTCTTTATTCATCCATTCAGGTCTCTTGCTTCCTTTGGCAGATTTCTTGTTCATTAGGATGTGTAATTCTTGAGCATGGAGAAATGGCAAATTCAGAAACACAGGAGCACGAGGGATGGGAAGATTCCTGTTTTCCATCAGTATGTAAGGACCTGGTTTCATTGTCCCAGAAAGACTCACATTTCCATGATTCTGTGAAGTGTGCAGATATAACCTTTTCTCTACCATATTCACTTTTACCATACAGTGCCATTCTAATTTTATTTGAATGTTATGATGGCATAAGTACCCATTCTTCACCAGAGCAGGATATCTTCAGATTTAATTTCTCACAGTGTGAAACTGATGACACATAAGTGAGGATTTGCCTTAAACTCACCCATTAGCCACCTCATTATGCTGCCTCTGAGCTTTACTCTGCATTTCAACTGCCCATAGAAACCAGTTTTAGCCAATTTATTTTCCAACATGAGAAGCAGGTCTGGCATAACTGGATGTTCTATAATCTTGCTTCAGTGCTGACGATGTGACAGCAATTTAGGAATGCATAATTCAGGGCAATATCCTGCAGTTTCATGGCAGCAAGGGCATGAAAGCAGTGCATCAGAAATGGTTTGTATGCTAGATGTGGAGACGATAAAATGTCCAAGCTTTGTAGCCATACACAGAGTGACAACAACTAATGTACAATAGATATTTCCTTTTATTTGAAGCCAGATGCCTCTTATTTCAGACATGCTGCTTTAACATCCTAAATACTATATTGGCATTTGCTATTCCCTGCATGCCTTTCCTATTAACTGTGGAGTTTTGAAAAAAGTGTGCTGGTGAAGTAGCATTGCTATTCTCACAAATTTCAGTAGTGTAGCATCAGCACAGACTACTGCCTCAGGATATTTTCCACCACAGCAAGGTTAGAGCAGGACCTCTTTCTCCCCTGTACTAATGGCCTGGCCAAGCTCTTGGCAGACGTGCTGAAACAGTCGATAATATGTAGTCTGCTTATATATGTTTGAGTTACCAATACTCAGTCATCAGCAAAGAGCAAGTAACACAACTCAGCACATATGGGACCTCTGATTTAATGTTCAGGTTAAATATTCTGGCATCTATATGGTATTGAATGTGGTTATTTTTCCTATTGACTCAACAAAGCAGATATTAAACAGAAGTGTCAAAGAACACAATGCATTTTAGGACCTCTCTGACAGTAAAGGGTTCTGGAAATCCATCCTGATCAAGCACCTTTATCTGTGCAGCACAAAGGGCATTCCCAGTCCTTTCCAAACTGATGAATTCACACAGAAGTCTCCAGACACTTCCTAAATTGACAGTATTGAAAACCATACACAGGATTGTAATTCTGTTCCCTATGCTTTGAATTCACCTGGTCATAAAAATTGTTTTAACACTGCCTGTAACTAGCCCCTGCTGTGAGAGACAGATGTGTGATAACCATATTATTTCTAGAAAGATCATCCTGCCTACAAGGTCCATCTGCAAGCCCTTCCAGCTGGCATTTTTCCAAAAATAGCCTGGTTGGTACACTACTTCCCACTAGAGCAGAAAGCAGCATGAGCTCCTGAACTTCAGAGCCATCATCTCCTTATGCAGCTGACAAAGCATCAGTCTCTGCATTCGAATAATTTGGCAGCAGTGCCAATCAACCATACTGACTTGCTCTGCAACACATTGGAATGTTTAGGAAGTGCTACTATACTTGGCAGTGCTGCTCCTTGTTTCTAGATGACTATCTAGATGACTAGAACTTCACTTAGCTCTGTCAGAGATGACATGCACATAGTTTAGTAAATCCTTGCAAACTTCATGACAACAAAAGGTGGGACTTCTTTTCATTTAGTTAAAAGTGTTCAGTTAGACACAGAGAAACACAGTGACAACTGATTTCAGGGTCTTAAACTGTTTTCATAAAGGTAAGTAAGCATATTTCTGATTTAGATGTTGCTGAATTTCTTCTGCATTCTTTGTGCTCTTTTCTGATAAATAGCTCATGTCCTTCTTGTTCAGGTGCACAGTGGGCAGCCTTACTGCTAAAATATATTTTGTCTTCTACTCAAAATACCTCAGCATTAGGCAGCTGTTAAAGCAAGAATGAATAATTGCAAAGATTACTTCCTCTGTGGTAAGGTGTTGCATGTTGTCTATGCTGACATCATGCCAATGCAGAGAAAGTGTCATTCTGCCTGAAGAGTACTGACTGCATATAAACACAATTTATAAATCCTAGAGACACCTTTCTCCTCCTTTCTTGAAAACAGTGCTGTCCCTTCAAAAGGCTGGTCTAAAACTTCACTACAGCATATGAGCCAAATTCTTGTAGGTCTGAGGCTGAGCAAGCACAAGATGCCTGTGACAGGCTGTTAGAAGGCAGCAATCTCTGCCTCATCTGCCTCACACACTCTTCAACCCCAGGCATTGCAAGAGGCCATTTCAGCCAATGGTAGAGTTAATCACAATAGAAAATGAAAGTGTACACAGGTTGCCTCTGTGAAAAGGGGTTAATGAGACCAGTCCTATCAGGGGTCAGAGTTTACCTTCTCTAAACTTGTAATTTTACAATGACACAAAGAAAGGAAATATATTAGAAAAGACAAATGAGAGATGGTGAAAGAACAGTAAGAAAAGAGGAGATGAAATACACCCCTGCACCCAGCAGTATTAGAAAAAGGTACTTTTAAATGCATGTGTATTATAAGCAGAATGAAGAATTTTCAATTGCAGTTAAAAAATCTAATGGGTTCTGTAAAAACTCTGGATTTCTAGCTTTATGCCTCCATATTCTCTGCAATGGATGCAAAACACTCAATGCCTATAGTCTGATTCATGAAATAATATTTGTAATGGGTGAAGAGACCTAATAAATCAAACATCTACTAAAAAAGTATATATGCTAAGATGCTGATCCTTGTACTGTATCAACATTCTTCTTCTAATATTTAAATATAAGCTAGAAAACTCTTCTTGAATTCTTACTTCTAAAATTATCATTCTTTAGGAAATCTTTAAGGTTGCTAAGATTTCAATCTTTGTGCATACATGAAAATACTCACATTATAGGTTTTGTATCTGGATATCTGGAAGTGTCTCTCACTTAACTGATTTTTAAATAAACATCATCAAATATTCCATCAAGGGATCACACAATTTTTTATTTACAACCAAAGGTATTACTTATCAGAACTAGCAGATGTGGTTGCTCGGTGAGCTACTGAAATTTCATATACAAAAGAGAAAAATATGCCATGCCAATGTTCTGTTTCCATGTTTGGAAAGCTCAGCAAGTCAACTAAATTCTCCTCCTTGAGTGATAAAAGACATTATGCAAAAGACCACTGAAGTTTAAACATGCATATGAAAATGCTTTTCATATGAATGTGTGAAAAAAAAAAAGATGTGACTTAGGAAACACCTGCATTCTTCTCTATGTTTATATTGCCACTTGGGTCTCCAGTTCCTACTGCGATGGTACAGCTCAAAGTCATTGTAAGAGCATTGATCCAAACACAAAAACAAGAGTGAGAGAAAATTCCTTTCAGATACATTTAGCATCTGACATATTCCCTTCATTTGTGCATTAATCAGTAACAGACATTTTTGAGCATCCTGCAACAGGACGTGATTTGACTTTCACAAATTTCCCTAAGAGCAGAAACATCATCAGGAGCAATTTCAAGGAAATAATTATGGTCTAGACAGATTTATGACTTCTAAAGACCTAATCCAAAGCACATTAATGTCAGTGGAAGGACTCCCATTGACATCAAAGGCCTTTGGATCAATCCCCAACTGCTGTGGGAATGAATTCAGAGCAGTAATGATGGTGGACTAAATGCACACTTGGAGTTGAAATGTTACCACCCAGACCTCTTTATTCCTCAAATCAGATTAAAAAGTCATTTTCTGCCATTTCCCAATTACTTCCAGATGCGCATCATCTCAAATGGCATTTTCATCCATCTGTATGAACCAAACATGCAGAGAGATAGAGAGGTTCTATACTGCCTGAACTAATAACACAAATGAAAACCACAAGGGAAAATAATGTTGGAATTGATGAAGTTCTTGTTTTAAATGTGGACTGAGAAACCCTGGACTTCATTTATTCCCTCTAACTATTTTGTGATAGAGCTGCCAGGCCCACCATTTCTTTATTTACTGCCACAGTAGATTTCTTCTAATTAAATTTTCAATATTTTCCTCTAGCCCACTAAGCAAAACAAAAGAATACGCATAAATCAGTGTTAGCCTCAAACTTGGCAGCCTGAAAACTGTCACAAATGTCAGCTTCATATACTCTGCTTAATAACAGCTCTGCTGTCCCTTCTGTCCTCTTAAATGTCTATTTACATGCTAAATAATTTGAAGCATCACTCTTCTTTGACCATGTTAATCTAGTTTCACTCCCTTAGCAGTCAGTAACATTTTAGACTGTAAAGTGAGATGCTGATGTTGTGTGTGAGTGGAAACCATCCAAAGTTTTACGCTTTGAGTCAAACTCAACTCCAGGATATGACAGATCGGTCACCAACATAACCTATTTACTCTGAAGTGCACACACCTTCTATTTACTTCAGTTTATCAATACTTTGGTTAGGCAGGTTTGGTTATCATGTATTCATTCTGATATGTGCATGTTATGAACTACTCAATGATCTCAAGTTTTGCCAGGGGATCTAAGTTAGATATTAGGAAAAATTTCTTCATTAAAATGCTTGTAAGGCATTGGAACAGGCTGCCCAGGGAAGTGGTGGAGTCACCATCCCTGGAAACATTCAATAAAAATTTGGGTATGGCACCTGTGGACATGGTTTGGTGGTGAACATGGTGGCTAGGTTGATGGTTGGACTTGGTGATCTTAGGGGTCTTTTCCAACCTTAAAAATTCTGATTCCACTGTTGAAATCTGCCTTACTAAGCTAGTATTAGGAAGTTCAAGAGTTTCTTTAGGAAATTATATATAACAAATTTTTAAATCAAAGACATATTTCCTAACTCCATCTTTCCACTCCTATTGAATATCTAACCTGTTATCTCAGCCTCTGCATTCTTCTCTACTCTGCAGAAAACAAGATTTTTATTTAAAATCTTTCTTCAGTTACTTTGTGTGGGAAACCAGATTATTAGTGAATGGGTAATCCTACTATCTAGAGTCAAAAATTAACAAGGTAGAGAACAATTCAATGTTGTTAGAAAAACAAAAGAAAATGCACTGACCATTGGTTACTAAGACGATTGGTTACTTCTGGATGAGAAGGGAATTCAGTTTAACAGAGGAAGAGAGTATTGTCTAAAAGTGTCCAAGGAACTAAACTTGTTCACAGTTAATATATTTTCTGGGCTATATCTGTAACTGGAAATGGTGATTTAGGTATGTTGTACTCACCGCCTGTGATACAAGGAGTTGTTTTTAACATTGTTTCTACTTGATTTCCTCAAGAATCAAAGCTTATGTGAACAGACTGTGTACTTGTCTGTAACTTTTGATGCTCTCATCACATCTAATAACTCAGCCTGGCCAACTCACTCCACTGTGCAGAAGGGCAAAAGTTAGTCATTAAGCTCTCACCAGTGTCATGGAAGTAGGTGTCTGGAAAAAGGGGGAATCCTATTGTTAGTCTAATTTAGGGCTATCATAGAATAACTGACATTCATCCTTCAGCTGCAAGTACACAGGAACTGCTCAGGAGGCTACTTTTTAAACAGGTGCTGCTCCAGTGTTTTCTACCATGAAAAATTAAGTCAGTGTATTTCAGTGCACCAGACACTAGTATGTCTCTCTGTTTACTCAAAAGCATTTCTTCAAGGCACACCAATAAGGAGCATCAACATACTTTAGTCATGATTTGGCACCATCTTTTAGATGACTTGACACTTCAATGCATTTGTTATCAGAAGCACATGAGAGCACTGCATCTGGAATATACAGACTAAAAAAGTACAAATGCTTCAATTTAAATCTGTTTGCTTTCATTAGTTTAACACCAATAAACAAAGTATTTCATCAATTCCCAAAAGTAGAAGGCAACCTAGGGAATCTTATGTATGAAATCCATTAAAATGCATGAAAAGCATGTTGCAGGGAATTGTAAAAAAAATAAATAAAAAAAAATAATTAGTTAGGTATTAATTTCTCCTGGGCAAAAACATGACATTACAGTCATATTTTTTTCCATCTATACACCTTATTGGTGTGAATATACACAGTAGATAAACCAGATACTTGAACAAGATAGAAATAGAAAAGTAACTTCACTCGTAATATTTCACTGGTAATACTGAACTTCACTACCAGGGAAATTTTGTCTTAACATGTACCTTTTATGTTGTCCCTCCCTGCTCCTTTCCACCACAGCTTTTTAAAATTTTTAATGTCTTTTCAACATACTCAAGGCATAATTCAGTTTGGCCACCTCTAGGCTGCTTCCAGACACAGGAGATGACACAGAACTACACACTACATTCATAATGGAATACATAGTTTAGAATTTCCCAGATTTTAAACAGGTATGTTCACTTTGCTGGAGTGCATTAAGTAAGGTGAGACAATCCCTTTTTCCCTATGAAAATATTACAAATGTAACCAGATATCTCCCATGCCAATGATACACTGTGATCTTAAGACAAAAAACCAACCAAACAAATCAGGGTAACCAGATGAGCATATGCAAGAACGAGTACATTAAGTATACATTTCTTTGAGTACAACATATCATGGTATTACTATTAAGATGAAAACATAGGGAGGAAAAAACTCAGTATGAACTTCTAAAAAATACTTCGGAATACCAGTATAACTCATTTGAGAAATATGAATGTACATGACTCTGAAATGATGATTCCTAATTAAATGCACTCCTACAGAGGAGGAGAAAGCATTTACTCCTAATGTTGCCTCCCCGTACAATTCATGTCTAGCAATTAAAATAAGTCAGAGAAAACACTTTGGTTTTTGGGTCCACTTTCAAGGAATTTAGCACTGATATCTCAGGCAATGCAGTTACTTCAGGAAAACTTGTCTTCAATCAGAGTGTCAAAGGCACACAATATATAAGGCTCAAAGGTAAGAAACCTCATATTTATTTTGCCTTTCTTTCAGACTACAGCCATCAGGGGGAATGTGACTGTTGCAGAAGAGGAAGGTATAAGCAACCACCAAGATTTCTCTTGTTACCATGATCATTTCTTTGAGATTGGGGGGAATACGTGTGGTTAAGCAAAAAATAATTTCCTCATATGACAGGTGAATTCTCTTCTTGTTTTATTTTTACTATCCAGAAAATTTATGATGAGAGCAACCATTGTTTTTCTGTTTCACAGTCCCCCAATAGTTTAAGTTTTCTGAGCCTTTCAAAACTCTCCCTAGACCCAAATACTAGCAGTACATGCTTGTGGTACATAAACATCTGTTTATGCAAATATATTTTAATTCAAACATTTAATCTTGCCAGGTAAATATAAGAAAAATAATGCTGATTTACTTTTTACAGAAGACTTAGCTCATGGTTTTAATTTCCTGGTTTTAGTAGCTTACCTCACTTGATGAAAATACTAAAACATCTTAAGAAGTACTTTTTTTTCTGGTTTCCCAAGAAAACATTTGACTGCTACCATCTCATTAGAGGCATCAGCTTTTCATTTGAACAAGATTTAAATTGAGAGAAGTTATTGAAATAATGGGGCTGACGTGTCTCTGCAGTGCCTTAATACCTGGTTGATCGTATCTAAAGTTGTTTTTATGCTGAATATCAAGATGCAATTAGAAAGAGACAAAGTAAGTGCTGGGTCTCTGCAGAAGACTCTTTGGGCATTTGTAAACTCCTTGTTTATTTATGCTGCCAGAGTCTGTCAAACAACTCTCATGTCGGCACAATCAAGCCACCAAAACGAATGGCTATAAATACAGTCAAAGCAAGAGATAACAATAAGCAGAACAACTAAGTCCTCATTTGAAGATGAAACAGCGTTTTTGAGTGAGCAGTATGTGATTAACCTGCTGTATGTGGGGTCAACATGATTTATTCTCACAGCTATGCAGTCAGCATTAGTCCTGGAACTCACTTGCTGTCAGAGACAAGCTTTCCTCAAATCAACCCTCCCCTATGTCTCGCTAACACTTGGAGCTCTTACTTAGGAAAATTAACTGTCATGTCCTTCATTTAAATGATTTCCACCCCTGCTTCAAAGTAATTGTTAGTCTAACAGACAGTTTGCCCATGTGCACTTTCTTTTCTCCTGTCCATCTGTGTGCTGCCTGCAACACTTCAGCATTCTAAAAGTAGATCTTGAAAACCATAGACAGAAAGGGGGAAAAAAGAGGTGTCCTTATTTTGTCTAAATTCTGGGTATTGCTAGAACAGTGCTCTCTTTGCTCAATACCAAAGAATAAAAAGCAGCAGACCATTTTAACACAATCGAGTGGTTCAAAATAGAGCGATAGTACAGGCTTTGCTTTGAACCTTTAATAAAAGTACCACGATTCATTAAAAAAGCTACTTTGTGTGTGGGGACAAACCTCTTACCTTTTGTAGCTATTCGAACACACTGAGTTTTGGTTTCCTGTTAAGGAAAGAAAAGTAAAGAAAACAGTCAGATCAAGGGCTTTTTCTTGCCCTGCCCATTCCATGAATTCATCTTAGACCTACTGATGAGTTGGTTCAACCCAATGAGTTGGCTCAGGGCTTTGGGCTTAGCAGGGGTGGAGGCTGGGGAATTTTGTCTTGATTGGACTGTATTGTCCAGGATAAAAAATGGGGAGAAAAAGTGCAGGAGGCCTCAAATACAGCAAAATTTCAGGTTATTAAAATCAAATGGAAATCATGCCATAAGAATACAAAGAGAGGGTGCAGCAGGAGGAAAAGGGGGGAGTGATGTTTTCTATGTCACAGCACAAAAATCCTAAGCTTGTGTTGACCTGAAACAGCACTGTGCAGCAAAGAAGATACATTCACTCAGCACTGATTCCAAAACTAGGTCTTGCTACAACCTGACGCTCTTGAAGAGTCACCTTAAGCACATGAGCAGCACGCTCCCTCACGCTTCTACATGTGGAATAAGCACAGATGCAGCTCAGATATCCCTCCACATATGACACAGTTAATCTACAAACTATACAATCTGCCCAGGAGACAGTGATTTGACAGCAATGTGTTTCAGAAAATGTTGCACATGCAAAGACAATTTGCATATAATTTAGCACTCTCTCCTTTCCCCTCAGAAGTTTGATCAGCAATTAAATCAAATGAACAGAGAAATGACTTGGTTATGCACAGTTTGGACAACTTGAACATACAAGGGTCAATCATAAATGGGGTTTTCTGACCTTACTGTACAATGTGAAGTTATTTTAAAAGCAAACATATTAAAATAGCATAAGGTTGTGTGAGAGGATGCAGCTGCTGTGGTATTAGATCACTCTAAAAAATATTAGCATGTAATCTGAAAATATAATAATGACCATTTCATTTTATAAAATTTGCTCTCTCTAGTCCTCCATCCCTCAGCATTCCATCCCTGAATACATCCCTTGGCATCTGTCTCCTCTTGAAGATTCAAAAGCAACAGGTAAAATACTTTGATGCCGGTTTGTAAACACGGCTTTTAGAGCTAGCAAAACTCTAAGTTGAGGCACTGTAAATGTTCAATAAGGACAATTTCTCAATTGACATGAAAGCCCTGCTAAGTTTACTAACATAATCTTACCTATTCTCCCTAGTAACTGGATTTACTTGTCTGTTTTTGTTCAATATGTCTGAGGATCACAGAGTAACCTCCTCTCAACCCTACCATGTACTTCAGAGCCTACTTTACTTCCCTCTGCCTATTTTGGTGATCCTACACATTTACAACAAAGCATCTGTTTAAATATTCTGCAGTTCAGAGGTTATCTTACAACCACTAGATCTCTGTCCTTGGCAGAATGCAGTGCAGTTCCCCTCAAAACCCACCCCTAAATCCCTGTAGGAGCAGAAATCTGATCTGAAGTTTCAAACATAACAAAGAAATCTGTTTTAGGATTAAAATCTCCCAAACTGAAATCAAGTTTAAGTAAAAAAATACTGTGTTCTCTCATTTTCTACTTATCTGTCAAAATCTAAAAGAATAAATAAAAATTTAGTTTTTATTTAGTATTTTCATTTTACTTTTCCCTCTTTTTTTTTTTCTTTTACCTCAGAGAATGAAACAGTGCAGTCTACTGGAAATCCGCAAAAACAAAAGGAATTATTTTTAACAGGTGAAGGAAATATGGATGGGTGTCTAGCAGTCACCTTTTATTTTGCTTTTGTTTACTTCATGCAGCTCTTTAAATGAAAACTTAAAAGAGGACATGGTCTACTGAATCAGAAAAAAACCCTCAGTTTTCAAACACCTTTGTACCCATTCTGACTTGATGCATTTCTAATTTTCAAAATCATAGATTTTCTTCAACAGACTCCAAGGCAAGGCTGCCTGTTAGCAACGATTTGTTTAGTCACCAGAGAGACCCAAGCATAAGGAAGGATATACAGTGCTTCTGCTCCTTTCCAGTGGTTCTGGTGGATATCAGTGATTATCAGTCTAGTTGCCCTTTCTAGTCCCTGTCTGAACAGCCTGGACACTTCAATTTTCTAAATTATATATCCAAATATTAAATTTTAAATATCTAAAGCTTCTCTGTCTACCATATTTTCCTTTCTTACCAATCCTTTTCCTCTCCCTCATTTTTTATTTACAAGAGGAAAAACCACTTGAGAGCAACAGCCTGGGCTTGCAGAGCCACAGCTGTTCTTTGCACCTGGAACCTCTCTCCCTGACACTTTTCCTCCCTCCACATGCATACAGAGCCAGTAGCAGAACTCAGCAGCAGAGTTAAAAAGAAACACCAAGGAGGTAATGAAGGTGAATGATAGCCATAATTCTACTGCACAGCAGTGCTGCAAGCCTGAGGTACACCTCCTCAGAAAGACTCTCAAACTCATGGTGGGCCAGGGGTTACTTATACTCAAGAACATTTTTACTCTTTATTTGATGTACAATGTGAGAGTCTTAAAAAGTTTGTAATGTTTTTTTTTACTAGCCCACTGAGCAGCCCACATTCTCTTTATCCTGCAGCAATTTAATCTTCTGAAGAGTGCAGGTACTGAGAACTGGGGAAAGTACTGGGGATGTTATTTACCAAGGAGACAGAGTCACAGTCCTGAAATTACTTCCCTCAGACAATTACTAGGGGATGTATTAAACTCTCATCTAGTAGCAGTCACTATGACACGAGGCTGATGTGAAATGTGAATGGCTCACTGCCACGCTGTGACAGCACCGAGGGGATTTCAGCCATGCCACTGCCAACACCTCCCACATCCAACTCCAACAGTCCTCACTGTCACCATAGGCATGTCTTTGACTCCTTCCAGGAGAAAGGTGTTGTCAGCACTTGCCTTCTCAACGCTGCTCATGGCCTGGAAATAGATGTTGTAGCCTTTCCGAGGAGCCAGCGGCGGGTTCCAGAAACCTTGGTACGTCCTGTTGTCACCCACTGTAAAGGGGGCTGGCTCTGGCAGGTTTCCTGGGGGCAGCTGAGCAGCAAAGTAATATGGTGACCCTCCACTAAGAGCAGTCTGATAGGTGACAGGGATTTGGTAGCACTCCATGGCACCAGTTTCTCGCTTTGTTCGGTGTGGGTGCAGCTCCTCAACAACAATCTGGTAGGCACTGGTGATACAGAGGAAAAAAGGACAAGATGGGAGATGAATGCAGAGAAGAAACAAAGGCTGGAAATACAGCAAAGCTATTTATTTCAGCTGTTGGAAAGAAGCAGCATCCATTTTTTTTCATGAAAAACAACAATACAAATCCGTACATGACCTCTTACTATTACTTTCTTTTAAACTTTTTTTTCTTTTGAAGAAACACAGGAACAATTGCATTAAACTACAACAGATTAAACTCTTGGCTGATCAGAAGCAATCTGAAGTTAGCATTTTCTTTTGAAACAGTATTAGAGAAAGCTGAGCTTCAAGACCCAACATAATGGCTGCCTCCAGGCTGTGCTTGAAGCACCAATTTGCAGTTGTCATATCATTAGAGACAGAATGTGCTGACAGGCTTCTCCACCTCTTGACCTTGCTGTGGCTTCTATCTTGGCTCAGAGCTATGCAGATCTAAAGTACAAGTGACATGCTGTAATACAAGCACAGATGGACAGAAATCTGTCCATTCCACTGAAATAGACTGCCTCATTCCTTTACAGTTGTCAGTGATAAAATGTTATGAATTGCTGAAGCAAAGAGTATTCAGCCCATCATAACACCATCTCAACCTCCCAATACCTCTGTTGAAATGGATCATGGCTTGGTCACTTTTCAAAATCACCTGCTCAAAATAGAACAGGTAATTATAATTCTTGTTTCTCCTTTAGGGGAACTACCTAACTGCTGGATGTTACCAACTCATTATCAGCTTCCTCTGCTTTTCAGAAGTACAGAATTTACGTAGTGAGAGCAGAAGGCAATCCTTCATTTTATAAGATAAAAAAAGAGGTTTGGGGTTTTAAGGCATGTAGACAAGAAACCTGAAGCTTTTGAATTAAACTGGCAGACTTGTCTGTCTTGGGTTTGTTATAAAGCTTTCTAAACTGTAAAGGTAAAATTGAACCAAGTTCTCGAAGTGTCATTGCATTGCTGCAAGGACTCTGAAAGGCAAAGACAGTCTTCCTCCTTTCAGAACTTATGGGGTAGCGTTAAATTATTTTGTCAATTTTCTCTGCTACTGCTGCCCAGAAAACCCAATAACTGCAGTGGCAGAGATAAAGTATGATACTAGAGAATGGAAGAAAGAGAAGAAATAAAATGGGAAACTAGTTTCACGTCTTTCTTAAGCTGAAAGAAAATGTTAGCATCCCCTTTTCCTAGCAAGTAAAAATTAAGCAGGAATGACTCTTTCATTTCAATGTGTTCAAGAAGAATATACAAAGTCATGTCAGTTTAGAAAGTCTAGGTAGAAAGAAGAATGAACAAAGAAAAACAAAAAGTTAGGCCAGGGAATATCTATTTCTCATAAACTGACCATGAACTGAGCTCAGTTATACATCACCTTCTGTTGTAAACTTTATGTATTAACCATCTCCAGGTAATGGGGGCTGTACCAACAAATTACTTGCACAAAACCCCTGTATATCCAACATATTTCTTTATGCTTCAAAATAAATGTACTAGCAAAAAACCCTAACAGCATTGATATTTTAAAAACTTGACAGGATGAAAAATATTTTTAAAATTTTTATTTATAATGACCCAAGCTAAGAAATGACTACTGGCATTCATTCCCTCCCTGGCCTGGCCCTGGACCCAGGCATGGTAAAAACACTGTTTCAGAATTGGGCAGACAACCAGCTGGAGAGCACTGGGACACAGACACCACGTCTCTGCTGCCTGAATTCTGCAGTCTTCTCTCATCAGCTGCCAGTGGTCTGGGACAAACAAAAATTCTGCTCTCAGAAGTGACAGAAGAGCAGGAAACTTGTCTGTGACACCCTTGGAGCTTCAAAGGAGAAAGCCAGCAGGGACAGAGGAAGGACAGTGTAATGCCTGCACGTGACAGACGCAATGGTCCCCTGGAACAGCCTGGTTTGTCACACAGCTCCAAAAATGAGACACACCACAGTCACCAAACCAACCCCTCTTTCCCCCTCCAATTTATAGAATAAGGCATAAATGTGGTATCTTAATTTTAAGGCATAGCTTCTTTTTCTTCAAGTCTCCTTGGAGACCCAAAATATCAAAGATGAAGGGCATAAGAATCAAACTGGTTAGAAGTCTCTTTTTATAGCATTCTTTAAAAGAACACTGTAATTTTTGAATGGGATATAAAAAGTATGGCAAAATTTTAAGCATGAGACCACAATAAAATGTGAAGGTTATGAAAAGACTTTCAAATAAATTAATTTATTTAAAATATATTCCAAAAATGCTTTTTGGACCCCCCCCATATGAAAAGCTACAAATATACATATTGTGGTCATCTACACTTACACAACAGGAAAAATAGGAAATGGCAGAAACTCTTTTAAGTCTCAAACACAGCTTTATTTTTATTTTTAAAAAAATGTATTTTCACCAAGTATATTTAAATAAAATATTTGCCTATCCTCTTCAGATAGGTGATCTGGAAGTATTTTTTCATGCAGCATTATAGGCTAACAAGACATGGAGGAATACAGTCATTTACCTCTGGGCCCTTTGTGATACCATCTGTTTAAGCCCATTTACTAAAGACTGCAGCGGCTCCAGAGCAGCACTCTTACTCTGTGTGCACATAACAATGTTAGGAAAGGACACCCTGCTGCGACATGTGATGAAACGAGTCAAAGCTAAATTTGCAACTTGACAAGTGGGGTGCTCACTGGCTGCAAATGTGTTTTGATATCAGATATTAGTGAAAATTTAACTCTGTACTCTGCTTATCCCTGTGTCTTTACATATAATTAATCCTAGCTTCAATTATCTTAAGTTTTCTATACATTATTTTTTGTGCTAGGGAGAATTCAATTATTGAGAGAGCTTTTTTGTGACAGGAGCTGAGGGAATTCCTGCAATAGCATTTTTTCCTGGTCTTTCCATACAGCAAAGAAAGATTAAAATAGGGAAATAAAGAGAGAGTGGAAAGCTTATATGACAATATTCCTTCTCCTTGATGACTAAAATAAATTCTGAGCTATTCTGAAGAGTAATAAAAATTTCAGAACCTGCTCCATAAGTCAGCAGGATCATAAAGGCCAAACAGCTGTCTGAGACAGCCAGGTAAGCAGAGAAATTTTATAGATACAGCAGCTGAAAAGCTCCTGAGCTGAAAGTTTCCATGATTATTTCTTGTGACAAAACTTCCTTTTTTTAATTTTTTTAACTTAAGAAAACCTGTATAGTGCCTCACTACTGACCAAGACAATTGCAAACAGTTGAGGAGGCCTCTGTCATCCTTTTAATCTCTCCCTAAAAATTCAGGCTTCGAAAGAAATATGGCAGTGGTGAATGTTGTTAATACTTTAGCCCTATTGTGAGTAGACTTTAAATACCTGCTAGACATTTCTTTCTACATGTCTAGTGCAGATACATCTTCCTCTCCTTTGACAAGCATCAGACTGCGAGCCCAAGTTTCAGCCCAAGCTCTTGGAATTCTAATTGACAGTGATTGTTTTAGTTGCTCCCTGTCATGGTCCCCTTAATTAATTTTGCTTCAAAATGAAAACAACCTAATTCTTCATAAGAAAAGCACTTTAACCATCGAATAAAATAAATGTAATCATTAAAACTTTTCTCTGATTCTGATCTACACTCTTTGTAATCCTCATCTGCAGTAGGATTTGAAAACAAAAGATTGTTTTTCTGGTACTCAGTTAGGAACCTTCAGAAAAACTACAGCAACAAATCACATCTTCAAATGAATCACCGAAGCACCATTGATTCTACTGACTGGAATCTCATCCACAAGATTGATGGTGAAACAATACGCACTTCAAAGTGAGCCTGAGACATCCAGCTTTGTCTCCCTTTGCATTTCTAGTTTGTAATTTTGTTTTAAAACTCCAGGAGGCCATAAAGAATGCTAGGGATTGCACAATAAAACCTGACAGTGAAGGTATTATTGGAGTCACGTTTGAACTGTGATGACTAGGGCAGCCAGGCAGTATCTTAAAAATATACCACACATAGATTGTACTTAAGATAAGGAATGTCTGTCTGCTGAGGGGCTGTGCTGATGGGGAGACTATGATGGAAATCTGATCATAGCATAAGTCCATTTGGAAAAGGAAAAGAGTATCCAACTAAGCTTTTTTAATTTTCCTATTTTTTTTCCTTTTCTTTTTTTCTTTTTTTTTATTTTTTATTACATGAACCTACTGATACTAAATTAAATGACCCTCTACAGCTCCAGAGATTACAGGGCTGGGTAGAAACAAAACTTTTCAAAAAGCCAGCTGTATTCTTCAGGGTCAGGCTAAAAAACAGCATCTGAGTCTCTGCTACTCCATCACAGCTGCAGACACCATGATCCATTTTTTTTCCCACCTACCTAGTAACACTCATTATGGCAGTAAGCCAGCTTCTAGAGGAAACAAAACTGCAGTGTGGATGGAGTGAACCTTCACTAAAATATATCATTAGGTTTAGCAAAATGCATTGAATCAATTCAGAATTTCAGTGTGCTACATTTATCTCCCTATTAGGAAGCTGCTGAAAAGTACCTGACTGCAATATGCATAACTTCAGGAAAAGCAATAACACCATGCCTTCTGCATTCCCCTGGAGAATGCTTCTCATTCCAAGTGAGGAAGAAAACACCTGGTTGATTTTAAGAAAAAAAGCTCAATTCTCTAGTTATGGTAAAGGACTTATTTCCTTGTCCACTTCATGTTAGGTTTTAGAAATTAACTCAAATGGAGAGGGAAGATGACAGAAAGGAAGAAAGAAGCATGCTTTTTTGAGAACACAGTCAAACAACAATTACTAATACTCTATGAAAATATCACTATCAAACTGTCTATTAACATTTAAAGCATAGATTCTGCCATCTTCACAGTGACAAGCTCATGCTATTGAACTGAGGATGCTGTGAGGAAAACTGACAGAATAAATGTGAGTTTGTCTGCTGCAGGTTTACTCTGCAGCAAGTTCAGAGCAGAGAAACCACAACTTCTTGAGCTAGGTTGAGTAATTCTCTAGCCACATCCCATCATGCTAGCAGTTCACAAAAGAACTGGGTTCCTCTCCTCCAGGAGAGGAACCCAGGATCCAAGATTGACCCCCTGAAGATGTGTGGTGGGATTGAAGGTGGAAGCCTGCTGCTGTCAGCACAGGACTGCCCTGGACCAGCTGCTGTAAAGAAGATGTGCACCACTGCCATCAGTAGATCCCAGTGGTGTCCATCAGGCTTGCCCTGGGCAAGAATTTTCCTCAGCTCCCTCAGGTGGCCAAACACAAGACTGAAAAGATGTAGCATGGATTACATGAGAAACAGATATCACATTTCCCAAACAAGGACGGCTTTCATTAGGGCCAGCAGCAGGACTCTTGGAAGTCTTTGAAAGCACCTTTAAAAGCATATAGTGATGTAAGTTTAAGCACCTACAGATTTGGGAGCATTTTCAGACCACAAGTCTGGTTTCCATGGTATTAATTTAAAAAAAAATAAAAAAATCCTTATTTTAAGAATCCGAGTCCCGTACTGAAAGCCATCCTGTTTCCCAAAAATCCTAGGTTTGCCCCAGGGCAATTTCTCAGAAACGAATGATATGTGGGATTACAATTTTAAATATAACACCTCAAAATCTCCAGTAAAGGGGATGAATCTGGATTATCTTCTATGACAGAATATAAATAAATAACTTGATAATATCAATCATAAGAGTGATTATATGATAAGCACAAAAAAATGCACATAGGTATGTGACTCATTCCCTACAACATTCAGGTAAAACATACATTCCTCTTAATGGAAATAGACTTAAGAAACAGTTAATTTTCCTTTGCTTTTAGGGCTTGGGCATGTGACTAGACATCAACTGAGCCGTGATAGTGGACTTAATGTAACACAGAATGAAATGCATTAGCCTGTGTTTCTCTAAAATGTCACAAGGGTAATAGCATGAAAACCTTCAGATGCTCAGCAGCTAATTAACCCCCAATTAGTCAACCCTGCCCCTGAATATTGCTGATGCAGCCACATCAGTAAAACACAAATGGAATCAAATAATATCATAAAATTTTTACACTAGCGAGTAGAAGTAAAGAGCAGAATGTGGACTAATCTTTGCAAACAAAATTAAATTATCTCTCAACAGAGAGCAGAAAGGGAAAGACCCCTCAAAGTTAACATAAATGAAACATTTTAATATGATTAGAGGACACGCCAAATAAAATTTAATAGCTTGCTACATGATTCCTAGTAAGAAGCACTCTCAGAAGAAAAAGGTCAAATAGTTTGTATTCATCACTATTATTCTCCCATTTCCCCACAGCTTACAATTTTCCAGTCATACTGAAGCTGACTTTGAAGCACTGGAGAGGAAGTGTTATTTTCAAATCTACTTTCTGACAAACACCTTTCATCCTCATATTTCAGAGGCACTGTGAGAAAGTAAAATGAAATTATAATGGCTAGAAGGTGGTTCTGGGGACCCTATATCAAACAGGTCAGGTAGCTGAATGATTCAAGTCATGACTATCTTCTAAGAACACCCCTGCCAAAGCCAGAGTTTTTATAATTACACATCTATTGGCAAGCTAGGTGTGGGTAAGAAAAAAAAACAGTGATGTTAAATGAATATCACTCACAAGTGAACAGCTCTATGTACAGTGACACAACAAACATTAAACTAAAAAAAAAAAATAACTCTTCTTGATTTTTCTTTTTAATATATATATGTGTGTGTATATATATATATATATATATAGTTTTTTACCTGATAGGTGCACCTTTGGCCTGTGCAGGTCTCAAGAGTACAGTTATTGTAGTAGCAGTTTCATTGAGAGATGCATCAACTCCTTCATAGTCCGGTAACGTGGGAGCTGATTAATGTTGAGCAGGAAGGAAAAGAACAAGAGACAAATCAGTGAAAACATTTTGAATTTTTATGAGGTTGTGGCTGTTTGGAATACAGAACAAAGCCACAAGCTTTATTAGCCATGTGAGTATTTTTAAACAGTTTTTTCAGTCAGGCACAATCTTTTACTATGGCATGAAATGGGATTTAATGAACAATAGATAACTGTCTCTAACCACTTCCCATCAAATCATGTCACCTCTCAACTTGAAACAATTTTATTCAAGAGGAACAGAAATAGAGGGAGGAGGTGACTGACAAGGAACCCTAAACTACAAACGATGAAAATATTTCAGCCTCAGTTTTTCTACCCTGCAAATAACAACAGACACCATGTTGAAGATTCAGCTTCTACCATCCTCCTCCAACAATTTAAGAATCTTTCACATTTCCTCTTGAACATCATGGGAAACAATGCTAATACCAACCAGTGTGCAGGAAAATTGGACTTATACATGCATCTGTGGACTAGAATTGGATTAGGGAATCTATTCCCATGCCCATTCCTATCAGTGGATGGCCAAGCTGCTCATTAATCAGCTTCAAAACCACCATGAAAGAACAAAATCAAAAGTCAAAACCAGGAGTGGTTCAGGAACTAATTCACTAATGGACTGTCAGACTGTCACACCTTCATGGCAGCAATATTTGTTGTGGGTGGGATGGCTAGTGCTGGCAATTACTTCAACCATCCAGCTTTAATCTGCTGCCTGTTACAGTCCTCACTGATAATACTGTTGCTGACTTCAGCCCTAGTGCAAGGGAAGAAACAGGATTCTCTGTGAATCAGAAAATAATAGATTTCTAATAATTACTCATCTTTCATAAATTTGAAAACTATCTGAATTTTTGTGTTTTGGTTGGTTTGGTTTTTTTTTTAAAATATGTGGCTGTATCATAATAAAATCATGAATGAAGCCTGTATATTTCAAAATGAACTTTCATAAAAAGATGTTTCCTAGGAGGACATCAATCATTTAAGTCATAATAATTTTACAATACTATATCTGAAAGCTCGGAAAGATTATAAGCCTTGCTTCATTAGTCCTAGATCCTACATGAACGCAAAACCTGCTCTTATTTCAGGAAATAATATTTTATAGAATTTATGTTCATTTAATGTTAATTTTAAAATTACTGCTTACACCATGTTCACTAGAATCACAGTAACCATTTGCAAGCTTAGTTAAAAGGAATAATTTCACCCCTCATTAAACCAAAGTTAGCATTTTCTGAAACATGCTTTACTCCGTATAAAGTAGCAGTCATGCAGAGTAGAACTAGACAACAGCTCAGTGCAAAGCAAGATAGAAAGAAGGATGGGCTGAAGTTCAGATACAAGAGGTGTCACAGCCTGCCTTTGAGCTTTCCTAGCAGTAACCATGTCTTGGCAACTAACAAGACACATACTGTCTAGAAAGTTGTGCTATACCAGATTCTAGACAGAATTCCCAAAATTTCTGAGTGGAAAGGAGAAGATATCTGAAGAAACCTGAATTCATTGTCATCCTACATAATCCAAACACCTTGAGGCACTTTTTCTCAAAATACTGAAATATCAGACATGCTAGCAAGATATACACATCTTTCCCTTCTACAAAGATGTTAGAAAACAAGCATGCAAGTACTAAACCACCATCATATTTGAAAGTTTATGAACTAGAAATTGTTATGAAGAAACACAAGGACCCTTAAAACAACCTAAGTAAAACATCAGACTTCAAAACAATCTAATACCTACATAAACAGAACAGAACACATAATTCAGTTTTGTTTTTTTTTTTTGGTGCATTGGTTGGGTTGCTTTGAAGGCGCAGGAGTATGAGGAGTGCTAGTGCTTATGTGCTGGGGTGGAATTCCACAAACAACCATGATAAATACAGCATTTCATTTGCTACATAATTCAAGGAGCTCTGCCTTGAATTTTCTCACATTTTGATTTATATGTGTGTTTTCATGTACTGTGAGGAGACTACGTGAAGAGTTTCCCACAAAAAATCATAGGTGCATTCCATTATATTATTAACTTCTCTTTACAGGACAATCTGAGTTTCATTATGACAGATAATGAGGAAAATAGCCTGCTTTCTTCTGTTTAAATTTTTAAATGACTGCCTTCTTTGATCTCTGCCAAGCTCTGAAGTCACCATGTCACAAAATCAAGTTTCTCTGAATACAGCATTATCTTCCACCATCAACTGCATAAGCCACTATCTTATTTTTTGAGAATAACATTTAAGAAATTTAAGAAAATAAAAATAATGTCAAATGAATTTGACATTACTGTCCTCTAGAGTTTGCAGTGCATTATTAAGACAAATATTGTCGAAGTTGGTGCACTGCAATAAATTAATAAAGGCACAAGGAAGCAGACCTATATGAATCTGGCAAAAGGAATTCACACAATGTCCCAGCTGTCCTGACCCTGTTACAGCTGTGTGCTGCTAAGTGGTGTCACCTTCACTAAATCAGTAATTTTCTGCACCTGACTTTACTAACCTGCAAAATTGATGCAGTTCTTAGTGACCTATGAAGTGTTGAAAGGCCTAATTAGTTAAGGTTTACACAGCACTTCAAAATCTTTGGATGAAGGTACTATATTACACAGAAAAGAAAACCAGTTCACAACTACAGCTGAGCAATTTTCACCTCATGCAAGGATTTATCCCTGAATGTATGCTACCCTGTGGTGAATACACCCAGAAACATTTTAAGTAACATAATTTCTTAACATGGTAGGATTTTTTGTGGGGATTTTCTTAAGCACTTCGCAATTTCTCAAGTCATACAAAAATATTCAAAAGACATTTGCCCACCCCCACCCCCTTCCCTGTTTTTTCCTTTGTGCCGTTGTTTGTTTTTACCTGAGATGTTGGTTGTTACATTGATCGTAGTTGCTGGACCAAACCCTTTGACGGTGCTTGCACGTATGAAGAACTGGTAGGTAGTCCCAGGGTGCAGGTGAGAGAAGACGTGGTGTGTGCTGTTCCACAGCTTGGACACTGTTTGTGGAGGTCCTGCCACTGGAACCGCAGGATCAAATGACTGTATACTGCTATAGCTGACCTGGGGAAACAATTATTTTTGCAACATCTCTTTAAGGTTTTGGCACAAAGGATTTAGGTTAGCTTGGCTTGAAAGGAAACAAAAGACACATGCTCATTTAGCTACTCATTTATCTTGGGGATATCACAGAATCATTTAGGTTGGAAAAGATCCTTAAGATCATTGATTCCAGCCATTAACCCAACAATGCTAGGTCCAGCACTAAACCTATGAGGATTTCATGTGTACTGTTGAAGACTCTGCCTTACTTGAAAGGCTATGCAGGCACCCCTCATCATTACTGTTGGATGACAGACTCTCCTGCTATTTTAAATCACCCTTTGAGCCTCACAATTTGCTTTCTTTGTAGCTGCTTTCTCAGAGCTAATGTCACTACTCCTGTTAATTCATTGCCTCTTGCATCTGTTTCCAATTAAAAACTAAGGAAGCATTTATCTGCTTTAATCCCATTCATCAACTGCTTTTACATAGTTCATGTATGGAAAATTTCACTGTTACATTCTGCTGAGGGGAAGTGAGTGAATGGCTGAGTGTGGCTGAGCTGCCCACCGGATTTGACCCACACTATTTAGTGATTTTTTGTTATATTATGAAATTAATGCATTAAATAAATAAATAGATTTTAAAGGGGTTTGTTTGGTTTGTTGGTTTGTGTTCCTATCATTCTCTAATACACAAAGTTATATCTTCTATTCTTTAAAAGAGGATTACTGGAAAGCATGGTGTTTGTTGCTCAAATCAGCTTGTATTACCTGTTAACCTCCTGTGGAGGTTCCCAGAAGGCTCATAAATTAAATACACCTTAAACAGAATTTATATGGAGGTTTTCTTAAAGGGTGATATAAAAAAATCTAACAGACCTGAAAAAAAATTGCTCCAAATTTAATAACCATCTTACTTTTCATGTAACCTTCTCTTCCGATGAAGAAAATTTTGCAGATCATAGTTGTCATGGCTTTGGAATGGTGTATAGTAACAATAAAATATTTTTAAATATTTTATTGTTACTATATCCCCTTGACAGGGATGGACAGTCATATGCACCATAATTACAAATTTTGAGTATCTAAGCACTGAAGAAAACCATGTATTCAGTAAATAAAAGGAGCATATTATTGACTAGCTGCATACAGAACATAAACACCCACTGTCATCCACCTCTCTTGATGCACCTCCCTAACCCCATCCTATGCTTGTTAGGTGTTTAATGATTACCTCATACTGAGTAATGATGCCATTTGGATCCACAGGTTCCTTCCAGTTGAGGAAGATCTTATCTTCAAAAGGAGTTCCTTTCACTGATTTGGCAGGTATAGGGCCCGGCACTACAAACAAAACACAAGTTTTAAAAATAGGAAGTTCAAGAGACAGAAAAACAAAAGAGATGACAGAACATCCTATTAAAACCAAAAGTGAGCAAGGGTCTATTTTTATTAACATTCATTTGCATGCAAAAGGCAATGGTAGAGTGTGTGAAAAAGCACTTCAAAGTGTATTTTGTCATTTGCAGTGCAGAGAGAGCATGAAGTTGAAGCATTAACGTTATCCCCACATACGGTTTTCAAAACTCTATACAAAGTCAAATTGTCTCATAGTATAGCCAGGGGAAACAGTTCAAGCTAGATTACAACTTCAGGGAACATCACTGAACTCTGTAATAAGCGTATCTTAGGACAAGGACTACATGGTTCTAAAATTCTTTTAAAAGGAAAAAATCAAAGGCAAGGGAGAACTTCTGTTATACAGCTTCCTCCAAAGGAGAGAAATTCTTACAAAGTAGTCCTCAATCACATTTTCTAGCAATTTGTTGTTTTAAAAGACACCTTCATTTAAAAGAGAGGGCTGAACACAGGGAAACACACCAGCTCAGCTGCCATTTCTTTCAGCCTTTGACCTCCTCTTGTGCAGAAGGATCAAGACTGCTCACTTAAAATCCTTCAAATAAGAGATGTTTTCAAAGCTTTGAACTGAACAGGACTAAGGTGACCCTACTTTCTTATTTTAAATGGAACCAATATCGCTGGTGTAACAGGAACCCTGAAATGTCACCTCAGGCCCCTTTGCCCAAGTGATTCACAGAACCTCGTAATCCCATCAACACAGGGCAAAAGCACTTTGTTATCTCCCATTACAGCTTACAAGATATTTTTGCCTACACATACAATTCCTTTTTATCAGAGCAGCTCACCTGGGTTTGAATGCACACATGCTGAAAGAAGGAGGTGAGCATAAGTGACCACCTGGAGAAACTCTGAACCCAGTGAAACACCTCCCCCCCTCAGAGAGACAAGGTTGTTCAAATTTGCAGTCTTCCAATCTAAAATGTTATTTCTAGTTAATATATTGACATATATTTCTGTCTTCTTATTTATAGCCTATTTTCTTCAACGCAACTTTCAGTGAGCTTTATGCATGACACGCCTTGGATATTCATTATCAAAGCAGACTGAAGTTTTACAAAGAGCAAAAATAAATTAAAATCCAATGGATCAAAGGAAGTGCCAGGTGCTGTGCTAGCAGCAGGAAAGAGTGAGTGGTCTTTCCCATCAGTGAAATTTATTTCAGTCTACATGCAAACTATAAATGATGATCTGACCCTTGGTGCAAACAACGTAACTTGGCTCATTAATAGTAAATTCAGGCAGTCAAAAAAAGCCCAGAAATAAATAGGTGAGAGCTTCACAGAACACGTTCATCTCACCGTTGTAAGAAGGCTTAGGAGAAGCTAACTAAAATCACAGGCTGGTGTTTTTCTTCAGTGTCCCAGGACAGACCAGGCAGTGGATGAAGGCTGACATGCAGTGACAGCCCCTCTGTGCTGCTTTTGTCATTGAGAGACTTCCTGTAGGCAATGTTTCATTTTTCATGGAAAAGCCCTACAGTATTTCCTTATCTCTTAGAAGAGGTATGAATGTACCCTGCTGCACGTGACATTTTCCTTGGGAGATGCACGCACGATTTTTGTGTGTACATGTACATCTGTGTTTGGGAAAGAACACTGGTATGCACCAGGGCATGTTCACAGTGTATGAAATTTGACATTAAACCACATCAAAGTGCATGAGGTAAAAAAACCCAGTTATGATTGCTCAAAAACATGCAAAATACTTTTTGTGCAGTGCTTTAGAAAATAAATGTTTCATATTCAGGTGAAACTGGGTGCAGGGCTCTACATTTGATGGTTGCATAAATCCTCCTACACCTTAGGTTTAAACACCAAGGTGAGAGAAGCCTCTAGGCTCATCTAATTTCATTAATTTTTTCTTCTCCTGCAATACAAAATTTGATGCTTAAGGCAGCAGTAGCAGTGTTAAAGTGACTGGAATTACATGATCCCAGTTAGTTTCATACTTCTCTTACCCCCGGCATGGGAAGGGTACAAGAACAGAAGCTAGCACAGCAATGAGGAGCTTGCTTGGAATCCCAATTCAAAAAGAGCAGAAAGAAAAAGAAAGAAAAAGAGACCAAGCATCTAGAGAAAATTAATGTTGGGATTAACTTAAATAACATGAGAACTCAACTGGAATTAAAACAAAGAAACAAATAAAAGTTCAAGTGTCCAAAAAAAGGGAATATAAATTAAAATTTGTTTGAAGGACACATTTTGATGGTCTAAAGTTATTTTTTCCTTTCCATTTTCTGGTTCAGCCACAGTAAAAATGTCTTTTAATTGCACTGCTTTATAAAAAGGGTAAAAGAGGTGAGGAAAGAGTAAAGCAGGAGCACAAGAATTTGCTTAAAGAAAAGAATATCTTCAGGTTCATCAAAATAATTCCTTAGCATGCTTGTTTGTTCTTTTACATCTTTGTTATTAGATCTGTGCTTGTTACAAACAGAAATTTTAAAAAGACCAAAATTAGTAAAAAAGTCTCTAAGCAAGCAAAAAAAACCAACACCAACAAAAGAACAACAGCAAGGTAACCTGTTGGTAATACTACCCTAAATACTCAAACTGCATTTCTCCATGTAGGCAACCATTGCTGTCTATTCCCTGCTACTCCCAAGCAAGACTCCAAGGATTACAGAAATACCTTAAACTTCACATTTCCAAAACAGTGTTCAGAGCCCTCCCTCCTGTAGTAGATTGACCATGGCTGGATACCAAGTGCCCACCAAGCTGCTCTCTCACTCCCCTGCCCAGCAGGACAGAGGAGAGAAAATAAGATAGAAAACAATTAGTGGGTTGAGATAAGGCAGATTACTAAAGTGTGAAAAAAAACCAAAAAAGCAAAAGTTTGTACACGCATAAGCAAAGGGTAAAATTTAATCTCTACTTCCCAGCAGTGAGCAGTGTTCAGCCACTTCTCAGGAAGCAGAGCTTCAACTTTTACAGTGGTTGCTCCAGAAGGCAAAAACTGTAAAATGAAGAATTCCCTCTCATTTCTTCTCCCTCCCTTAGCTTTTACATCTGAGCTGACATCATATGGCATGGAATAGCCCTTTGGTTTATTTGGATCAGCTGGCCTGGTTGTGTCCCTTCCCAGGATCTTGTCCCCGCCAGCCTCTTGCTGGAGGGGGAATGTTGAGAGACAGCAGTGATGCAGTGCCAGCCCTGCCCAGCAGCAGCCAGAACACGGTCTTATCAGCACCTTTCTGGGCACCAATGCAAAGCACAGCACTGTGAGGCTGCTGAGGGAAAATGAGCTCCATATCAGCCAGACCCAATACATCTTTGGATGATATTTAGCAAGGACTTGGGTCAAAACTAGCCAGGTAAATGTCATCCTTGTGTTGATAATAGCCTTCAGAAAACTCCTCACAAATAGCAGGAAAGGCTTTCTTCAGGCTTGTGTGTTTCCAGAAGCTCCATCACGCGCCACAGCACATTTTTTTGCTGATTTCTCAGCTCTCATTCTTTATCTACATGAGCTCTCACTCTTTTCCCTTGGACTTAAAGACAGTTTACATTTAAATCAAAACACACAGGACTATTACAAGTGTGTTAAGGTGAAGTATGTTACTTAACATAATCATCTGAATAATTCAAAAAGTATAAGTAGCTGCTAGAGGAGTAGAACTCAGACCTTCTGGCCTCTGTACCCACTCTTGAAACAGATTCTGGTCTGCTGACCTTGTGAAGTGTGACCCCATCATCTCTCAGTGACAATGACAGTAAACACACTTTCTTTCCCATGCATTACTCTATGCTAAACTTCCAACAAGTCAGGATTTACATTTATCTGAAGAAGTGAAATAATTTAGGTGGGTTTAACTATATCAGAAGAGATTCTGAACTTAAGCAAAAAACCCAAAAGAAACAAACAAAAAAACCCAGTAAAAAAGTATACAAACATAAAATGCACATATATATAAAAGATAAAACAAATTCAAAGAGAATCTCAACAAGGTTTTATAGTGCAAACAACACAAGCTCTTCTTTCATGATTTACATGCATCTCCAGAGCTCTTTTAATAAAACTATATATTCGTATAGTGAATAGCTGATAATCTTTTCTTCTATATGCATGTGAGATGATGGGCTTTATAAATACTATGCATAATGAAAGTACAAACCATCAATCTGATATCACACCAATTCATTTTATACCAATATATTTGCATTAAATTATGTCACAGTCACAAATAAATTGTTATTCACAAATAGTGTCACTTAAATGTTGTTCTACACAGACTTAGCAGGAAATTTATATTACTGTACATTACTTCTGGAAAAACAATGTATTAACTGACACCAACCACTATAAAAATGAATTTATATTGCTTCAGTTTTTCTGCTACAAAATAATGAAAGTGCATGTAAACAGAGTATTTTTATTATTATTATACTCCATGAAAGCCATGCACAGTGTTACTATGCTCTGTGATAAAAGTTATGTGCAGAAATATGTAGGGTTATATTGGGATGAATTCCTTTGTTGTAATCAAAAAGGGCAGCATATCAGCAGCAAACTTACAGCCTTTCTCTCAAAGTCCATCTTATTTTCAGGAGATGGTGACAGTTTATTTGTCCTACTGTTCAAATGTTACCGGAAACAGAAAAGGTCCACCTTTCCATTGGCTTTTTCTGAGGGTTTTGCCATTTTTACTTTACACTTTACTACAGCGGGTAGACTAAGTTTCAAATAGAAGCAAATTTTATGTATTAAAAACGAAAAACAAAACCAGAACTGCTCTTACTGATTTTTACCATAAGAGTGCTTGCAGGAAAGATGGCGACAAAAATTACTTCTTTGGAAATCCCTTGAGTAGGACTATTTTCAGTAAAGAACAAAATACTATTGGATGTTATTGGGAAAAAATCTGATTTTATATTAACAGTGGTGTACATGCTCCACTTGACATTTCCAGCCCCAGTGTCACAGTTTAACCCCAACCAACAACTAAGCTCCACCCAGCCCGTTGTTCACTCCTCCCTCAGCAGCTGGATGGGGCAGTAAAAAAATGCAGAAAATAATAAAAACAGCAATGATATAAAAGAATTAGAATATATATAACAAATTCTGTGCATTACAATTGCCCACCACTCACAGAGTGATGCCCAGCTGTTTTCCCAGCTGTGAACCCTGGCCTGTTTTATCCCCAGTTTATAAACTGAGCATGATGTTCCATGGTGTGGAATGTCTCCTTGGCCTGTTGTTGGCTGCAGCCCCGCCCAGCCTCTTGTGCTCCTCCAGCCTTCTCGCTGGCAGAACATGAAAAGCTGAAAAGTCCTCAACTTAGTATAAACACCACTTAGGAACAACTAAAATATCAGTGCTTTATCAACATTGTTCTCATCCTAAATCCAAACCTCAGCACTGTACTGGCTACTAGGAAGAAAATTAACTCTATCCCAGCTGAAGTCAGGACACACATTTAGACAGTATGCAAAGCATTTCACTCTTCCTCTTTTTATTTTCTTGTCCTTTACTTATAAGATTTCTTCTTCCTCTGCTGTTCCCCAGAGTGGCAAGCCTGCTGGAGTTTTTCCAGGAGCATGAGCAATAATTGGACAGCTGGCATTTTAACCCTGCATCATAGATCTCAATAACTCTGCATGGAGCAGAATGAGCCATAGCCTCTGAAAGATCAGGGGACATCATTTGTGTCCAATGAGCCCATGCTTTGCCCCAGACCAAAACTCTCTTATACTTTAAGCCCCAAAACAGATACTCCTCCCATTCTTTTCAATTAGTTGTTTGCCTACTGTTAGATGACACACTCCCTTACTAGTTATAAAATCACCATTGAACAGTTTGAGATTCACAATTTGCTTTCTGTGTAGCTGCTCTGTCAGGGCTAATGTCACTACTCCTGTTAATCCACTGCCTTTTGCGTCTGTTTCCAAATAAAAATTAAGGAAGCATTTATCTGCTATAATCCCATTCATCAACTGCTTTTAGAAAGGGTCCCTCTGAGTTGGCAGCACTGTGGTCAACAGGCACCCCAAGAACATGTGCATGCTGATGATTCATGCTAAACTGGTTCTTGTACTTTGCCTCCAAGTGCCAAAGACTGTCTTTGCCCAGCATATATGCAGCCCCAGGTTGCATGAGCCTTCTTCCACTTCCTTTATCAAATTCCTCACTGTCCATCTCCTGTATAAGCCAGGAAAAGCTGTGAGTCCCTGCTGTAGCTCAGATAATGCCAAGTGCCTGTGTACTCAGAAGAGCTTTCTTCCAAACCTAAGTAGCTGTGCGGCTTCTCCCCAAAGTGAAAGAAGTTGTCTTGTTTTTAAAACAGGCAGAAATTTCCCTGCTTTCTCCATCTTTTTGCAAAAACTTGTTGAACAGTGTCTCATTGAGGGGTTTTATTTTTACATGGAATACTACTTCCTGTAAGTACTAAAACATAATTTAATTCCATCTTCCCATGTTAAATAGAAATACTGAAACTACCAAGTATTCAGATCTAGCTCTGGTCAAAAGAAAGACTTTTCAGACTGCCATGGTATTCCTAGGCTTTGCTATCTTGCAGATATTGAATTACAAGCTATTATTTCCTCATTTGTCAGCCATGGCTCCAAAGATCTGAAGCACAGCTTTTGAATCTTAACTCAATTCTCTACTAATTGTTTCTTGAGTTAATTCTGCTCCAGGTATCATATGCAACTGAGTTACCACTCAGCATTCTGACATTTCTGACCATTTCTGAAAAGACCCCCAGCCCATCTGCACAGTCTTACATGAATGTGAGCCCTTGTGAAAGACAACCAGAGAGCCTCCCTGTCTCAAAGAAGAACCTCATAAAAGTCCAAAGTCCTCCGCTTGTAGGAAATCCTAGAAGTTCAGAAAAGTGTAAAGATCCTGGCAGAAGGGAGGAATTGACATGAAAGGTATAGTGAGATGAAGGGAAAGGTTAAAACATAACAAAAACAACTGAAGAGACAAAAAAGGAACAGCTTGGAAGCATGGGGAAGTATGATGAAAACCAAAAAATGAAGGGAAGTGGTGGAGGGGAAGAGAGACAGGAAAACATGGCGTAGGCATATCTAACTCCAGGAGTCTACAAAGTTTTTGCTTGTTTAGCAGTATCTCGTGACAAAAAACAGCACTGGAAAGAATCCCACACTACAGGAAAGCTAACAAAAATTTAATTATCAGTTGACATCTGGAGTTTTCTAAGTTTCTATTTATGAAAAGTATACAACGTAAGAGCAGAGTTTCAAATAATCATGTAATCAGGGGCTATTTCTAACAAATGTTATTTGCAAAAATGCAGAACTACACTCTATTTCCTCTATATTCCTTCTTCAAAATGAATCACTGATAATGCCTCCATGATATAATTATAATTATGGTTGTTCTACAAAACCTGCAAAACCCATGAAGACAATGTAGCTTCATGTGAGCACACATGAAACATATATATATGAAACATATAATTAGACCTCTCATTTTCTTAGTCCAAGTTCTGCTTTAGGCTTCAAACTGAGCTTGGAAATAGTTTCAGATACTTGATCACTCAGACTGGAACTAAACTAGCTTTGTACACATAAGGAATCAGCTACAGGATTTAGTTTGCTATTGCTATGAGAGGTCAAGAAAAGGCTCAAGTGTTTCTCTCAGTATTGTACATTGTCTGCAAGCCCTGAACTTTGAAGTCATGGCACAGTGGACATAAACTTTCAATCAATCAGTAACACAAAATTAAAATCTGAATAGTTTCACAGAGTAAAGCTCACAGGAGGCTATTTTCAGGCCATGAGCATTATTACTACCACCACATCTAAATATAAGTACCTTTTAAAATGTATTAGTCCCTCTGTGAAAACAACATGTGCTTCAAACAGTTTACCCTGGCAACTTCTGTTCACTGGGTGAGGCTTCTTCTACACTGCACTACTTGTGACACCAATGCCGACTCAAGTTCGCTGACAGCACACTGGTGTGTTAGCTTGAGACCAAAACCTGCCTCACGTGCACCTTCTTCCAAAAAAAATCCACAACAAAAACAGGAGACAAAGTATATAAACTCATTTGATTCTGCTTCTGACAAGTACTGACACAGTGACCATTTGCCATCTCCACACATCTAACAAGGCAAAGGCCATTGGAAACCACAACCTCTCTTGAAAGCCCAGGTAAAAAGGAAAATAAATCTGTTTTCCATGGACTTAACAATATCACTACTACCCTTTTTAACTTCAAGGAAAATAGCAACCATACACACTGACAATGTAATCACAAACGCAGAAATAATTTGTTATGAAATATGTTTAAAATTAACTTAAAAATTAATTTGAATTCCATTAAATATTCTAATTCTGTATTTGTCAATAAGTCTTCATATGATGAATCTATGTGTCTAAAGTTTTCTACAGCTCCTCATATTCTACCCATTTAATAACTTTTTCTCTCTTTATTGCAACAGTAAATATATTCCTCTTCTCTCATAAAATTGAAAATATATGGAAAAACAGCACTACCAGACTTTAACACTGACTGTTATATAAAGCTATAGTTTCCATTCATTTATTTTGCAGGCAAGTACACACTACCTTTTTTGTAGGCTAGTACACACTACCTTTTTCAATTTTACCTTTTTATTTATCTACAGACTTATATTAGTCAAAGTATTCTACTTGTGCTACCTATGGAAGTATCTATTTTCATTTTGCTGTTGTCAGTACTTTCACGAAAACTAAACATAAGAAAAAGAAATTAAAATTTTTTTTTGTTACCACATTTTAAATATTATTAGGGAAAAATATCAATTTTTCTTTTCATATATTCAATACCAAGATTCATAGCCTAACCTCTGAATGTGTCACCATTAAGTGCCTACATCTATTTTTATTTTTCCACAACTAATGTAAATTCAACTGTCTTGTTGAAATTTTGTTGAAAGCATTTTGAAGATGAACCACAAAATATCTGGAGTTGGAAAGGACCCATACATATCACTGAGATAATTCCCAAGTTGTCAAAATAATACTTTAATTTGATAGGGACCTTTCAAATAGTTAACAGATGCTATTTTCTGTGACCTGCAACATAAATTATTGCTCAAAGATATTTGCTATAGAGGCTTGAAATCTTGAATAGAGTCTTAAAGCACTGAACTCAATATTTAAATATGATTTACAGAATTAACTTTCAAATACTACACCTAATACTGTGAAGAAGTGTAACACCACCATGTGTTTCTCATCACCTGCATTAGCACAGTTTTTGAAAGACTGGGAAGACATCCTCCTTTTTCTGGAGAGAGAAAAGATCTCTCACAGAGATAGATCCAGTTTGACTTGTGCTGCATGGACAGTTTTAGCGACATATGCAGGGTGACAGCCATGATACCTTCATAGCTGCCATTTTTTGGGCTAATTAATACATTAATAGAAGAGAACTTCCACCCTTCATGATGCATATTGTAACACACAAAGTCATTTTCTTCCACCTGTCTAGACTGGAATTGTATGTAATTTCCATAAGAACATTTAACATACCATCTTCATCTGTCTGGATAATGGTCTCCTCACTTTCCTTCCTCCCTTCTGGGTTGGTTAAGATCATCTTGAGGCTGACATTTGTGTAGGGAGGCAAACGATCCACAACGTGCTGAGGTGCCTTGGGGTCCATGTCCAAGCAGTCTGCTTTGCTCTCGTTGTGTCCACAGTAGTAGTGGTAGCATATCGTGACATTGAAAGTATGGCAACGAGTGATGTTGTAACCCAGAGATTCCCAATCCACAGCGATGTGTCTGGCCTGGATCTCAGCAATCTTCAGTGTTTTTGGTGTTCTCATAGGTTCTAGAAAATAAAACATAATGAAGAGAACGCTGTTAACGTTCTTCATCCAGCACTGAACTATAGATGGTAGACGGTACATTCAGGAACGCAAGAGTGAAGGAAGCACCCAACAAACACTCAAGTATCATTCTTTGCACAGGTACCCTGGAGGAAAAAACATTCCTTAGTTTTTTTTTTACTTCATTCCTCTTTGTACTGTCTTTGCAGGCTTTAGTCAGTGATGGAGACAGCAATAGTGAGAAAAAGAATAGTTAATTATCAGTGGAGCAATTCAAAGCAACTGAGAATACTGGCAACAGATGCAAGAAGAGTGACCAAAGGCCAACCAGCTGTCACTACTGGCTTCCCTTCTTGATTTCCCCTTTACTCTTTTCCTTTTTTTCACCTGTGTAAATTAGACAATACATCATAATGTAAAGAGTGAACATTTACTACATTATGACTTGTCATGCCACCAAGCAACGCTGTATACTAATTATACTAATTACCTTACTAAACTAGCAGTTACAAAAACAATGCAGATATTAATTAGTGTTTATTATTTTAGTAATGAAGCCATTCATTCAAGCAACACCCCTCGGAAATAGCACAAAAAAGGGCTTTTGGAAATTCCCATTGTATCCCGATTCCTGCAAAACCCCGAAACCTGAGCAGGTAATCTCTGACCTGCTCCCCAAGCTCAGCTGCTCTCCACATGTGCATTTCTACCACAGAGTACGTGATGCTCCCCAAGCGGTCATCAATCTCTCACTGTCTCTCTAGTGCATCCATTCCTCATGCACGAGTAACTTTTATCATTAAACTTAATTAAAATGATTACACAATGAAAATCACGACCATGACTGTGTATACTAGAGTTTCACTGAAAATATACCCTGCTAATACATGCTTCCTCACCAGAGAAAATAAAGCCTGTTGTTGATACAGCTTCAGCCTTGTGTCCTTGCTGGTTTAAGGTCAAAACAGTCAAGATTGTTCAAGGAAGTGAAATATAGGATTTCTCTTTCTGACTATAACCGTTCTCTCTAACTTGCATTTATGAGTTCCAACAAGGTAAAAACCAGCCAAAAGCACAGATGGTATATTGAAATAAGGAAATGTGAATCAGTGTAATCTATTCAGCATGCAGTTTGCCAGACAAACTGCAAACATTTAGTTTCAAACATCAAAACAACGGAATTCTAAATATAACATAAAGGTATTCCTAGTAACATGATGAGTGTTGAGGATTAAAAGCTACGCCTATTTGCTGCCATGATCTATCCTTTCTTCATTTTAAACAAGCACATATTTTACCTTTGCCATTAAGTACTGATTTATCATATATACAGTGAAAAGTGCAATTAAATAAGAAAACTTCCTGGGTAGTAGCTCTCTGAACACACTGTGTACTGTAACAACAGAGATTTGAAACTGAAAGATAGCATTGAAAAGGTCCTTGAGAGATAAGAGACTTGAAGAGAGGAAGGAAAAACAGGGTTTTATAAAGAAAACAATGGCTGTAAAAAGCAAGTAGAGAGGTGTGAGGCGGTCATGGGGAAAAAAAAAAGTAGCAACATAGTAGATCTTTGGAAGGAGCTGGTAAGGGTCTTCAAAGAATCAGTATTCCCTTCACTACTGCAAGCACTTGGGCAAAAACTGAACACCCAAGTGCTACGGAGTAAGAGAACTGTTAAGACAAATACATACATACAAACATATTTATGTATATCTATATATATACACATATACAAAATCAGCCTTTTTCTCATATGAATGACATTGCAAAACTTAGTTATACACACTCTGATTTAGAGTTTGAGGTCTGAAAGAGTAAACATATCCTTCACCAAGGAAATGTGTTATAGGCTAAATTTTCCCTCTGAAATGGAATGATTTTGCTCATTTTAGTAATTTTGTCTTTGTTCTCTTACTCTAGTTTGTGCCTGAGAACACACTCACTGGAGATGGAATTCAAACCTGAACTTAAAATTTATTGGAATTAATGCAACGCAACACCAGGTGTCTGACCATGAAATCTGAAACCATTCAGGAACAGAAAATTCACTACATTTTCATCTTGCATCTCTCATGAAAAGACTTAAACTGCATTTACATTATGCTGCACAGCACTTTCAAGAGAGAAGAAAAAAAAAAAAGCTTTTTTTAATCATAAAGAAAAATTATTTTACAATTCTATGCAAATTTTACAAATGTGTCACAGCATCAGAGGAGATACTGAAAAGCATCCTTTATTCACCTGTCAAAAAGGAAAGAATGAAAGACAGAGTGTGATCTCGCTTTCTCACAACTATTCCCTTCTTTGGCAGAAATTAAACAACTTCTGCAATATTGAGATGGTAATTAAAGTCTGCAGAGTCTCTCAACAGCTTTAGTAAACTCTGCCAACTGTCCCACTGCTCCTAAAATGATGCTTTAAAAACACAATTTTACTCTTTCTTCTGGGCAATGTTCATCTTGGGAATCTCTAGAGGTAAAGACCAATTGTTTTAAACTACCACACCACAAAGTCTCCATCTGTAACACCTCAGTAGAAAGCAATCTTCGAATAATTACTTTTCTCAGATAAGGCACTATTGAATTTTTGAGTAGGCTTCCCAAAGATCTCAACCATCTCATTAAGAATAGCTTTGATCTTGATGGGAGCAAATAGTGTTCATCTCTTTTTTTTCCATTTCCCATCACAATTTAGGGTTTGCGTTTCACTGAAACATTTCCTTAATCCTGCTGGGATTTTATTTCAATTTATGCATCCTCTTCTGATTTCTTGACACTCTTTGAGCACTGCTAATCCAAACAATTCAATTCATGTCTTGTCTTTCCAATTTTTTCCCATCTTTCCTCTTTAAGTCACATGTAGAACTTTTAGCCAAAATACGTGGACTTTCAAGCACATGAGTTCTTACTTCTTTGTTGAATTACCCATGCCAAATAGGCATCCTGTGACAAAGAGGTAAGAAATAAAATGCTCTCAAAATACCTGCTCAATCCTTAACCTATCTGCTGGAGTGTCAATAATGATGGCAGAAGGCACTTAATATTTTTCAAGCATTAATTTACCAATTACCCCTGTGAGACATGTAAGTGGTGTTAAAACTTTTCTGAGAAGAGAAAGAAGCACAAAAAGGGCCAATAGCTTGTTCAAAGCTACAAAGCTAATTACTGCCAGGAGTGCAAGAAAACCAAACCCAGGTCACTGGTGGCCATCAGACAGCTAGCTGCAGCAATTCATAGACCTCATTTGCAATGCATGTGCCAATGCTTCCACCCAAATTCTAACTCCAATCCTGCACTCTAGTCCTTTTGTAAAAAGAGGTTTGGTGGGGATTTTTCAAAGGTTTTCTGAGAACAAGTTTTAAAGAGCATAACAGTGCTCAGACAGTAATTGAATATCTGAGCATAAGGACATGTTATTTGAAAAAACAATAATTTGGCTTATTCTTTTAGAAAGATTCCTTGATTGAGAGCTTTGAATTTGAATGAAACAGCTTTTTTTTTGTTGTTGTTGTTCTGCATTAAATCTTGTATTTGAAATTTAGATTTTTTGGGAGAAGATATTCATAATTTATTTTTTTCAAGCCTTTTTCTCCATCAGATAAAAGGCTGGAGAGAGTTCTTTTGTGGTGACAGCAGAAAGTATGCAGGACTTCTGTTGTTGCAGGAAATTCAATATCCTGTGACTGCATCAAGCTCTTAGATATGAAGATCCTGACTGGCAGAGTTAGATCTTTGAACAGAAACCCAGCAACAAAGCATATGGAGGATTTGGTGGTGGTGGTGGTGGTGGCGGGGTTGACCTTTAGATTCTCGTGAACACCCCTAATGATGACAGGCTTCCTTCTGCCAGACCTGGCCTGAGCATGGGCTGCTGCTATGACCTCCACCCCACCTCCACCTCTACTTACAGCCAGCTTCTCCCTCTGCCCTTTCCTTTTAACACCTGGCAATACCCATCTCTGTTTTTCTCCCTCCTCCTCACCCCTGCTTTGTGTCTTGGCACACAAATACTACCAAGTGCTCGCTGACTCACGTCTATTATCCAATCTGACTGTTTTTAGCCTCATTGAACCAATTAAAAACAGCAGCATTAGGAGAATAGCAAAAGAACAGAGAAAGCAGAATGATAAAGAGATTTGTACATTTGTACAGATTACTAAAACCTCAATCCCTATCCAGAAACCATGTAAAAGAATTACATGTACGTGGCACTCAATCACAACAATTTCTGGATCAAGAAGATTTAACCCAACCTTATGGGATAAAATAAAGGACATTTTAGTAATTCTCCAAAGGTTAACAATAGAGGGATAGACGAAGAAAGAGACAGAACCTGTTGACCCCATACAACCTCTCAACTGCAGGATGATTTAATAAGACTCTCCAGACAACAGATAAAATGAAATTCAATTTCTTTAGTGCTTGATAAGCAACACGTGATATGACAGGTCAATATCAAGCCTCTTTGTAGAGATTATCTTCACTTACACAGAGATGGGAGTGAAAACAAAAGCCTTCACAGCTGCAGAAGCAGCAAGGTGAGAGCATGCATTTCCTCAGAACCTCTTTTTAATGAGAATACATTTTAGCCAGCTGTCAATCAGAAACAAACAGATGTCCTGAAAGCTGTGGAAAAAATCCCATACAATGAGGCAAGCAAAGTGTGACATGTGCTCTGCTTTTGCTGCATTTCCTCAGAAATCCTAAATATTGACTGCAAGACTGTTTAATTTCCATGTACCTGGCAGAGGTGTGGGAATTAGATCTTCTGACAAGCAACCAGAATGCACATTTTTTCACATGAAATGGAAAAAAATTGGGACAAATTTTAAAGCACAAACATTTCAGAAAAATATGGTGCTTCTCAAAAACCAGCATGTCTTTTCTATACACAGTCTGTATATTCAATTCTTTAAATGGGGTTGGCTTTGGGATCCTTCCTTCCTCTTGAACTCTTTCTAGTCTGTCATTACACTGCGGAGCTGACTTCCAATGTCTGCTTTAACCACACTGAGTGAAATTCATATCAAATTTAAGAGCAACCGAGGTAGCCTCCATTTATGACACTGGAGGTGAAAACTAACTGGACTTGGAAGATGTGATAATGCACAAATTTGTGCATTTGAGGGAACTGCAGAGAGATGTAGGGCTTGTGTTAAATAACAACTCTCATATATAAAAGCAAATATATGACCATTATTTACAAAGTAAAGGCAATAACCCCAAAATTTAAAGCACACTGTTTGTCACCAAGGCTCCTTTAATTATCTTGCCTTTTAGAACAAAAACTACATAGAAAAAAAGAAGTCATTATATTGCTGCTAATATTCTCAGTCTGAACAGCCACTGGAATTTCCCAGACTTTTCTTCTATGAGAACATGAACCTCCTTGTCCTGTGGCTTCTCCTGACCTTTACAGGGTAACTCTTTCCTTGGCATGTGGGAAATAAAAAAGGATTATTCTAAGATGTCACCATGGTTGTTGCTCCTTTCTCAGCTCATGCAAGGTACTACAAAAACAAAATGTTCCCAAAACTCAAAACAAAAAACCAACCAAACAAAAAACCAACAAAAAAACAAACAAACAAAATGTTATGGTCCTGTAGCTGTAAAGAATTATTCTGAAAGACCCCTGATAAGAACCTGGAAGAAAGGTAAGAGGGAAAAGAGCCAAAGGAAGCACAACCCACACAGGAATAGCTGTCAGAAGTGCAGTAAGAAAACAATAAACAAAGGTTTCTCTCTTGCTCATTTTTGCTGCATTACTCTCATTTATAACTTTCATTATTAGCAAATGATGAATCAGGCAGAAAGGATTTTTATATAGAGACTAAATTCCTCACATCATAAACTTGGTTAGGACTGCTGAATATAGCAGTATGATCATTAAAAAGGACCAAACTAGAGTTAAATATTTCAAGAGACAACCACAGTCTCAGCAAGAACTATGCACATCAACTGTGATCACTTCTGCACTTCTGGGGGTAACGTGCTGTTGTCAAAGGAGCAAACTGTAATTAAGTTATGTTATGAACAAAGCTAACAAAAATCCCTAGGTAAGGCGAGCTGTACTAGAATATCCATGATGAAGCTCCTGAGTTTCAAGGATTATTAACCTACAAGTCCAAGAGAATTTAGTTCAGATTAACTCCCAATAACTCCATTATTTAACAATATGATGATAATACAGGAAGATCCTTCAGACCTCTCAAAAATGCCATGCTGATTTTCATAAACCAGTCTGTCTTTATGACAGAATAATTCTTGCCAATTCTATTCAAGTTTCTTGTCCGTAACTGGCAGATTTTTGACCATTTCAAAGTAGAGTTAAAGTCAGCTCTGAAGTAAAGACATAAAATAATTATCAGCATTGGCCCCAGTGCTTAACACACAGTGATAGTTCATGAACCACTTACCTTCAATCAGGGATTCCCTTCTACTTACTTAATGTGCATCCCAACCCAAAAACACACCACATTATATTGCCAACTAGATCAATATCGATGCAGGATGATATAAGGCATCAATATGTCCTTCTCATATGCATGAGAAGAAATAAAATACTATTCCACTGTATTATAAATGAAATACTATTCTGCTGTTGGAATACCTGAACTCCCTCATTCTCAGGATCTACAGAAATCAGGACACCTGTACTGTAGGTAAATGCGAGTTGGAAAGTCTCAGATACTTGGTAGTAGGGTTCTTTGTTTGGTTGCATTGATTTTATTTGTTTTGGCTTTTATTTTACTGTTGGTTTTTTAAAAATCTTGTTTCACATCAGCATTTAAGATGCCTTTTTTATGCAGCCATATTTGAAAACTCAGGCCTTCAATCTTTTTAACTTAGAAGCATTAAGAAATAGTGAACACCAAAGGAAGAGAAGTTAATGATGTTGACAGAAGTAGTACAATTTGAAGTCTTTTCTGCAGTCTGATGAGAAGGAAAAAATTAACGGGTACATATTCCCACAATAAAAATCATAGGGATTGCTGGGCATCTCCCTTCTCAAATATGTGATACATACATAATGCAAAACAAATATGGATGCAAACATAAAAATAATTCACTTTTTATGCATTAGTATGTCCATCCCTTTGTCATGTGAAACATGAACCCAGAATAAATGAAACTATGGTACTTACCCTGTGTTAGCACTACAGATTTATTTTGGTGCAAACAAAGGTTATAAAGCAATTGCATGAAAATCTATGAGTTTTTCCTCCTTTCACTACATCTAGTGACTGATTTATTAAGCCAGTTTACAAATTTCTTATTGACCACATACTTCAGGGAGCTGAAGAAAACATCTGAATTATTACAGAGATAATCAAATCCACTACACTAGTTTTGGTAGCAATGAGGGGATATTCAATATATTTTAGAACATATCTTTCTGGACGCAAAATACAGCTGTCCCTGCATCATAGGTGTAGTAAAGAGATAAATATAACTGCACTACTGACAATTATTTTCTCCATTTTCTCTGGATAAGACATTTATTCTGTTGCCTCCACGCATAATTAACAGTTTATGCATCCTTAGCATGTAATCAATAGCTGCAAAGTCTTGTATTAGCTTGAGAGATTAGACATCCCTTGATAATAAATTCTGTTGATTTCTCCAGTTTAGCTTAGCTGCAAAAATCCACTTTTTTATTTTATTTTTTTTAATTTTTAAATCTGAGTTTAAATCAAAAGGATCTATATGGTCTAGGGAAGGAGAGGAAAAGCTGGCATGTTCTCTTTAATCTCATTTTTCCAAATGAACAAAACCTACGCGATGGTATAAAACACAAATCAGCACGCCAACAAGCATCTGACTGCAAAAATAAACACGGGAAGCCTGACAGTACAAAATGCCTAGGAAGCCTATTCATGACTACAATTATGAAGTTTAATCCTCCAAAGTAAATTTCAAAACTATAGTGAGAGGGGAAAAAGTGAACCTTTGACTTGAAATATCAGTGCATGGTTATGTTAAAGCAGAATGGAAGATATCTAAAACAGTAGCAATTATATTATAAGGAATATGTAGTATTTACACACACATGTATACACTTTTTACCCACTTTAACAGTGAACCTAACTATTTAATGTTATGAAGAAAGCATTTACAGACATTTATCTGAACATAAATCGCCATTATTGCTTAGGTGATATATTGTTCATTTTTCTCCAAAACACATTCATAAACATGTTTTTATGGTTTTGTTTACAAACTATATATTTGGAAGCTTAGGGTGTAATGAGTATTAAGTAAAATAACTAAGCTGGAGCAGTGTGAATAAGCTAAACAAGAATTTTCTACAGATATCGTTAAAGCTTCAGTTTCTTTCTCCTGTATAGAAAAATTTCAGTCCTCCAAGTTAGGAAGCATAAATATCATCACATGAAATAAATGAAAAAATGGGAAATGCAGTCTGTATTAAAAAATGGTCAGCATGACTATGACAGTACTTAGACTGGGAAAAAAGGCTACATTTACCTCAGATAATTAAGAATTGAAAATTGCAGGCAGTACTTATGATACCCACTTAAAAACTGTACACACATTTGTATGTGTGCATGTACACTGATAGACCTATGCAGACACGTTTACTTCCCCACATGCAGATAAAACATGCACCAAAATTCACCATCTCTATTTCTGCATACCTACTGAAATGGTCTCAAACTGATTTTCTCCTGTTTCCTTTTTATCTCATCTGCTGGCTCTGGGGCCTTGGTTGAAACCACCCACCCTCCATCCCCCTGCCTGCAACCCAAAAAGCCTTGAGTTTCTTGGTCACAGCCCATGAACTAACACATCTAATGTTGTGCTTATGTGGCAAAACCCAGTAATAACCGTGTGTTTCACCTTACTCTAGTTCCTTTCACAAAATCAATAACACAAGACTTCATATCATACAATGCATATATTGTAAGTGATATATATCTTTATATAAATGCATGTGATAAACCTTGGATGAAACACAGATTCCTCAAATTCTTTGAAACCAGAACTTGCACTGGTAAGTAACATACAATGCCTCTGCTGTATATATTTTGTCCCATCAATGAAACAATCCAGGTAATTTATTTTTAAATGTTGAACGACAACACCTGCAGCTTCTACTGTACAGAAAAGTTTTCTCTAAACAGTTGGAAATTTATTTAATGAATTGCCTTCATTTTTGTCATTGGTTCATACAAATTTAAGAACACAAGTTGATTGTATTAGTATAAGCAAGCTTGTTTTCTTTAGAGAAAAAAAAATACAGATGCAAAAAAGAATTCCTCTAACATTAAAATTTTGAAAAAGATCAAAAACCATTTTCAATGATATGTAGAATTCTAAAAATGCTGGTAAGGAGCCATGGGGGAAATTCCTTTCTAAGGTGGATACTGTGAAATTTTAGCATTTTTTGAATTTCAATGATATTTTGTTACTTAAGTCGCACAGTCACCTGCCAAAGTTCAACTAAACATGACTAAGAAAATTCCTCAGTCTATTGGTCAATCACCACTGCCAAGTGATGGCATAACCTAATACTAATAATACTAATAACCATAACCTAATACTTGTACCTATATGAATAATCTTCTGAATACCTTATTTTGATATTTTTTTACAGATATTTTAAATTTTCTGTACATTTTAAGCATCCCAATTTCAATTCAACTCTCCCTTGATGTGATGTACCTGTGAGAAAAAATTGCATTCTTGCGTCAGCAGGCAAAGCACTGTCCATGATTTCCTAATGGAGCAGTCATGACATTTTCATTAGAAGATACAGCCCTAAGTAGATAATTTCCAGAGAGGAGCCTTTTTTCCCAAAATTTCTTGAAAACTTTGTTTTCAGAAAGGAAAAGGATGATATAAGGAATATTCGTTTTCCATACTGCCTTGCTATCTGGGCAAAATTGACATGGTATCAACTCTCTTTCCTATAACCATGAGGCTACAAAACTTTGGAAAGCTATTCTGGGAAATGGGACCTAATCCTGCAAACCTTTTGTTCCTGGCACTGCCTCAATATAAGCAGGGCTCTGCAGAAGTGAGCTCACAAGCACCTTTTAGCCACTGTGAAAGATGGTACTTGCAAAAAGAACACAAAAGCAACGAAAAGGCCTTGCTGACAGAGGCACTAGCAAGCTGGGGAACTGTTTTCTAAAATACACCATGAAATTCAAATAATACTTTCCCATTTAGCTGCATAAAATACTCTCAAGAAATTGCCCTGCTGCTTCACTTTCAGCCATTTAGTGTTCCACCAAGCTGTTCTTTCCTGTCTAAGCAGAAACTTGGAAAACATAAAATAATTCACCTAGGGTAAAAGAAAATAATGTATTTTAGAAACAATTTTCTCTTTGCACACTTTCTCTGAACACTTCTGGCTTATTCCATGATCCCAAGACACAAAAACATTAATGAAAAATGATCCTAAAGAATTTTCTGTCAACAGGAAAGCTGGACAAGTTGCAACACAAAAAGGTGGCAAACCCAGCAAATGAAAAACAATCCTAGATGCTGTGGATAATAACTTACCCTTCTTTTGAAATCAGGTGTTTTTATAAAAAGTTATTAATTAACAAGCAAATGATTTTACCTTATAAAGAACTGGCAATGTTGCTAAATGTAATCCAAACGAATCTACTTTTCACTCACATGAGAATGTAAAGGATTAGCTCTTTGCTTGCAGGAGCCATCACCATTTACCATGTGCTTTCTTGTTCTAGATACCCATCTAGAGAGCTATTTACTTCAAGCTGTCAATCACATTCAGTAATTTTACCACATTCTGACTTTCAAAAAGATATTCTACTAGAACAGTTGTCTTGGCTTCACTGTTACAGCAAAGCAAGTGCCAACGTGCTACCCCGACCAGCTCTGCTGCAGCAGTCACCCAAGAGAATGTCAATCACGCCTGCTGAGTAAGTGGAGCATTAAATTATTTTTTTATGCCTGTGTTGTACATGCTGAATCACTGTCATCATACCCTCACAACAGAATGCAAAGAAGGAAAGGAAGCCAATTAGCCAAGTCAAGGCCACACAGGCAAACACACTAATTTGGAAGTGTAGGCTAATTGCTGGACACCAGCATAATACTGTCACTTAAACCAGATTTATTGCTGAGTCTAATAAATGTTTATAAATAAATAGAATTCCTTTCTCTTACCTTATTACTTAAAGACTTAAAAATTCCCCTGGGTATCTGCCAGGCTTTTATTTATTTTTTTTTGGCACCCCATCTTACTGCTAACTTTTTGGAGATCAACATAACAAGCACACATGCAATCTACTACCATCCCCTCTTGTCACCACAATCAAGCCACTAGGTCATAACCTTTATCAACAATCATAATAATTTGCAGAATTAAGAATCTACAGTAGAATGCCTAAATTCTTCAGAATTTGTTTAAAAACATAAAATTCTTCAGAATTTGTTTAAAGGCTTTTATGACTAGCAATGGAGGTTTTTTCAGATTTACATTCCAAATCTACCTGATTCTTGACAGCCTCTGCACTGCTTTTTGAGCTAATTCTATTCCTATCCATATCCATTAATACCAGCTTGTGATGCCAGCCTTATTCTCCCACTGGCCATATTCTCCATAACCACCTTCTCCCCCTCTCCTTGTTTTGAATCTTGAAGTTATTGTAGTTCTTGCCTTCAAAATTTCCCTTGCTACTTTAATATTCATGCAAAATTACAGTATTACTATTAAGTTGAGCTGAAACAAGGACATGTGCTAGCAGTCAAAAAAAAAAAACAACCAACCAACCACCAAGAAACCCCAAGCATGTTTGCCTTTCCCAGCAGCCCCTCAATTTTTGCTTTTGACTTGGATATCTGGAAGGCAGATTAAATCACAGCACAATAGAACAATTCTGCTTGGAGGGGACCTCTGAAGGTCATATAACCCCATCTCCTCCTCAAAGCAATTGTATCAGATTGCTCAGGAACTGGTCCAGTCTATTTCTGGATATCCCCAATGAGGTAAACTCTACATTCTCTCAGGACAATAGTCATGACAGATACATAGGAGACATAAATGTGACTTCAAGTCTTGAGCTGATTTCCAAATATTTGGTGAAAAGCAGAGAATTCCACAATTCCCTAAGAAAGCATCAGATTTATTTTTTTGATCTTTTTTTACAGTATCTGGCACTGATGTCTGTTAGATGGTAAGGCTCTTCACTCAAATTTCACCAAGCTTCACTTTGTTTGACACACAACTTCACAGTTCACAGAATACCAGAAGCATTTTTTCTTATTGAAAATATTATTTTTAACTGCACTATTTAAGATAAATGTGCAAAATAAATTGAACAGAAGAATTCAGGTCTCCTCTTTTCAAACCATGTGAACGTGGGACTTAGGGCTGTGTTTTTTATGATGGACTTGGCAATGTTAGGTTTATGGTCAGACTTGAAGATCTTAAAAGTCTTTTTTGACCTAAATGATTATATGATTTTATACTAGAGAACAGAGAAAATCACTGTACTTTAATCTGCATATTTTATACCACTATTTAAAGACATTTGGCAAGGGGCAGACATCTAAACAAAATGAGTTGGTGTTATCCTGTTTAATAATCCTTAGGTTATCACACATATCTACTAGAAATTTGTTGATGGGTGTTTTGATTTGTTTGTTTAGAGGGTTTGGGTCAGATTTTACTTCTACTGAACATTATAATAGAACCCAAGAACAGAAGTCAATCATCATAAGTGTGCAGTGATGCATCTAAGTGCATTGCCTTAACTTCTTAATCAATTTATAAGAAAGATGGAAAAGGCCATCAGTTATATGAATGTACATGGCATAAAAACCCATTTTAACATCTAGAAATAAAATCAGGTATGTTGGAGTCATGTAAGAAACTGGCTAATATAATTTTGTGAGCTGTGCTGACATTGCAATCACTAGTATGATTAATGAAGTTTATGCTTTCAGTCTTTTCTCACAGCTATAGTACCATGGTAGCGCAGTGCTTTTTCAAAATTATGACAAAATGACTAATCTCTATTAATTGCTTTTGAGAAAAAGCTTTATACAGAGATTGAAGAGAGCAATAGAATACATGATTTTCACAACTAAGCATTTAAATCAAGCCATTTACTGAGAGGGTGAACTAGCTTACTTAATAGTGAGGGCTATCTACCGTCGGGTATTTCTGCCAGGGCTGCAGGACTGGCTTACCCAAGTGACATACTCTGCAGGAAAGGGGGCCATGTACTCTGAAAAGAGAGAATTTCAAGCCCAGCTCCTAAGTGGTTTCAGAGAAAAAGTCAGCACAACCATAGAAATTTCCAAGCAAAGAATGTAATCCATGCTCTACTTGCAGTTTGGCTCCTGAGGAATGTGTCCCTCAAATAGCAGTTCCCGTAGGCATTCAACCCAAAGGACAACAGACTGCTTGTCTTCTTTTGGACACAAACACTAATTAAGCAGTGTATATAAAATGAAGTTTCTTTCAGTTGCTGGGGAGTTTGGCAAGTGATTTTTTTTTTTCTTTCAAGCTGCTCTCCATTTAAATTCAGATATTTTGTTTCTAGACACAAGAATTCTCAAGGAAATTTATTTGAAATGTCTGGTTGATTTCTTTGTTGCTGCTGGCTTTGAACCCTCATTCTTGCTTAGCTATTTTGATCAGGCAATGACTGAGTAACTTGCTAGGAAGACTGCTATCTGTCTTAGAAAGGATCCAAAATACTCTGAGATGGTTTTAGTTCTTTTCAACACAATTTATAGATCCTTCCTAAACATGAAATATTGGAAGAGGAAGTTATCTATAGATTTGTAAGAAATTAATTTAATTTATGTAGTCCACAGAAAAAACAGCTTTGTCTTTAACTGAACTGATTGGAAGCCATTTATGCAACCTGCTGTTTTATAAGCCTCATAATAACAATCAGCATTTGGCATTTGAGAAGGACATTTAATAAAACCAAAAGAAACCATATTCTATTGACAGCAAAATGATACTGACTCCTTGCGAAAGTGAAGCGGTAGAATTTGTGTTATCCTCGTTTCCGTCTGAGAATGAAAATGCAACAACTTTCATTTCCTTAACATGCCTTGAAAAAAGACAAGAGGATGAGAAATCACTTTAATGATACTGTTATAAAGTAAAAACAAATGATGGAGCTGTAGCTATGATTACAATTACGGCTTTAGTCTGGTATCACACAGCTGATAATATCCCAGCCTTATGTGTCTTGTGCTACTTCTTGAGTTCAATTTCCTTCAGATAATGTATTTGGGTTCCATAATATGCCTCTTTGGTGAAACCAATAACTGAATCCTGTGGTAATTCCTCAGGGAGTTATAATATATGGCAATTGTCTGTTCCCACCACTTTTCTCAGTAATTTGTTCCAATGATTAATAGCCCACTGTTAAAGACAAATAATTGTACCTTACTTCTAATTTAAATGAGCCTGACCTCAGCATGCAGCCATGAGGTTCTTATATTTTACCTCCTCTAGAGGAAAGAGGTGTTTTGTACCATGTAGTATTATTCCCCTGTACAAATACTGTATAATTACCTCCTCCTCGCTGATAGATATATATGATTGAGATCTTAAAGTCACCTTTTCTAAGACTGCATCTTAAGCCATGACTCTGTGGCACTTTTCTCCATTCCTCCCAAATCTGCATCTGTGTGTTGGAAGCATGGAACCAGATGTGCATCCAGTTATCAATATCACAAAATCACATCTTTTCTCCCAGCGCTGACCCTGTTTTTTTGCCATACCCCTACACAAAGAACTTCTGGTGACTGCTGGTCTACATCCCCCCAAAACTATTTTTTGTGTTTCTGTACTACCTCTTTCAAATTCATTTATTCACATTCATGTGTAGACAGTAAGCCACACTATCTATTCTATCTCCAAACTGTCAGAGGAGCTAAAAATGCAAAAAATGAAGCTTCAAATTTAAATCTCAAAGCAAGGACAAAATTCAAAGAGGTATAATGTCATAAACTTTTACAGTGAGATATCTTGCCTTTTCAGGTTCTCATTTCACAGCTCAAAATTTTGATTGCACTTTGTAATCAAAAAATGCAAAAAAATTAGAAGTTTCAACAGGTAAGTACAACAGGTTAAAAGGCAATAAACTTTATCTGCAAACATATTTACTAATTGACTTTGCTCATCACTCAAAGACTATGAATACACACATTAGTCTGAGTTAAAATACTACAATTATTTCATATTATTTTTGCACGGAAAAAGAAAACAAAACCAGAAAAGAATGCCAACGTGGGGAGAAAGCGGGCTACGCCTTCTCCCTGTATAAACACTTCAAAAAAAAGCAGTCATGCTTGACTGCAAAAGACAATGACACAATTTTTTCTCAAAAACCAGTGCCTTGCTGAAAGTCACTGAAGATTCCCCAAGGAGAACTTGAATTAGAGTCAAAGGCCAGACATAAAGACACCTCTCTGAAACCTAATCCTCTTGCCCATTTAAAATGTTCCTGCAGCTTCTGGTCAGAAAAACACAGCACTAGGGTTGTACTGTCAATTTTACTTGTTTTTCTTTAGTGTTTTCAACACCAAATAACTCAAATATCTGAACAAGTATCAACACAACTAAAATAAAACCAGACAACCTACTCAGAACTATGTCAGATTGTTCCTACCCTTCAAAAATACTCTCTTCTGGCATTAGTAACATAACAATGTTTAAACCACAAATAGGCATTGGAAATGTTGGTGTTACTTAGTGGGTTTATATGAAAGTTGATTGCTTTTCCACTGTCCTTCCAGGATGTTCCAGTACAGTCATGGATTTAGGTACAAGAATGAGGCCTGTGTCTTTTCAGGCTCAGGATGAACCTGAAAGCATGGCACATTAGTTGATATTGGTACCTATTAAAAAACAGATAAATTTGTTCATAAGTTAGCTCTAAAGAAAAATATAAGGAGTAAGTAATAAGTGCAAAACAAACATTTTTATGTCAGCTGGATAAAATCAAAAGAAGTCTTCATTCAGGAAAATATTTTACCAGAGTCCTTGTCTGTCAGAGAACAAGAACTCCTGAGGGTCTCTCTTGACAGATCTGACAGCTCACCAGGGTACCCAGCAGGCTTCATGAACTGACATCCCTCTGCTTTCTCCATAGACACTCCTCTTCCTCCATCCCACCCAGCTCCCTTAGACCTTTAAACCCCAAAGCCACTCTATTTTAATGCCTCAGGTGTTTTGGATTCTCCTGCCACAGGTTGGAAAAAAACTTCCTGCTCTTTATTTGATCTAACAATATCATCAACTCCAAATACAGATACAGCAACATCAGGTACTTGATTTTAGTGCCCAGCCAAAAACGTAAGGTATTTTGCATTTTATTATTTGCAAACAAGAGATATAATGGCACCCACTCTAAACATAAATGTGTCACAAAATGTGTTTGTAGTCTTCAAATCAGAAAAGGATTTTCAAAATCAGGATTAACCTTCTCTAGAGCAATGCCAGGACCTGTACTACCTGATGTTTTTCGTGGGCTTTGACCTAAATGGGGCATCTCTGAAGAGCTCAGATTTTGAATGGACAAAAACAGATGGGACACAACACAACCAAAATTTACACCTGGGCTGCCAGCCTCCCATTCCCCTGTCCCACCTCTCTTCCACATCGAACCAAGTCACACTAACAGACATGAAACATCTTAGGTTCAGACAGGCTTGGGCCTGCACTGTGTGAAGGAGTGGATTGCCTTCTCATCCATTTTTCTTCGCTCTTGCAGTTGAATACTATAAATCCATAAACAAGATGTTAAATTGATTTTTTTCTTTTTTTTTGGTCAAGACATTAGATGCTGAATTAACTAATCCTTAAATAAAACAGAATTCTAGTAGAGGAAATTTCACAGTCTGAATTGAATTAACACAGTCAAAAATTTCCTTGAATTTTTCCTCTCTTCCATGTAACTCTAGGAGCTGGAGTCCAGGAAAATCAATACAACACCTGTAATAACAGCACGCTAAAAACTTTCCAAACACCTCAGGAAAAATCCTATAAGTTATGTTTATGACTATTCATAACACAGTAAATGAGTATTTTAAACTATTCCTTGTACTTTACTCCCTCCCACCTTAGAACTTCATTAGCTGATATACTGATAAACAACTAACCTTTAAAGCAGCTTTTATAGGTCTTGTGTAGTTAATCAGTATACTGAACACTTATATCACATTTATTAATTATCACATTTTAGATTTAACTGAGGTATGTATTTCCATCTGTATCTTTCAGCTATTTAATAAATGTGTCTCCTGTCACAATTATCAAATTCCCTGCAAAGTCTCCTCCTTTGTATGTCACTGGCAACATCATCCCCTGGTTTGTGTACAAATATTATGCAGTTTGCTTCCTTCTCAACTGTGCTACACACAGGGTAATTCAGCTAATAAGGAATAGATCAGAATCCCTTTTTTCTCCCCTCAAACACAGAGAATGAAATAATACTTTGTAAAATAGCATAAAAAGAATGATAGATTTTTTTTCAAAAATGCAAGCAAGGTTAAAGTGTGCTAAAATCAGCAATGCACAGCATAGACATAGCAATCCATATTAAATAATCATATTAAATATTTTTTACAGAAGATTATTTACTTTCCATAGTGCCAGAATTAATAAATCACTGTTAAAACTCTGATATAGTATTTCTAAACTGGTTATGTTTTGCTAGCCAACTCTGTCTTTTAATAACAGCCCAATAAACCCAAACAAGTAAAACTGTGAATGCTATTTTCAATTGCAAGGAATCCCTACCTCAAATATTTTTTAAAAAAATATTTGAAAACTACAGTCCATATGTGAAATGTGCACCAGTTTAGAGCAGACAGAACTCAAAATTAGCTTACTAACCCTTAAAATGGTTTCAGCAAACCGAGTTAATATTAAAACTAGGGGAAACAACTGTCACTTAGCACTGAAATACACAACAATCCAAGTAATTTAAACCAAGATTTAAGCTTTAGCTCTACAATGTATCCACTGCATACCAAACTACCTGCCCTTTCAGTTAATTATCACTCATGATAATAAATGAATAAATTAAAAAACAAATCCAAATATTTAATCCCATACCCTGCTAACAGAAAACGGGGGGGGGGGGCGGAAAGAGGAAAAAGGTGGAGTTTTATTCTGGATTTCGAAATGCAACTAATATATATTTCACTTTAAAATAATTCAGTCTTTCCTTCTTTTTAGCATTGCCCTATACTGTCAAGCTTGCAGTACATAACACACAATTCCTTCCTTTCCCTCAAACATATGGGATCGCTACCACAGCATTGTGCTATTTTCACATATATGACACTTCTGAAAGAAAATAACAAAATCTCAACAATCTTGTTTGTTGCTAATGCACAACTGGTAAGCCAGGCAGCATTTGTCAAAACTGCTTCAAGAAGATCTAATTCTCTATTCTTAGGACAGACATTGAGTTTCAAAGTATGTCATGTTATAAAACCATCTCAGTCTAGAACTTCTTTTTGCTGAAATGGTACATTTCCATACTCTTCCACCAGAATAAAAATTGAAAAAAAAAAAAAAGTGAAGGTTATAAAAGAAAGAAATTATGATATAATCAAGTCACACTTGCAGAGACTTCAAAATTGTCAGATATACATAATCAGAGATGGAGGAGATAAAACATCTGCTGTGGCAATAGAGGGATTCAAAATGATTGAATGAGCAAGAGCAACAGACCCACAAAGTGAAAAAAAAAACCAAACCCTTGCATTCTTTTTGCATTGCATTTGTTTTGCATTTGATATTTACTTCCTAGTCATCCTACTGAACTATTATTAAATAAAAGCTTTCACGTTTGATATGCTATGAAACTGCTACAATTACTCTCCAATAATCTTGACAGCTAATGTCGACCTTTTGCCATTTGCTGTGATTTTGCATAACAAGAATAATGTGTGACATTTTTAATACAGGAAAACTTATGAAAGAGATAAACATTTTGATGATCAGGAATATTTCTTTGTGCTTCAGGTCTCAAGGTTTGAGCACCCACCACAGTGAGTATTAGCTATGCCACACCCAGCACAGGCAGCAGAGCCCATTGCTGGAGCAGTGCAGCCCACCCAGGCCTTCCTGACTTTTAGAAGCACCATAGTAGCTCAAAGCAGCTCAAAGGTGTGTAACCTGTGCTTCAGCATCCAGCCAGCAGTGCTTACAAACATTAACAATTTCTATTCTATTCAGGCTTGTATCTGAGAGAAGTCCCTAGACTCATTTCTTTCTGCTCTTCCACGCCATTTCTTCTCCCTCTCCCCTAATATACATCTGAAGAGGACAATTGCTATGTACCCTGACAAACACTGCTGAAAACCATAACCAGCATCTATGCAGAAACCACTACTGTGCATAAATATGACTTTCAATATGGACTTCAATATTAAGTGTGGTCTTGGAAGCCAGTGTTTAAGCTGCCTAAATTGTTTAATAAATAGCAATCTTTAATGTCGAAGAGGAAAAACCTAGGTTACCAACTGAACAGCCTTAATCAAAATAATGTAATGCTGAAATAATAATATTGAACCAAGTGTAAGCTTTTGATAGCTCTAGATACCAATTATCAAGAAATGTGAAAACTAAAGATCAGCCTTTGCTCCTGATTGTATTCGTTATTGCCTGATTCAATGGAAATGGTAAAATTTTATTAATGTCCTATTTATCTACCCATGAAAATTATATAATTTTCCATCAATTCTTTTAGCTCTTCTTGTTTAAATCAAGTGCTAAATGTAAGGCATAAACCAAAGAAACTTCAAAAATTACAATTTACTGTGTCTGTGTTTTATATATGCAAGTTATCATCTTTGGCAACCTTATTATACAAGACTTACAGTAAATAATCACTTTTGGGTTCTATTAAGAAAAAAATAAAACTGTTACAAAATGAGCATAAACTTACCATCTACTTACTCATTTTTGCTCTTCTGGCTACAAGTCATCACAATCTGTACCAGAATCTAACCCAAATGACATGCAATTTACTCTTCTACATAAGGGGAAGAAAAAGTAATTTGGGAAAAAAAAATCCCAAACAAACCCCAAGGAGTTATTCCAGCAGATGTCTCGTCCTCCCTGAATGCCTATTTGGACTTTGCATTTCTGAAACATCAAAATGAATTTAAACCCATTGTATTTCTCAGTGACTTTTTTCACAAATCAGATTATATAACACCTGCTCATCTCTTTCCCTCCACCTTCTTAGGTTTGGTATCAGACTTAGGAGCTGAATTTAGCTTTACAACATCACATGCAAGAGGAGACCCATTAACCTCCTTGTAAGTTCATAACCACAAGTCACTTTGCTGAGTACCTTCAGTGTTTAGAGACACCTCATTTCACGATAAAGGGCAGTTAACACCTGTAAGGCAATTATATCTACCAAATGTTGTTGGCCTGAAATATGAATATGTAATTGTTCCTGCCATCTGTTAATTATACTAGTTGAATCACTTATTTAATCATATACATTTACTTGACATCTACAAACTTTTTAATAGCTTTCACAAATGCTAACCTGGCTCTCAGGCAGAACTAAGGTACCATTTATGTGTCCCACAAGGAAATGACACCATTATACAAAAGACCAGATTTTGCAGCAGCTCAACAAGATGAGAAGGTAGTTTGGGCCAGGCATCTCCCCAGCCTGTCCATGCTGGCTAACAGCCTCAGGAACCAACAGGGAATATTACTACTTGAGGTAGGGGCATTGTTTGCCAGCAACAAGAATAGTTGGATTGAAAACTGAGGGGAGAGGGCAGGAATATGGTGGGTCCAGATGTGGAAGGAGCAACAGTACAGCCTGATTTACTAAGAAAGCTGCCCAAGTGTTCCTCAGGTTAATGAACACTGCTTCTGAACCTCTAAAGATAAGGAATCCATGCTACCACATCACAGCTTTGGCACTGAGCTTGCTCTTTTTCCACTACTACTTCCTAAAGTACCTACATTCATCTAAGGTTGCTTTAAACCATCACAGAACTGCAGGCAGAGTGGACTTTTGTTATTTTCCAAGGATAAAAGGACATACAACTTGCATTAGTCTTGCTGTTGTGGCGGAGGGGGTGTTTGGAGGTGATCTCTGATGAGAATGTCTCCCACACCTCAGTGCTAGTCCCCTTATCCCTCCTAGAGCTGACACATGTGTTCCCCAGCCCAGATCAGCTACATCCTGCCTCCCTCTGAATCCCAATGGTACTAAAAGCATGAGCAAGGTAAAAGAAAGGAAAATAAGACTGTGACCTGTCTCCCTCAGTCTAGGACGGAGAAAGGAGAAGAATTCCCCTCATTAACCTACACAAACTCTCAGCCTTGTATGGAAGCTGAACTAGAAGTGGGAATGAAGACAGTAAATCCAGGACCACATCAGGTTGGCAGACATTTTACCCAGCACCTCCCTCTGCCTGCAGCTGCACCCACCTAGTTGAGAGCAGCTCCTCTCTAGATACAGTGAGTCTAGGAAAAATGAAATAACAAAAGTAAAACAACTTACTGGAACATGTAGCATGATTTTCTTGGAAATTGCTTTAATAACAGGGTTGGGATTAAATGGTGCTGTGCGTGCAAATTTTGGAGATCAGCAGCCTAAACTATTCTGAAACTTTTGATGAAAATTTCAGGGTCTCTAAGATTACCTCTCTGACTTTCTGTTGCAAATACTGAGCCATCAAAATGCAAAACAAAGCAGTGCTGCTAATCTGGCATTGCAAGAAAAGATGTCCCCAGGTTAAAAAAAAAAAAATCAAAAGTTAAGGCAGGTTCTTATAATTTGCATATTTGAATAGCTATTTTAACAGCTAATATTTTCATGCATCTGGACATACACTCACTTCTTTCTATCATGGAAAAAAACAACTCTGAATTTCAATTAGGAAAAATGTAACTTTTTGAAATAAATTCCCTTTGTATCTAAAACTAACAGTAGGTAAGATTCATGCCTAAAAATTCATAGAAGAGTATAGCTGTCATGTTGTAGAAATCAATCTATAACCCAGTACAATAAAACGAGCCCATCTTATGACTCCGTCTTCACCACTGGCTATATTCCACATTGCTCAAAACTGCTGACCTTTCCTAAAGCTGCCTAAAAACTTCCTCTGCTGCTTGAACATTAATCCAGAACTCACACTGGAACCCTGCTGGCAACCAAGTTGAAATAGCTATAATGATGTTTCCAGCCCAGTGTGGTGGTGGCAGGGTGGCAGCTGCACAGACACAGGGAATATAACCCATATTATTGGCTGCAGAAGCCTGGGAAACACTGGGAAAGGTGCAACTTGTGTTCATCTCTACCCTACAGAACAGCAAATCTGCCTAACTGGGAAATAGTGAGATAATTGAGATGTTCCTGTAACATAAAGGTAGTTTTTTCTAACAATTCAGTTCCAAGTCCAAGTAAATGAATTCAGAGAAATTTGCTCTCTGATATGCAGCTACTTCGTATATCTGCTGGTTGATGAATTACATCTATTGGATCCTCAAGAGAAGCCCAAGTGAGTTATTTTATTGTCCCTAGTACCCAGAAATGGTCTACAAAACCCAGAACTTTGCTTAGATCAGGACTGTAAATGAACGGGCTAAAGGATGTGGCACCTCTTTAATTTCTAGTGAAGATCTTGCATTTATCAAGCTGCCCCCACTTCTCCTGGGAAGCAGCTGCAATTCACCTTTGTGCTTTCCAGGAAGAAATGCCCACCTGGGGCCAAGGGTCAGTCGAAACACACATCCAGCCCTGCTCCAGGAAAAGGAAAAGGGTGACAAAGGCAGGATGGGGGATGTTATCTTTTAAAAAAGCCAGCAAAAAGCTGCCATCACAGTGTTAGGGGGTCTGGGGGCTGTGTGGGGGCTGGGAGCAGCCACCACCCCTTCCCTCCTGGGAAGGGCTGGGTAGAGCCTCACAGCTTGGGTCCCTAAGTATGCAAATCCTGTCATCCATACACCATACAGACCTCAGACACCTTTGGAAACTTCTTCAGATATGCTAACAAAGTCTCTATAGAAATTAGGAGAAGATCAAGTATGCTTTATTTTAATTACTTATGGTTAACTCAAATGTTGCAATTAATAAAGAAGTCAGTAAATAATGTCAAAAATATTTAAGGAATATGCAAAACAAAGCCCTAGACCATAGTTATCTCTCCCCATTGCTCAGAGGTTCCCTATGTAAGGACAACTTGCTGGAACATCCAACTTTCTCTAGAGAAATAAGAAATAAATTGAAATCACACACTGACTTTTTCTAGCAAGGATTAAAAAAATTAAGTGGATTTCATCAGGTTTCACAAATATATCACAAAGAGCTATGGGCTTAAGATCTAATGTTCTAGCTATGTCTGTATTGACCTCGCCATTTATTTTGATACTAGTTTTCCCTTTTTCTTAATCAAGTGTCACTTTAAAAGCTTGTGAATAGTATTTGGTGAGGACAAGCACTGCTGGGCACTCTGCCAAGGACCATGAATGCTCAGAGGCAGCTGAGAAAGAGAAAAAGGCAACGGTCTGAACTATGATTCAAAAGGAGAAAAAATAAAAAGTAGTCCAAAACTGAAGATTCAGGGAAGAAATTGGCAAAAATCAGCGTGGCATGTGTAGAGCCAAAGAATCTACTTAAATAAACTTACAGTAGATAGAAGCAGATCAAGCGCAAGCAGACAAGTTTTCATTATCAATCACCATAGGAATTTTTCATATTATTAAAGATAATAAAATTGCAAATGAATTTAGGCAAAGATATCAATCAGAATTGAACTGCATTCAGATGCTTAGACATCTTGGTAATTAATAGCTGAATTTTATGTTAAACTTCTTATTGACTATTATTTATTTCCATATGCCAAAGCAGATAACTATGTATTATTTTCACATTTGCCAGTCACACAGGCACATAACTAACCATATCAATAGTGTATTAAACACACTAGAGAAAAAATTATTAATTTTCTAAGTCAAAATCTGCCTTTTCCCTAGCAGAGGCCTCCCCTGCCACTCACACAGGCTGAGCTCTTCCTCTTACCCAGCCTGGGAAGCTGCACACACAGTCCAGGGACTGTTCAGCAAACAGAGTCATTCATTCTCATCATGAGCACATATGCCCTAAACTTTGCTTGCTTATTTTTCAGGTGTACCACTGGGTCTAATAAATTATATAATTTTCCCCCATACAACTACCTTCTTATATCATGGCCTGTCACAAATACAACAGTGTTACTATTCCTAAATATTTTGCAGGGAAAAATTATCACTGAATCCAGTTGCAGCTGAAAAAAAATGAGCAGTTCTGTGGGTTGTTCCCCAGGACCCCAGTGCAGGGACCCAGATTAAATTCTATCAATAGCCACTTGTGGAAGAACTGGTTTAATAAGACTTACCCAAAATCACTCAAAAATTTCATGAGAATCCAGGTATTTGAGAGTGAAGCTCAATTTCTTCCATCAAAAAGGTTTCTTTCTCTTCCTGAACTCTTTTGCCTTGTTTAACAATGAGTTTCAACTTTTTGGAAATCCAGTAAGGGTCTTACTGCCAAGAAACCCCTTTATAAAATAAATGATTCTCTAGGAGACACTTTGGAGCACAATCATCCCCTTCACTGAATGGGCTAAAGATTATTTCTAATGAGACAATTGCACATTATCTCAGCACTCACTATGAAGAAGAACAAATAAGAGACTGCACTGGCAATCAAAATCTGACATTTTCTAACTAAGGAAGGCTTGACTTTGTGACACCTGTGCGTAACTTTTCCTTCACATTTTGTCCTATTATGCCGGTATCTACCAGAATCATCAATATCTTTTGAGCTTTAAACTCCCCAGTGTAGACAACTACAGCTTTGAGGCAATGAGGCAGCAGGGAGGGATTGACAACCTTGTGACATGGAACACCATTTTGCAGGGATGACCTTGTTGTCATTTCTACAACTTTATGCTGGCACTTAAAAAACAGTGAGATGCAGACTACATTTCAGGATCCCTTCTCAGCTTTCTATAAATCTGATCCTTTCTTATCTATCCAGTAAGCTGTCCACGACCCACATGTAATTTTCCCCTTACTTAACTTAACAAGTAATACTTGCCAGTATTACTTCTCACATATACTCTTTCGTTTTGTCTCCAGGCATCTCATCAGAATCCATCATTCCAGTCTGCCTGCTCACAGAATCACACAACAGCTGAGGTCAGAAGGCACCTCTGGAGATTGTCTAGACTGACCTCTCTGGCTAAAGTGGGGTCAGCAACTACAGCAGGCTGCTCAGGGCATTGTGCAGTCAAGTACTGAATATTTCCATTGAGGTCAACTCCAGAGTCCACCTGGACAACCTTAGTGTTTGACCATCTTCTCAGTAAAGTTTCTTCTCACGCAGTTCAGATATTACAGTTATGCCCATTGCCTCTTCTGCTTTCAATAGGCATTTGTACATATGGATAATTTCTTCCCAAATCTTCTCCAGACTAAACAGTGCCAGCTCTCTCTCTCCTGTTATGGCAGATAAGTCAGTCTTTGTGGCAATAGTCATCCCACAAGGTTCCCCTTTTTAGTCCCATCTTTGCTGTTAGAGCTGGGCCCCAGGTCTAAAAGCCCTTTCTCTCTTAGTAGACCTGCTCCCCTTTATTTTTGCCCAGTTATTTCCAGACTCAGTCATTGTCTCCTCTGCACTACTGCTTTCCAGCTCCTATTCAACTTACACTCTGTTGAACTGACTTTCTCTCTCTGTTCACTCTCTCACACAGAATTTCTTCCAGGCTTTTTTCCTGTTTTGCAGGTTCTCCTCTCCTCCCTTTTTTTTTTCACCCCTTTCCTGTGATGCCAGGGAATTACCAGACTATCAAGAGCACAGGGACACACACACTTGTGTTCTACTCTGTTCTGTTGTCTAGATGGAAACTACTTTCTGCAATCCAGAACAACTGCGGTAAAGATGTCCTCAAACTCTAAAAGCAATGGTCAGCTGTATTTTAATATACTCAGAATCTATGGGGATTAGACTCTGAGGTCTTAACAAGTCTCTGCTGAGATGTGATTTTTTTCAAAGGCTTACAACTCCAATGGGATTTTCACAGGAATAGAAAAAGACACTCCCTTGATACAAATTCCTTGTGAAGGGTCAAATCCTTGCTTGAAATCTTAGGGATATCATATTTCTTCTCTATTTTTGATGCAAACAAACATATAGCACTTAGTTCTTGCATCCAGAAATCTCAAGTCCTCTGGCTGATTTTTTCCCATGCAAAAAAACCTCCTAGCAACTGAGAACAGGGCAAGCAGTAAACAGTTCTGTAACTAATGGTTAGTGGCAGTCAGCTTGGTAAACACAGTAAATCCCACAGAACTGTTCCTCCACAGTTTTACTCTTAATCTTGTTAAGGAAACAGTTTCTATTTATAAAATTAAGTTTTATCAATTCTGACAAGATTTATTGGCATTTTGGGCACAGACACTACCAAAAGCAATCATAAATTAAATTTAATTATCTTTAATAGAAGACTAAAATGCTAGGAAAGTCTGCAATTTTTTTTAGGATCTCTTACACCTCTTTTGCCAACATCTCTCTTCCCTTTAGTATTTATGTTTTCTGATAGAAGACAAGTTAGATGAATACATTAACAAAGTTTACACGAAGGAGGAGAAGACCATCATTCAAAGGAACCAATGAAGCATTTCTTCATATGTTTTTATTCTGCATATTCTTTTTATGTGTAAGGGTTTACTGAGTGTCAACAGATAACTCTACATCTGGAAAATTTTCATGCCAATCCTGAATACATAGTTTGACACCAACTGAACTGTTAAGATTTTGCAACAATTCATTAGTTATCTTTCATCGTAGTGAAGATTTTAACTTAATTTTACACAATAGGTTTCTAGAGTATAGGAACTTTTTTTGTCTGTCTGTTTTTCATCACCACTGAAGATCCATTTCTATCTAACTCACATCACAGCCAAGAAGCCAACTTCTCTTTCTGAGTATAATCTGATTAGTGGGAAGATACTTTCCAATATCAACATTTAAGAAAGTGAAGAATGAGCTATTCTGTAAATTACTTTCTTAATTTTGTGTCAGAATAAACTGCAAGAAGCAAGGGAATGGAAGAAATTCAGAAACTCAGAAGAGACTATAAGCTTAACAAATAAGGTATTTATGAATATTTGTCCTCTTATATAATCTCACAGATTCGTAAGTCTGTGTTATTCACAGGACTGTGGGCTGAAGACGCATTTAAGAATAGATGTTAAAGTAACTTTCATTTTTTAGCTTCCTTCAAACTTGTATAAATAAATCCATTTATACTTTTCACTAAAATGGATCTCAGTAGAATCTTACTCACTCAAGCTACATTTTTGGGGATTTGGTCCTAAAAATAATGAAACAGCAAGGGAAATTCATCATAAAATATACTGTTCTCACTGGACAGATATAGCATAGCTTTAAATTCCTAAAAAAGTTTGTAGCATATTTTGGAAGAGCCAGGAAAGCTTGCAAAAATGGCAGCTTTCATGTCAGTCATTCTCCATTAAATCTTTGCTCAGAGGTAAGGACAGATTGCTACTCTGCATGGATAAATTAGGAAATACAATGATGAGTAAGACCTCCTCCTCTTTGGAGAAAGTCCATGATACTTGAAAGTAGAATCTACAGTGGATAAGCCAAGCAAAGGATGAGGCAATTACAGCAGCCTTTGCATAATTAAAAGCAGTTCTAATTCTGGCATTCTGTCAAACACTGGAAGACAAGTAAGTGTTTGTAACTGTGGCAGATTTCCAAATTCTAGATGAGCATGACAGGAGTAACTCCTTGCCTTGGTAACTAAACAAGAACCACTAATGGGGGTGCTTTGAAAGGAAATCTGACCTAATGGAGATCAATAAGAAACTTTGGTAGATTAGGCATGCATTGTGCTCTGTGCCTGGACAGGGTGAAGAGACATTCAGATGCACAAAATGAATTAATTAGGCATCACCATTGAAATTCACTGCTTTTCTCCAGAAAGCTGCTTCCAACAGTTACCTCTGTAACAGATAATAGCATTTTCATCTCACAGAAGCTGTGGCTGAGCTTCCAGTTACTAAGAGATAAAAATAAAAAAAAGAAAAAAAAAAGTAATTTGGCAGGAAACACAATGTACCCTTAAGTACAGTTTTAAGATAAAACTCCTATATAGGTATACATAAGAAATATGCATGCAAGTAACTGAATTTTGTGACAGAGGTTTAACATCTGACAGTCTTAAACTGTAGCTTTTAAAATCTTACCTACATGGTTTTGGGTATGGGTAAGGAAAGACAGAGAGGAATGCTGGTTAGTATTTATGTTCACCACTGGTTAAACTCTGTAAATGTGGTTTTCCTGAAAGTTAATGTTTGACACCAAACCACTTTATGAGTAATGAAGAAGAAACAAATCTAGATGTAGACTCCAAGATGTGCAGTCAACACAAGAAGAATGCACTGAAAAGCCTCTTGTTGATATTTATAGTGCAAATACAGTAAGTTCAGGGATGATGGATATGTAAAAATAGTATTTGTAATTATTCTTACCAGAGTGAACTTGCCATCCATTACCTCAACATTCTTGAGGAAAAAAGGCAGATTTTTTTTAAAGGTGCTATTTAATTTTTCATCTTGGAGTTCCACCAGTCATCCAACAAACAGAATTATTACCAAAATAACACAGAGCTAGGATACAGGGATATTAAGCGACAGGTCATAAGAAAGATGTTAAGATTTGACCCTGTTCCTCTCCCTGCTGTTTATGAGGCAAGCCTAGCATGCAACATTTGAAGTGCCTGTGGAGCTTTCCCTCTTGACAGAAAATATCAACAAACTATACAGCTCTGCTACACTTTGAGAAGGTGAAATGCAGCCTTCAAAGGTCTCGTAACAGGATGATACAAATACAGTCCTTTTTAGTGAAAACATGACAACAGAGAGAGAGGAACAGTGCTTCCTTTATTCTCACTCTACTCACCAGGCAGAAAGGCATCTTTCAATATGAAACAGACTCATCAATACGCCAACTATAAAATCTAGGTAATGCTAGCCTTCTAATAAAGTCTAATGCTGGACTTATTTCCATAGATGTTCCAAAAGGAGTCAATTTTTATTCAAATACCTTCCATCTATGCATGTTCACTTTCCCCTAAGAGAAGGCACGTTTTCTCTTCAGTGGATAAACATGAATGCATTGAGAAAGGCAGAAATCAGCCTGGCCCTTCACTCTCAAGGCATGTACACAGTGTTGTACAGCAGGTCAGAGGGTAGACAACCCCTGATCAGGATTTTTGAACATTGTGCCTGTGCAAATGATACAGACCTGCTGGCAGCTGCCATCTGGCACTGGCCTACCTGACCTGAGTTTACTGATTTTAAGTTCACTCTGCCAAAATGCTGTATTCCCAAAAAGGTGCTTTTGATTTTTCTTGAAGGCCAGAGTATTTTAGATTTCCTTTAAGTCTAGAAAAAAACCTCAGTGCCATCTTACCTGCAGCTTGTGTCACATCCAATTTATTTTAAAAACAGCTGTGGAATTTGTTCCTCAAATTCTACAGATCTATTAGAAAGTCAAGTCACAGGGCTCAGAAAAGAAGACCTAATACATTTTCTTCCTACTAATGTAAGGCAACTAGCAGACAGCAGTCAAAACAAAAATAGAAGGGAAAAGAAGTGTCAATGAAGTCACACCATCATTGTGAACAGCTGGGAAAGTCACAATTCTGCCCACTTGATTTATTTAACTTTTGGAGAGTGTTTCCTTTTATAAACATGTTTAAATGCAGACTGCGTAACTGTAAGCAAATCCTATAACACCTCTACTTTCCTTGCAGGCATGCTACAATTCTGTCTAATCAGGATAAACAATTCACTCTAATGAAACTTAAACATATTAGTGACAGTTGAACATGTTTTGCATTATATAGCTAGGAAAATTACATATCTCTCCCATATAGAAATTAACTTCTTTAACCCCATGAACAATAATTACAATCAACTAACATGAAAACACAACACGACAAAATGCACCCTGCAATTTATCTCCTCAACAAAATTACACTGTACAGATGAGAAGGTATTCCATCACTTAACTCAATACTGGTGCACCAAATGGCTAATGAAGTTCCTTCACTTACTGCAGATTGCTCCAAATCCCTCCCCAGCTAAGATGAAACAGATGCCATACATATAGCCTGTTTTAGACATTAAGATGAATACAATCCAGCTGATCTCTACACTATGATTTTTTTTGGGTCTTTTTATTTTCTGCAGTGAAAAAGAAAAACCCAGAACAAGATACCTGTTACTCACACCTCAAATAGAATAGTATGGGTTTCAAATGTGAAAGAAAATAAATAAATCCAACCACACCTTTGAACATATATTTAGGACCAGTTAAAACAAGAAGAAATATACATAAACTTTCAAAAAGCAAAACTTAAAAGGGCACCATTGAATGAGTTAAGATTTAATTGATAGTGTTTGCTTTCATCTTGACATACAAAAAAAGGAAGAACATCACTGGTCATCATATGTAAGTGTATCCATGACAATAAACTAATTTAAATCCCTAAAAGAGACATCATTTGAGCACTACAATGAAAAAGAATGAAAACATATGAAATTAATATGGAAAACCCAAGGCTACATCCCTAATAGATAAAATCCGGGGTCAAGAAATAAAAGCAAAATTTAGAATTTTTAACAATTGTCAAGAAATGCCTTTCTTCTGCCTTTCTTGCAAGTACATGGCATTAATTCCATTCCTTCCGATAATAACACATTAAAGCTACACTTCATGAAAAGCACCTCAGGTCATAGTCAGATCTGTATTTAATAGAGCTTTAGCCATGTTAAGAAATAAATACAGGTAATATAAAAACAAAAAACATATTTCAAAATAAAGGATGTACTACTTAAGGAAACTGGAAATATGAAACCATGAATTTTGCAGTATCAAAACATAGTGGACAGAACATTTGAAGATAAAAATCACTTCTGCCTAAATGAAAAAGCAATTATCTCTACCTCAGTATTTCATCAAGATATTACAATTCCTCTTTAAAAGAACAGGATGGTAACTATGCACACTTTATTTTCATTGAATATATTCTCCCTGCTTCTCTCTGTCCCTTGTTTCGTAAAGTGACTCCTAAAAAGAGATGATAAAAGTGTATTTTATGACAAGGGAAATCAAAAGCAGGGAAAATTTTCTACTTCAATGTCATCCTGCTTTACATGACTTAAAATTTTTTGTTGGAAGAAAGGCATCCTCTAGTCCACATGAGGAACAGTAGTTTGAAAATACTTCCTTTGATATTGAAACAGCGATGAGACACTGGCAAAAGTTCCCCAGAGAAACTGTAGAGGACCCAGCCCTAGAAGTCTTCAAGTTCAGGTTGGATGGGGCTCTGAACAATGTGATGTATCACAGAATCATATCACAGAATTGATTGGGTTGTTAGGGACCTTAGAGATGGATCAGTCTGACATTGTATCACATGACACCCTTGTCTCCAAATCAGAGAGATATTTGATGTGTGAACCACTTGGTGGATAAGGAATTGGCTGGACAGTTTCTCTCAAAGAGTTGGGATCAAGGGCTTGATATCCAGGTAGACCCCCGTGACTGGTGGCATTCCTCAGGGGCTGGTGCTGGGACCAGAGCTGTTTAATATCTTTGTTAGTGAGATGGACTCTGGGATTGAGCACATTCTCAAAAAGTGTGCTGCTGACAGCAACCCTAGTGACATAGACAGCACACTGGAGGGAAGGGATTCACAGGCTTGAGAGGTGGCCGGTGTGAACCTCATGATGTTCAAGAGGGCCAAGTGCAGGGTCCTGCACCTGCACCATTCTGAGCACAAATAGAGGCTGGGTGGAGAATACTGATAGGAGAAGGGATAATGACTTTAAACTGAAAGAGGGTGGATTTTGATTAGATGCCAAGAAGAAATTCTTTCCTGTGAGGATGGTGAAGCACTGGCACAGGTTTCCCAGACAAGCTGTGGATGTACCATCCCTGGAAGTGTTCAAGGCCAGGTTGGATGGGGCCCCAAGCAACCCAGTCTAGTGGAAGGCATCCCTGCCCATGGCAAGTGATCTTTAAGGTCCCTTCCCACATAAACCATTCCATAATTCTATGTTCTGGTGATTATTGGCTTAAGTGTATTGCAGTACATTGACAAGTTAAAAGAAATTAATGCATTCATAAATTGAAATAGACTCAATTTTAAAAATCTGATGTTATCAAGAAGTGTGTATCATAAAGAAGATGCCATAACTCAGAATTAATAAGAATAAATTAAATAAGATATTTTAATATTATTATTTTAATATTGTTAATTAACAAAGTAAATTAAATAAGAATTTAAATGATATTCAACAACTTCTTAAACACCTACCTGCCTTGAAATCCATATGTCACCTAGCATTTTGTCTTAGAGGATGATGAAGTTGGATCATTTACATGAACATTGTTTGTACACTTGGGCCTGGACTTTGAGCCTATCTAAAATTAAAAGTATCAATTGCTCTTGTTCTCCCTGATGTCTTCATCCTAGCCAACAAATCTCAGACATTCTCATAAGCAGAAAGAGGTGGAGAATTGCAGAAATAATAATAGTAGAAGTGGCTTCTGATCAGAATGAAATCATAAACCCTTCAGCCAAAATCAACAACACCCTGCAAGCTTGATATCCCCCAGTTATCACACCACTAGGAGGGTGCAAGGGTATCTCTGTGAAGAAGCAGCACAAATTCATTCATTTTCAGTTTTAAAATTCAAATTGAGCTGCCTGCAGAGAAGCTGATAAGCTCTCTAGTAGAGTATAAAGTGTACACAGACCTTAAGATCTAGCACAGGTGGATTATGTGTAATGAAGTAAAAGGAATAAATATCATCTAGGGTGAACAAATCCATCACAACTGTTATCCATGCAAACAAAACAAAGCACAAAATGTGGCTAGAGTTATGAATATAAATATCTAGAAGAGTATATAAATATTACATTTACAAAAATGTGCCTTGGAGTTCCCAATAAAGTGAACTTCTATGGTACCCATTATATTTTTAGGTGAACATAAAGCAGAAGGTAGGGAGCTTTCTCTTTCAACTGCTTGGTTAACAAAGAGTGATCAGCACAAAGGAAATTTTTAAGAAGAGTTTCCTTCAAGCTAACAAAAAGACTTCATCTTGCTCTTGATTAAATAAATGCTTATTTATTACAACTCACATACACATTTAAGGTTGTTATGCACTATCTGTCATGTAACATCTCTATCTGTGATGGGGTCACAGTTGTCAAGCAGGTAATAGTGTTACTCAAGTTCCTGGGTGCTTTCTTCTGTTGAGTTTTGGCCAGTTTCCTTTCCTCCTTATCTCTTATCTAGAATCTCTCCTGATAACAATGCCCCCCAAAAAACCCCAAAACAAAACAAAAAACCCAAAACCCAAAAAGAGCAAAACAAACCATTCATGTGAAGTGGCTAAGCCAATAATGCCTCATGTTTCCTTGAGCTTTTTATGTCTCTTATTCTTATCTTTTCATCTAACTTATTTACAGCAAAGAGCGATTCTTGTTTTTCCTTCAGACATGTACTGGGTCTATAAGAGAAGAGCTCTATGCTATTTCAGAGGGAAATGGATGATTTTCTGCAACACAGAGGAGATAATTTTTAAATTTCCTAACATTGGAAGAAAATTAGTTAAAAAAAAAAGTATACAACTGCTTGGAATAAACATTAGTGAATGTTGTTCACTGCGGCAATTCAAAGTATATTAGCAAATATTTTAAAGTATTTTGGTACTCAAACCATTTTGAAAATAGGAATATATTTCAGGAAAAAATTATATGGTAAGTGAGCCAGAGCACAAATTAGTATTGGCTGTAATTCTGTTCCATTTAATTTGTTAGTTTGGGCTTGTTACATATGGGCAAACTCTCAGAAAACGAGTGCTTCTTTACTGCTCCATTTGCAAATGTGTACTGGGGCAGTGACAAGTGGTAGAATTAATACTTCAATATTCTTTCTTAAGCAGGGAAACCAGTTTCATATCTTGTTTGCCAACTCTATACACAATGCGCAATTTCTTTAAATATGAAGATTTTTCCAATACAAATGAATGGCCTAAAAAACATACACCAGAGGAGCACAATGGAAACATTCTCCTTAGTTTGTTGCAATTAGCAAGTTATTTACTTTAGGTCAGTACTATTGTTAACTTTTGAGACATTACTTCTACGTTCCTTCCATGTAAACCGAATTTTAACTCTTGCACACAAATGAGCAAACACAGCAGGAGGTCACTGAAAGATTTGGGTTTCAGACTGTCAGCTCTAAAGTAATACTGTTTTAGCATATATTCACAATTTTCATTTCACTCATCAACTCCCCATTTCAAATTACATATAATTTAGTGGAAAGGTATTGATGATATTTAAAAATGCCTGTTCTAACATTAAAATTACTACATTAAGAACAGCCAATTACAATAGGAGCCGAGATAATATTGATATCAGAAAGCAAAATGTTGGTATTATAGAAAAGACACTTTCAGAATTTGAAGCTGCAGATGGAAGATTATGATTGTGAAATTTCTTTCAGGGTCTCAGGTTATCTAATTAGTTTATATCATATAAAATATTGATGAGAGCTCATTTTTATTTGAAAGCTCAGACGACATCCATGTCACAATTAACCATGAGATGCTGCTTGGCTACATCCTTTTTCTTTATGTCAGCAGCACGGGTACCAGAGATGAGGTAGCATTGAGCTCAGAGCAGCAGGGGCTCTCTGAGCTTGTTCAGGTACCCAGATAATTCTTCCTCTGCAGTGCTCTCTGTTCCTATCAGTAACTTAAGATGACTAGTTTGAAACTTGCCCACATTTACAGAAGTTTCAGCAAGATTTGACTCTATGATTCGCATGTATGCCAGACAGATAGAACTTGAATAGGAAGTTGGAAATAAATCCCTGAATTCCACTTAATCATATATCACTTAATCATGTTTTAACAAAACATTCATTTTAGCATGTTATAGTTATCTTTACTATGCAGGTTAAGAATTTCTCTCTACTTAACAGTCAATACTTCTAAGAGAGCTTGAAGGTTTGGGAATGCTTAAGTTACCCTGAAATATGTTGTGGTCAATAGGGGCACATATTGTGCTTTGGATCCAGCCTTTTCCTTTCTCTTCTCTCCCAGTGAATTCAGTGCTGTAAATTTAAAAAAACTGGCTTAACTAACAGCTTTAGTCATGCTGAATACAGCTCTGCAGCTCACCCAGCAAGCACATTCATCCCCTTTGGCAAGGCAGGTGACTTGCAGGTACCTGTATTCTGCAGAGGGGCATTGGGGTTGTGCTGAAAACCTGGCAGCATTTCTCTCTGATTTCCAAGAACAGAGATCCATCATGGCCTTTCCTCACAGGACAGCTCTGGACTCCCACCTCCACTTACTACACAGGGGCCAGGATATCCCAAATACTACTCGAAGCCATAAGCTCTGCTTTGCACCAGCTCCGTGTATGAGGCAGCTCATCCTCCCTAAAGTAACCTCAGTCTTGTTTTCTGATTTCCCTTAAGAATCCAAGTCAAAAGATATTGATAAAATATCTTAAAATGTAAACACGAGACTCAAGTGACACAAAACTAGCAGAGTAACCAGCCCTGGGTGTGATAGTGAGGCGAGACAGGTATTTCAGAGACTAAGGAGATGGGAAATCTTTGGCCAGCAGCAACTGACCATATAGGCTTTGGACAAAGCTAGGTGGTGATGGTGGTCTGAGCTGCCATGCATAACTAGCTGAGGTTACTTATACAGCCATACAGAAAACTAATTTACAGTATAGGAAGGAAAAGGAAAGAATGCTAGACATCACAAAGTGATTTAGTTGGTCCCTAAATGTTATAGACTTAACAAAATAGGAGGACATAGGCTTCTTCTGTGGAAAGGCTGTATTTTGTAAGGGATAATGAGAGGAGAAAAGGAGAGCCTGCCCAGTCTCAGATCTTGTGCAGTTGCAGTAATCATAATGAAATACATCAACACTTTTGAACAAAGACTATGCCTGATTCCTCCCTGTGGACCTATTTGCAAATACAAAGTCCAAAGCATGACCATAAACTGTATTCAAAAACAGCAAAGTGCAGGAGGGAAGATGTGCTCAAATTATGGATCTCTGATTAAGACAGACAAAATTCTTAGCAGTAAACCAACAAAATAGGTTAAATAATCTAAATATTCATTAAGTTCCATATTTCTTTCCCTCGTCTTATTCTTTCTATTCTTTAAGCAAATGAATCAGGAAAGTCAACATAAAACATAATGTTAAAATCCTTTGTATAATGTATTTTTCTGTGCCCAGTGGTATCTGAATTCACCCAAATGGCATATTCAGTAACAACTGTACGTATTAAAAAGGTAGTTTAGGTTTTAAGTCTGAAAAAATACAATTCTATCTTTTATGGATCATCCAACCCCCTACCAAGAAAATTTGTTCTGTTTTTGAACTCTGCTGGACCAGAAACCACCAAGCCTGCTGAACCTTAAGCCTGATCTGCAGGACTGTTACACTATAAACATGTAACCCAAGTCAGGCATGGCTCCAGCACAGGAAGCTCAGCCTTCCCTCGGGTCCCCTTTCTTCCCCTCTCGCCACAACAGAAGCAGCTTCTCATTCTCCTGACTCTCACTTCACAGAACCATTAGCCTATTAAACCAGCTGGATCTGAGAAGCAGGCTCCACAACTGTGAAAAAGCCAAGGGCATGCTGAAGAAGGGAGGCATGTTTCACCTTGTCCTTGGCAGTAGTCCTGCAACAGAGCTTTTCAAAATATCCAGTGGCAAGGACAAGAGGCACTGTGGAAAGGATTCTGGATAGGCTGAACAGACCAGAGGGGAGTTTCCCTCCCATCCCCATATTCAGTACAATCCCTGCAAAGTTGGACATTGATGCTTCAAATTTACCTGGGCTACTTCAACCAATTTAGGAATAACAACTAGAAAGATATTTTAAAGCACCAATGAGCCATGTAATTTGGGACAGAGGGGAAAGAAAGAAACCTGCCCTAATGTTCACTTCTGGCAAGCTTACCATAACATTGTATTTCTCATCTTTTAAACTTCCAAAATTTTATTTTCTCCCTTAGACGGTTTAAAGACAGTATTGAAATATCATGAAAATGTAAAGAAATTAATACTATGAAAATATTGGCAAGCTCAGAAAAACCCCCACCCCCTCCCCACCTCCTTTTCCCATGAAAAGGTCAGTAGAGGTGTTCTGTCCTCTGGTAGTAGTAGCACAGGAGGAAATGCAAGGGAAAATTCCTGTAGGCTGCTCCTGATGCTTTGAGGCAGGCTGTCCTGTCTCTAAAACACAGCACACTGTCATAAGTAAGTAATGGCTGTTAGGGTACTTTAAGAAAGTAGCATTACAAAATGCAAAAGGTCTTGTGGAAGATGATAGCAGTTAGTCACCATTTTAAGTGACTTCAGTCATCATTTCATGTGCAAAGCAGAATCATGAATAAACTTGTCAGCTTGGCATGTGTAGGGGTGGCCAAGAAACAGAACAAAAAGCTAATGCTATAGCATGAAAAACAGATTAGGAGCTAACTACTAGTAAATACCCTTTCTTCTTTTCTCTTGTTAAGCATGCCCATACTTCTTCTTTATCCAGGTTGTCATTCAGACAACCCTGACAGGATCCTAAAAGGAGGTTTACCCTTTCAGAATCCATTCCTCAGTCCATAAAAATCTCCCTTCACCATGACTAGAAACATCTTTGGCCTCTTTGGTCTTAACCTTGGATGCGAACACAGTTCAGCCCAATTGCTGTAATTCTGCTGGGACTACTTAAATGAGTAACTACAGTTTTATTTTCAGGGCTAGGATGCAAAGATAATGTCACCTGAATTTTTAGAATTATCAGAGCCAACGCTAGAGAAATTTTGACATACATGAAAAAAAGTTTCAAAAGCAGTTCAGACACCTTGGGCTTTGGAGTCACTAAGGTTTTTTTTCAGCTGTCCTACAGCTTTTGTATTAAATTCTGCACTTCTTTTTTAATATGACAAAGACCACATCAAAGTTGCCCGCACCGTGAAAAACAGGATCAGTTAGCGACGGCTGAGATATTCAGTAACAAACAACACAAAAGAGATGTCATATCCCTGTAGTCTGTATCACATTCTAACAGAGGCTTTGCAATGACTTTTTTTGCAATATTCTTCAGAAGGTTGTCAAAAACACCACCCACTCAAGCTAACTGTTCATAATTAAGAAACATGAAGTAAAGTAGCTTGTGGAATATATCAACTACCCTAGTTTCTCTAATAATTCAAAACACACTCAAGCCTCACTGTTAGTAGCCTTAGAAGTAGCCCATGACAGCCAAATTAATTACTAAGAGGCGTTCAAATCCCATTCAAAATTCTGCTAAAAACATTACAATTACTGACACTTAAGTAAGAGGGTTTTTTGGGGATGGGTTTCTTTTCTTCTTGGGTTTGGTGAGGGTTTTTTGGGGCATTCTCTATCTCTTTTTTTTTTTTTTTTAATTAAAACAGAAACTTTTTATGTATTCTGCTTTAATGTCATGGTTTTTCAATGTTTCCTCAAAAGGTTCAACAGAAAGGTGCTACACATTTTTGTACCTCTAAAAGTTTGACTGCTCAGCCAGAGGGGGAGCCAGAAGCAAGGAATTACAGGGCAAACACCCTTAATAAAATTACAGATGGAAAGATAACAGAAACCTGCTAGAAAATGAACAGTCACAGAAAGATTTGTAATTCAATTTGTTCAGGGATTTTAAGGGTTTGAAAGAGCTGACAACCTGACGGGAGGATCTATCAATAGGAGAAGATTTAAAAGTAAAAAAAACAACTTTTTAATGTTTACAAGGATAAATTGAAGAGTGAAAGCAGCCCATACTCACATTCCAACAAAATCCAAAGACTTAATAAGGATGAAGAACACATTATAATTTTGAAAGACCATTTGTTTCCAGGATCAGATTGTGTGTATTGCAAATCACACAACAGGATATAATTAAGCAATAACACATGCCAGGCATAAGCTTCTGAGCAGTCAGAAAACACTATAGATTGCAGTGAAAAAAAAAAACCAAAAAACAAACCAAAGCAAAAAACCCCCACAGTTTACTTGTTACTTATCACAGTTTGTACAGCTTTCCTACTGCTGCACTCGGCATGCACAATATATATATTCACTCTGGTGTACAGACGCGTGAAACTGTGTCCGATCATATCTCATAAATCCTTAATTACTTCTTATTTATAAATCAAGGCCACTTCTGAAGACAATACAAAAGGCAGAGTCTTCTCTGTCAAGATCCCTGTAATCCTTTTATTAAGTGTTATGGGTGATAAAAGTTAACCTTAGCATGTACTGGCACATTTTTATGGTTGAGAACTCCTCTGTCCTAGCCTGTAATCATTTTGTGATTCTACTAACAGCAGATGGCCAGTTGACCATGCCACACACAGGGAAAAACACCAGTGTTTTCTCCACAGGTCTAACTTTAAGGATGAAAACAACAATAAGATCTTTTCTTCTTAAAGTGTTATGCCTTGGAGTTTCACTTGTTACAAGTGAGCAGCAGTTGTTCATTATAACTCAACCAATTTGTATTCAGCTGTAAAGTTATTACTCTGTGTGTTGCAATTCAGATTTAAGCTTTCATAGCACTGGCATCTTCCTTAAGAAAAGTAACCTCTAAGCAAATCAAGATCAATCAGCAGCAACAGTGCTACAACAGTTGAAAACATGCATGTAAGATCACACTGCTCTCAGAATAAGGACCTCTGAATAAAACAAGAAAAGAAAATAGTTTTGCATAGAGTTTCACTGAACATTTTGGTAAATAATTGCTCTGCAGGGATGTACTAACACTTCATTGTTCAGCTCAATCCCGAAGTCTTCAGTCACCTGAAAAAGGCACCAGGAGATATCCACTCCAGGAGCATTCCTCCCAGAGTAGGTGGCGGAATCCTTAAAACATACCAGCCATCACAACAAGAACCATCAAACCATAGGTGAAAAACAGATTCTCTGTTTGCACACGAGAAAGATCTAACTGTTGACTTACAGCCCCTCCGCCTGACTTTGCCTATTCTACAGCAGAAATACAGGACTAACACAAATCAGTTTCATAAAACTTCATCTGCTTTACAAGAAACCAACTGAATATGCAGTTTCTGTTCCTCCTCAGAGAAGGGATGAGCCCTGGAAGCCTGAAGCCAATTCCACTTGGACAAGAACCTGAGCAACTGACTGCCTTTGATCCTGCCTTATGCTTAGTCAAGTTGCTGTCTTCCTGCTGAAAGTCAGGGATTTCAGGGGCTACTACCCATGGAGGGGACACCTATCAGACCATCCAAATAATTATCTGCATCTCAGGAATCTGTTGGAAGCAGATAAGCTCAAAACCTCAGAATGATCAGTTATGGGAACAGCATATGCCTATTTAGAAATTACAAAGCCACTTCAAAAAATTATGGTTGGAAGTCTGAAATTCGCCACAAGCTTTCTTTTACTCACTTCAAAATCAGCAACCTTCCAAATATGATACATGCTCAGTATACTGTGCTATTTATTAATAAACCTCTCAGTTCCACAAGGGAACCTCAGAACCAGAAATGTTAAGCTACAGGAAAGACACAACCTTGCCCTCCCCCCCAGTTATATGTGTTACAGTAATTGCTCTTGCGCAAACAATATGGGGTGCCTGCTAGCTATAAAACAATTTTAATAGTGGCACTCTGGACTAACTGATGAGAAGAATGGCTGCTTGCCTCTGCTGCATCAAATATTTTGTTCACATGTATATAAAATACAGAGTGTGCCAAATTTTCATGGCAGGATTAAGGAAAAAAAAATATTTTATATCTGGCTGATACATACTTTGCAGTAAGTGAATTTAATTTCCTAACCTTCGAGTGCCCTTTTCCCCCTGCAAATGAGGAAAAGTTTTCATACACACATCCTTTGGTCAAAAGCAATCAAACCTATGAGGACTTTTTTTAGAGAGAGGAAATGCAAAGTACTCTGAATTCCCCTGTCCAGCCAGGCATGGCCACAATCCCCAAAGTACCCATTGTAGATTGTGATCTGTGGATGAAAGATAACATCCACTTGCCAAGTTCTATTACAAGTCTGTGTTTTTATGTTAGAAACTTGCTTGGAGCTCAATTTCTGCTACATTTAGCCTTTATGTATCTTCACTGAATAAGGAAAGAGGTAGGAAATATATACTTGAGATTTCTTAAAAAAAGCATCAGATTTCTACACTGTATCATCTCTGACCTTGCAAGCTCCCTACATATATCTTATTCCTCAGGGCACACATTTAGTGTAGAGCTCAGAAACCCATTAGATACAGTTTTGGAAAGAAGAAGCAACCGCATAATCAAAAAAACACTTTTCCAAATCTTAGTAACAATAGTTTACAGAAGAGCTGTGTTCCGGTCCTACTCACTTTTAGAACTGAACAATAAAAGAAAGGAAAAAAAAAATCAAAAAATAAAATAAAAAACTACCCACAAAACCAAAAACCAACAACAACAAAAACCAAACCCACAACCCCCAAAGGAAATAAAGGAGAAAAATAAAATATTAAAATGAAAAAAGAAAAATTAATCCGAGGGAGCCTTAACATTTTGTATGGCAATCCTGCCTTCTTACTCCAGAAAAAGATAAGTCACTGTCACAAAATATTCCTCCAAATACTGGTTGTGCCTCCACCCATGTGTCATTCAGATTAACTTTTCAGGACAGAAGGTAGTTTTCCATTATCTCTCTTTATTTACACAGAGCATCTCTTGTGGGCAGAGCAAATTAGATTCTCTTCTCTTATGACCCTTTATTCACAGCAATTCCCTGTCTGGATAGCAAGCAGGATACACAATGACAAAAAGAACAGGGAGGGAAAGAGACCTCACAAACAGCACCAGACAGGCATTGGCTAGGAATGCAACAGCTTACTAAATGTGATGCCTTGAGAGGCTGAACAGAGTGAGAGGAATAAAGCAGGTATTTATTGAAAAGGCCTTCAAAGGACACACCTTGGGCAGTACAAGAGCATGGCCAAGGCTACAGCTAAGATGGACCCCCAGTCACGAGTTTTCACATTTTTATAAATTTTGGTCCATTTACACATTGGGGTTAACTGTCTAATTATAGCTTCAGGTTATTTAAGTCCTATCCTTCCAGATTGCTCTCCTCAATTCACTGTTGTTTATACTTTTTGGGCCTGAAGCTGCAATGGTGTCCTTGGTTCTCATGCTGGAAAGGATAACTAAAGTGTGAAGAGAACTTGCTAACACTTTATATGAAGTTCAGAGTTATATACCAGTGCAGTACAGAACCTGGAAAATATGAAACCTAAAACTTAAGGCACCAAAGTCAGCTTGGGAGCAGGTGCTGGCTCAGGACATCCAAAAAATCAACCACCCAGATTTTTTCTACACAATACTAATATCCCAGTGAAGGTAGCTGCTAAGGATTTATTTATCTCTTTAGAAGTTAGTTCCAACATATATCTTGTGAGGCTTCTCTTCTTCAAGAGAAGCTTCCCACAACATACAGATTATTTCAGAAATTTCTGGCTGTGGGCATGATCAGAAGAAATGATCAGCAACTATTTGAGAGCCTGCCTGTCTGTTTTTCCCTGGAGTTTAACTACTTTGTTTCTTTTCTAGCATTTACCACCAGAGCTTTATTCTCCTCCACTCACAGTATCCAATTTTATTTGACACATTTGCTGCTTTATCTGGAGTTAATTCCAAGTCTCATAATAGTTTACCTGTGTAAACTGTCCATGGTCTGTGGTTTCTATTCAAAGCCCTTTTTCCTCCCATGATATTCCTTTCCATCGGGGGGGAAAATAAAAAATAAATAAAAAGCAGACAACAGCCAAGTACAGCCAAATTTACCTAGTTTTTACCTTTCTCTTGAGCTCTGTTTTGCAGATACAACACTTTGACATGAGTGCTGTGTACTTCATAATTCTGAAACACATATTTCCTCCATAATTTTCTAGCTTTTTTAACAACCATTTTTTCCTGCAATTTTTTACTGCCATTAAAGTGCTGGAAATGTCCCCATTTCCATTAGCTTTCAGCTGGGCTGGACTTTTAAGATTTGAATTCTTCTGTTCCTAACACTGAATTAGTTCATTCATATTTCCCATTCGATTCAAACAATGGGGGAGAAATAGGCATCATTTAATACTGAGGTTTAACTGGAGCCCTGTCTAACATATGACATTTTATAACATGACTAGTTCTAGTAGTTATCTTAAAAGCCAAACATCATTACAAGCCATTAATGCTTCTGCTGACTCAAATGCTGAATAGCAGTCAAATGCACTAGCAAAGTAGTTAATCATGTATTAAAAGTCACAAAGGGATCCAGAATTAATGCTGAAATTCGTCTATCAACTATGTTAAGAATATAATTAAAAATAGTTAGAACTGGTATTATACAGAGCATTAAAAAATTCACATGTAGAATCTAAATGCAATGAACTTTTTAAGAATTAAAAATAGTCATCCTAAACCGAAACTTTTGACAATATCTTTTTCTCCTCCTTCTTCATCAAGAATGTTTTGGGTTTGTTTTTTTTTTTTACCATTTCTCCCTTCCAAATCAGTCAACAAATGCATAAAGCAAGAATTTCTGGAATAACCTTCATTTCCATAGCAATAGATTGAGAGATCAAACACAAGATTTTCAATTACCAGCTAAATTTATACAGTAGAAGAGACCATAGTACTCAAAAAATTCCAAACCAAACAAAGTCACACAAAAATAATTTAAAAATAATCCACAAGCCCCCTTACTCACTTCTACATTGTGGAAAAACAGGATAAAAATACAAAGACTATGATGATCTAATCAACTTCTGATTTTCCTTTTCTGTGTGCATGAGCAGTAGGTCTTATGATAAAAGCTTTCTTTTGAAGGCTGACAATTGGTATGATACATTTTAGAAAGTCCTAGTTTGTAAAGAAATGCAAGCAAAAAATATTTTTCACAGTTCTCACTCACTCTACTTCTCCACATATGCCTACTAGATAATTATGTGTTTTATGATTATAGCAGGAAGCAATTTAAAACACTACTATACTTGAATTTTTATTTAAAATTATATAGTGTCCTCATTGCTTACTGGGGTGTGTTATAATTATTCAGCTTAGTACCAGCCATTAGAAAAGTAGATCTATTACATACTGAATGACACGAGACAGGTGGTTTGTTTGTTAAATACTGTTTCTAACTTCTTCCTTTTTTGTTTGTTTTATGTTTTCCGTCATATTTATTGTTCTTAAACAAAAAAAGTGTCTAAGCACCAAACAATACAGACTGATTGATGAGCCTGGCATTATAATTCATATTAATGTATGTCTTCCTAGATAATAAGCAGATTTCCCCAAAGTTTCATAACTTCACATAACAAAAAGCTTTAAAAGTAACATACTAAAAAGACTTCTTTTAATAGGCCTTTAGAACCTATCAAGAAGTCTTCAATAAAGAGATACATACTGCTTAAAAGCACAGATTTTTTTTTTTCTTTCCCATTTCATGTAGTTACATTTTTTGAAGAAATCAATGACTAGGAAAAGGCAGATTTGAGATTTATGATGCAAATTTCCTTTCTGATGACTAAAACTCTGAAAATGGTCTTCATTCTTGGTTCACATGACTTTTTTTAGCATCTGTTAAAATAATAGCACTTTAAAATATGGCTTCTTTCTAACAGGCAACAGTCTTTCACAACAATTTAAAGCTGTACAACTTCATCCTTGGAGAGTGTCAGACCAAGCTACCAATTAGTTATGGAGAAAGTGATACTAGATCAACATGGGAGCACCAACTTTATACTACCAGTTAAAGAGTGGTTTGGTGGTCAGAAGCCACTGATGGAGCATCTCCCCTGAGCTGGCCTGCATACAATGTCTGGGTAAGGTTTAAAACATAGAACAATGAGGAAAACGGTTGAGTAACACTTTTAATGAATAAGATGGATGCCTCAGTCTGTATGCATCTTTCCCCTGGGTACAGGGCCTCTGCTGCTGAAAAAACATTTAAGCTACAGAATTCCCAAGATTTCCCCTTCCTGCTGCCTCAGGGTGTTTCTTTTCCCACCAGAAGCCTCAAAATTCAGTATCATGTAGGTACAATCAGTGCCCTGGAGCACACGGCAATAGCAGAGGCAAACACTGTGTGACTCTGCAGGCAAGCTCAGTTGTTCAAGGCCAAATCTCAACTTCCCAGACACAAAAGAGAGGTGTTGGAGAGGGGCCAAATAACTGGAAGAGCTGTTCTGCACTGGCAAGGTTTTCTGGGGACAATAAAACTCACAGAGCTCATGGCAAAATTATTCATGCACAAGAAAATTGTTGAATCTGAGGTTGAATCCAATAGACCTGCAAACCATTCCATTAGCCTTTTTTTGAAACACAGTAGGTGATTTCTCCATTTCCTCTCAAATAACCCCAAAAGCCCTGCTTCATACAAGTCTCTGCATTTGATCTATGTTTATAGCAAGTGTCAGGTGAGATCTTCAATCAGAAACATAGAGGACTGGGTACTGAATGAAAAGAACACTTTCTCCAGAGAAAAGTGCTCATTCTCCTCCTCTGTATTTTTTGGTCTCCTGAAAATTATCAGTATTATACCATTATATCATTTTATATATATAGACACACACACATATACATATATATATAAAAATATAAATATTAGATCTTATATACTTATATAACATTAATTATATTCTATGGTATGATATATAAAATATTATATATATTTATTGTTATTAAAGTGTTCCCTGGCTGTGAAACACAAGGGAAGAAAACAAGGTACCGAAATGTAAAATGAAACAATTCTTTGTATGATGCCAAGGAATGTTTATATACAGCACTGTAAGGTATTTCTATAATAAGAATGATAAGAAGGAAAAAAGAAAAGGATAAAAGATTAGACAGAGAAATAGAAAAATGGAAAGTTATTTTAGTAAAACTGAAGTAAAACTTTTTCTCTGGATGTCTCAAAATAATTGTTGCCTGGTAGTTTTTCTCATTTTTACAACCCAGCTTAGCTCAATTTGAAAACAAAATATTGTGTCAAAATCAAAGGAGAGGAGCCATTTCATTTTGAAACCACTGAAATGAAATATTTAAGCTCCCAATATTTCTCCTCAGCAGAAACTACAGCATGAATTGCATCAAAACAAGCAAATAGCTTTGATCAATACCACACTGCGTCTTCCAGTTAATACACTATTTGCATAAACAATTTCATCAGGCATTACCACGAGTGCAATTGAGACCACAGAAATAAGTCAATCTGCCTACTGGTTAATTTGCTGTGGGATGCAAACTACGCCATTGCTTACAGTCAAGGACAAGGGACAGAGTAGCCAAAGAGAAAATTGCATTCCCACAGGTCCCCCCACACCTTCCCCCAACCAGTGATGCGGCACTGCCACACATCTGCTGAAACAACAGGATGGAGAATTTCTGTGATAAAACATTTGGGATGCATCTACTTTTCCTTCTCAGAGAAGGATAGAGCTAGAGCCATCACATATGGGCGGTGGTCCTGCTACTGAAGACTGCTCAGATGTGAGGATCAAGGATAGTGGCAGACTGTCAGCTAGGAAGGGTTAAAAAGGCAGAAAGTCACAATGTGCACAAATCCCTGGAAGCATAGCCCAGCCTAAAACTGCATCACTACATTCCTGTCTGATGGTCAGTTTTGCATTCCTTCCCTTGGTACGAGCAGTGACCCCAAGAGACCAGGTGAATCCAGACAAAGCCTGGTGAGGCAGCAGGGCTGCTCTCCACCTGCACCACATGGGATGAGTTTCTGCAGGCAGTCAGCCACAACTTAATGGAAACAAATGCTGTGTTGCAACTATGTGACCACTTGCCATGGGGAACAACTCCGTTTCAGATGGAGGGCAACTTCACCCAGAAGCAACAAAATGAGTTCTCCTTCCACACAGACAAAGGAGAAGAGCCTGCGCCCATGACCCAGCATGGCAAGCAAGCAGTGTGATGCTCAGATGCCCAAGTCCTGGAACAAAGTGAAATTGTTTTGAAGCAGTTGGTTTCTGGCATAAAATTTCTGCAGAATAACAAATGGAGGTTGGCCTTATAATTAACAATTTCAGGGACCTTCTAGAATATGAATCAGAAGGAAGCAAAATTTGAATATTGCATTAGGGAGAGTTCACATTCTACTAGCCCTATGTGGACTGTCAGTGTGCATTCTAGTAGCTCGTTATGATTTATCTTCATCAGCCATGGGCTGAAATTACCAGACTCCAATTACTTTGCTTCCCATGTTCAAGAGAAAAAAAAAAAAAAATTATGTCAGGCCTACCACAGGAGATGGTTTAAAATGCCCGAGGTAGAGAAAGTAATCTACTGTTCTCTGACATTTGCTGCCTGAAAGTCATTCACATTAACAACCATTCAAACTTGTTTAGTGCAAAGCAATTGCTTCTATTTTCCTCTTGTCAGTAACATTAGCTTCAATTCAAATTTAACTCTTGGAAAATTTCAAATGTAGAATGAAATTCAGTGAGGCTTGTCAGGGACATGTAAGGGTCTTGACAGAACATACTGTCGCTGAATTTGTCTTCCTTAATCTGCTAATTTTGAAATGTCTATTTTTGAGGGGAAAAAAACTGATGATCTACACTTCTTTTACTGTCACAGGGTAGGCAAGAGATTTATGGTGATGTTTACCAGACTCACCTTTTAATACCACTCCTAACATAACAAGGATTACAGAGGCAGAAAAATAGATGCGCTCAATTTAAACTAACAAATTAAGCGATTATTTACGAGAGCAACTCGAGGTTTAGTTACATAGAAAAATACATTTAATAACTTAATATCCCATCACCATGAGTAGACTTGTATAACAGGCCATTAACTTCTAAAGCCTTTGGGCTTATAAGGTTAATATCATCAGTGAGAAGGGGAAGCAGGTTAGGTGGTTAAACAGTAGCTGTCACAGCCAGCTCAGATAGACACTGAGGACACTGGCTTTCATCAACATTCTTTCCTCATATGACACCCACTCAAAAAAGTGCATTTAGTTTCTCATATAGGTAAATAAAATAAACAAAAAAAACCTACAAGACATACACAGAGCCTCACATTTTTGGTATAGTGTTTTTAAGAACAAAATACTTTAAAGCCATACTACTGTTGTGTTTACTGAATGTATTCATATTGTTAGGGAGGTAGGGACTGCAAGATCAGAGGGGAAAATTTATTTTCATTTTATTTTCTATTTGTGAAATCAGGAAAAAAAAACCTGCATGCAAGCTCATGCTGGCTGCGATAAATTCAACCACATTTCAAGCAAATTAGTACTGTTAGAGTTCTTTATGGTACAGTATAATTTAACCCAAGAAAAAGCCAAATAATTTCTTACATGCTAGAAAATGAAAGTAATAAAGCTCAGTATTACATAGTTGATTGTTTCTAAGCCCTGTACCTTCATTATTTTTAAACTCGCTGTAAAATAATTGCCGACAATAATTAACTTTGAACAGTTTGGGGGCAGTAGCTGATTTACAGACTAAATCAGACGGGTTGATATGACCCTGATATCTACAACTTACACATCAGATTAGATGTTACACAAACATGGCATTTCTTTACGCAGTCAAAAAATTTTCTGGGATTCGCAGTGCATGTCAAGATGCCAGCTCCCTCGGGAAGACTGAGCAGTTTCCTGAAGGTAGGAGGCCTGGCATCACTATAACACATCAAGACCCCAACACAGCAGTTAATTGTTCTGAAAGAGTTTGACCTACTGCCTTATATTAACAGGAATATCACTATCTTTGCTGAGGGATTCAGCATGAAACTGGAAAGGTTCCAGTTTTAATGTTTGTGCCACCTGGCCCACGTCATTCTCTCTAGACAGTTTCATCAGAGGTATCTTAAAATATTCACATTTCATGATCTAGGCAGAATATACTTTTGCAGATATATGTCCAAGGAAAGGACAGAGAGATAATCAAAATCCTGGTCCTGCCCTGAAAGTGTTAGCAGTGCAGCAGTTAGTTAATTAATGCCTGTCTGCTGGCAATTCTCTCCCCCAAAATCTCCACCAGTACAATGAGCAGATCTCATTTTCTGCAGTGAAAAAGTTAAGCAGTTCCAATTAAATTGGCAACAAGGGGGACTCACAGTAATATGCATGGCTGGTTTTGTCTGGCAGTAAGCAAAAAGGCCTTGTGTGATCTTTTCTGCTTTCCCTGGCAGAGGGAAGGCAAGATGGTAACATCCAGGAGATACGCAATGATAAGAAGACAAATAACAATAATGCCTCAAGCCATCTATATGGAAAGCAAAGCTTGCAGTCAGCACATACCAACAAAATTAGGTAGAATTATTGGAAGGAAGATAAGTAATGCAAAACCTGGTTTGGTTTTAAGGAAAGCACTCTCCAGTACTTGGAACAGGATTCTGCTACAAAAATGTATACAGGAATGTAATAGTATTTTCTGAAGTCTTGAAACAGATAATTCTAATTATGTCCACATAATTTATACACCTTCAGATTTCTGGGGAGAAAAATCATCACACTGGAGGCCTCTAGAATGATTTTATTTTCCTGTTCTTCTGAATTAGTCTTTCTCAAGCACTCATGTGACAAATCCCACATTACTTCTTGCATTACAAAACTCAGGGACCATTTTATGTGACATAGATCACTTTGCTGTTATAAAGCTTTGCAAGCAATCAAGCTCTTTGGGATTGGAAATGGAGAAAATGAAAAGAAAATATTGTTGATTAAAAAGCTCAGAATATTAGAGCATTTGAATTTTCAGACATCAGATACAATAATATCATGCAGTATTTTATTGCTGATTCTTCACTCATTCTAGGGCATCAAATATTATTATTACTTCTTACGCAGTGGCAATACCTTGCAAGTTGATTATTCCAACTAATTTATTTTTATGATTCTTGATAACAATTTTTTTTCAATTTTTGACAAAAAGAGTATGAATCAACGACACTATTTAATTTTTTCCATTTTCACTTTTCAGTAGAATGAGCAAACTTAGTCTTTCAAAAAGTAGATTTCTTTCATAGGAAATGATTGCTTTCATTTATTAGCTATATCACATTTATAGTAATTCAATCTCTTCTCTTTCAATCAAGCTGCATTGTTAGTTTCTTGAAACATCTGAACCTCAATGTTATTCTATACTCCTGTTTCAGTTATTTTCTGTGAGAACTGCACTGTAGCTATCGGAAATTTAGAAAAAACAAACTACCTATTTTTATGATTTTCTTTCAACTACCTGAACTGAGCTATTAAGAGAGGTATTAAAAGATAGCTATTAAAAGATAGCTTTTTGGTACTTATCAACTTGACACAAAGATTTTACAATTTTAGAGCAGCAGAGCCAATGTTTTTTCAGAACCAAACTTCTTCACAGTGTTTATATGGAAACAACACAAGTAAAATTCATACCATTACAGACTATCTTTGTTCTAACAGAAAACGTAGGATAATAACATTCTAGAATAATCCTGGTGGTTCAGACTCTATGTTTTGAGAATTTATGCAATTTCCTGACCTCAGGTTTGCGTGCTGAAAGCTGAACTGCTGAACATATTTGTACACTAAGCAATAAACTTGAAGCATCAGCTGAACATTCTACCTAAGGAAAGCAATATTCTCCAAATACTGAGTTTTCTAGCTAGTCCAATTATAATGAGAATGTGTTTTAATTGTATTTATAAATACAGTGGGTCATACCTGATGCCCCTTTCATGCACTGAGGTTATCCCAGCTAGCTAGAGCTTGGGTTACACCAAAATTCTGCGGCCATTGCAGAGCTTAAAGTGTTTAACAGGTTTATGTCAGATTTTAAGCTGATCATGCGGTTTCATTCTATTAATGCCTAAAACAAAGAATAAAAATTATAAAATAATCCTGCCAAAAGCTCAGAAACTTGTGACTTGGGAAGCCCCTTCTCTTTAGTTTCAACAAGTGCTGAACATATCCTGTAAAAATCAGGCACAACCTAACGATATTCCATAATAAACTGAAACAGTAAATCACTGTTCATTGTCTTATTTTGGATATGGTAATTTCCTTGGTTTTTTTGCATCATTCAAGAGTTCATGAACAAGAAATTAAAGGGTTGCCTTCCCATCTTCCAATAATTTGTTTTTCTGCCTTGTCATCAGAGAGCAAAAACCATATAAAACCAAAAAACCCCAAAACTGTAAGACTATAGGGATTACAAAGGTAGTTGGGATTGGCATTACAAAGAAGAGTGACTACAAGAGGAATAAAAGCAGACACTGATGCTTACAGGACAGAACTACAGCCTTCCTTTGATTCACAGTAATTCACATCCATAGACGTAATTAAATTTCCAGGTCCAGTATCTGATGCTTAACTGGAAATTGAAATCCTGATACAAGAGAAAGGTGGAAAGTGAATACCCAGGAGTTGAAGAGTGGATGAGAAAAACAAGTGAAGTAAAGCACATGCAATTCATTGCCAGCAGCACTAGGGAAAATGTTTGAAAGGAGGAAAATTAGGAAAGTCCCCTTTCTTGCTCTGTCATGTTTTATATTTTCTGAACAAAATTAAAAATACAACTTCCCTCCAAAATCCACCAATCCATCCATCACAAAACACCTTAGCTTATATATTCCTGAAAAAAAAGAGAAAAACAACTGGAAGCTGGAGAAAAGACTTCCCAAAGACATACTTCTGAAACTGACTTCTAAAACTTAAAGCTAATCTTACAAAGTGTATGAAACTACTGTTAAAAGAAAAAGGACAGTTGAGGATGTGGAAAAGGCTGAGTGGTAACATAAACACTTGAGAAGAGTATATGGTGAAACAAAGTACAGATAGTTTTATCTTGCTTTCCTTTCCACTGGACCAGCTGAAGTTAAGTAATGTTTCAAATGTAGGATATTCACAATACTGTAATTTAAATTACAGCAACAAGGAAACAAATCTATATAGAATTACTTCTATTTAATAATAAAATATGTAAAACTAATTGTTTTTTCTAGTGTCAATTATATTGGCATGCTTGGTAGCAAACATTTAAATTAAATGAGCTTTTCAACTTAAACAGTAGCTGCAAGAGTATAAGAAAATGCAGCCTTATGGGCTGTCATAAGAAATACCTCAAAGTTGGCACTTTACTTAATTATACAAATGTGCAATATGAAATCGATTTTTTGTGCACTGTATTAGTGCTTTGCTTATTGCAAAATACTTTTGTATTGCTTTTGTCAACATAAATTAGACTTACACAATTTTTTCTAACACTGTTAAATTAAATTATGTGCTTTGCAAGTATAATATTAAACCAATGAATTAAGCTTCTAAATTCCATTAAACCATTGTATTTCCTTTATATTCTATAATGGAACTTTAAAAATCAAAATAGTTCTTAAAAGATACCTTCAATAAACTGCACCAAGACCAACTGAGCTAACAATTTGAAAAAAAATAAAAAATTAAAAGGGGGAATTTGCATCCCATCTATAAAAACTTTAAAATTTGCAGGAACTCTTTATTCATTAAAAATCAAGCAGCAGAGAGAATGCTACCAGCAATTAATTTTCGGCACGGCTTGCATTATCATTTCAAGGTCAGGTTTCATTGGCCATGCCTCAGTGGGAGCTTGGTTTTGAGATCACTAAACACTGCTCGCAAGGGAAACCTCATTAAACATGTACTTGAAAAAGTGAAATTACTTGCAATAGCAACAACTGAAAAACTCTGATATCCTGCCTAGACCCTTTTAGCCTCCAGAGAGAAACAGGCATCTTTCAGTAAGCATTCATGAGCTGCAAGATATACCTATGATGGAATACTTGAGTCTACCCTTAAAAACAGCGTGAGCTTCTAACCACAGATCCAGAGACTGGTCCAGTTCTTAGGGCATCAGATGGAAACACAAAACCAGTGACCAATTCTTTCAGGAAAGAATAAAATTAGAACACCTGAGAGGCAAATTATGCACCAAAGGGGCTGGAGGGAGGAGAAAGAGCAGTGATTCTTGGGCCCTGCAGAGACCAGCAGCAATCTTCACAGACAAAATTACTACATGGCATGCATCAGGCAAGGAAGTCTAACTTCTTCAATATCAGTGGTTGGGACACTCAAACATTCTTGCTGTAATTTCCATCTTCAACTGGAAAAACAAAGCTTTCTATTTCTTGGACGCTTATAATTTTTTTCCACCTTTCAGACTGCATTTATTTATAATTTATATTGGTTTTTTATCTTTATTTTATCTTTACCCCTAATTTAATTTCTTGACACAACTTTTAAGATTAAGCAGTGCTTTCTCTCACCATAAGCCATCCTTACAATGCAGGGAGTTCCAAATAGTAAGGTGAATTCAGGTTACTGCAGATACCGAAGTAACTGGTGTCATTTTTGTACGCCTCTCACATGACTGAGACAAAAAGATGACTATGATAACAATGTAGAAAATGTACTGAAAATAAGTGTCTGCTTCTTTGTAAATGATACCTGGCAGGAACATACAGTTTTGTCTATTTTTTCAAATTCAGAAAATACAACAGGTATGGATTTTTTTCCCTTCATATCTATTGTAATACACTGCGTGAGAGAAAAATACTTCCAACCATCTGCCTGGTTATTAAAGACGTTGGAACAATTTACAGAAAAATGTTTCAGTATGTTGAAACCATTTTATTCTTTACAAAACTATCAGTATATTTTTCTTGAAATTGATATGTATTTCAACACATCTATGTGTTTAGGCGCATATACACAGTTTTAAATCTCAAAACAAAGATTTCTCTATTTCTTTCAAATAGTTTCAAATACTCAGAAAATACTGCCAGCAACACCTATGAGTGGTGATGGACATTCACTAGTAATTTCTGGAAGCAATCAGGGACTGCAAGATTTCAATTCAGTGCTACAGTCCAAACTAGTTAGATCTTTTCCTGTCTTTGAACACAACAGAGAATATCAGTCTGCCTTTTTTCTTTTTCTTTTTCTCTCTGTAAAGCAGCTAGGCAAGAAAGACTGATTTTGAAGCACACATTTCAGCATGACTCATTCAGGAACTGTTGATGTTGGTTCCTCCATCTACACCATGAAAAATTTCACAACAAAAGGTAGATGAGAAAACATATGATCCCTCATTGTCCCATGCTGTTCCCTGGCCCCAGTCTTTAAGATTGGGTCCCTCACCTACTCCTGGCCCTCAGTTACAGTGGTGCATGCCAGAATTTCAACAGCAGAAGTGCAGCAGGGATTTGCAAGGGTTCTCATGTCCTGCAGTGCCTCAGTCTCTCCCCAGCTTTACAGCACATTAGATCTCAACTGCTACATTGGTGCCTCACCATTTTCATCTCCCCTGGTCCCTTAAACCCACAGGAGGCTGCACACTACGCACTTTCCCCTGGAGGACTCGGGAAGTCAGGAATTGCCTCGGCAGGTTAGCAGCCTCATGGAGGAAGAAACAGAGTGCACCACATTCCAGCTGAACACCAATATGAACTGAACAGCACGGCCTAGAGGCAGCTGGGAGAGGAGAACTCGGTAGCTGTTGAGGTGGAAAAGTTTATCAGCTAGTTCATTCCTAAGAAAATCTAAGATAACAGAGAGCATTTCAAGCCCTCTCTTGCTTTCCCTGCTTTTAATTTTAAAATTGGAAATGCTGTCCTCTTGCATAAGGACTTAGCTGTTTCTCTGTAGTAGAGGATGGGGTGGAGGGGCTTTGGTAAGCAAACACTGGCTTCAGCACTCCTGTGATTTCCTCTGTCAGTGTGTCACTCTCAAGGGAGCAGCAGGATCCTTCAGAAAAAAGCAGAAGACCTGAGGGCCAGCAGCTAGAGAGGATGAAGACAGTTAACTCTTGGCACACACACAGCAGTACCACAAGTAGGAATCCAGAAGTTACAGAATGCTAGAAAGAAATGGATTTAGAGATGCTCCACGAACACCACAAAAACAGCAACAAAAAATGTAGGGATCAATGAAAAGGACACTGATGGTGCAAGCCCTAAGGATAAGTCACAGGGAAAGAAACTTGGTCATATCTGTCTTTACATCCAAGGCCTTGAATGGAGGGGGAAAGACATCAGATAACAAAATTTTGTAGCCTTTGCAAGAATAGAAGGGCTACTTCTTCTAATCCAATTTAGCTCACGAGACAAAGGTGAAGCTTGCTACAGAGAAACCTGCTACACATGCAGGTTTAAGAAACATCAGAGTAATGCTCCAAAATGTGCAAACTCAAGCAATTTAATAGTTTGCATCTTTTATACATTTTAAGGGAAATAATTCTCTTTTAAATGTCAAAACACATTTTTTATTAATTTTCTTTTTCTTTAGCTGCCAGAAGAAACTTTCAAGTGAAAGAACTTGAAAGGTCTTCATGTCTACTGTTGTTGTTTATAGCAAATTATATGCACAAAGCTATATTGCAGTAAAAGAGCAAAATAAAGTATTTAAAAGTTAGGAAATGCCAACCTTGAGATATCAGTAACAATCTTCATTCAGTTTCCTTATGCATATGCACCATGTTATTATTGTCCTTGAGGCAAGATGGAAAAATCTATACATAAAAATATAATGACAAATAATTTAAGTGGCTCAAGCTAAAAAAAAAAGTAATAATTTTTTTTCCTGTGTTCCTTGCATGCAGCTTTTAAATAATCAAACTAGATCGCAAAAGGCATATCAAAGAATACACCTTACTGACAGTTGTAGGCAAAAATAAGTGCTGCAGCACTGGTGTCTTGCTGAATGAGCCCTTACACACATTTTGTACAGAAAAGCACATGGTCCACCAGGCATTCATCACAGAACATCCTGAAAGGTTTGTCTGGCCTGTAAGCTACTCATGTTTGCCAAATATGAGTTTAACAATTTACCATGTGATCCAGAATATGGTAGGGCAGTTTATCAGTTTTCTGTACTGATGCAGTTAGCTAAGGAAAAACTTACATGACTGCTTTAAAATTAGAAAAACAGAAACAGAAGCATAATAAATAGATATTGAGTTACTAAAAAAGTTATTCAGAATATGCATAAGATATTGAGTATTTAAAATATCTGACTCAGATCAAGTACTTTAAATTTTCAAATATTTCAAATATGGAATTAATGGGTTATCCACTACACCACAGATTAAGAAAAAACAGTAGATTCCAGGATGGTACTGACAATGGAGGATGTTCTTTATTTTTCTCATTCTTACACATGATAACTTAATTTCTCCTTATAAGAAATACTATGTTGCAACATAGTATTTATCCACTCAGAATTAAAACAAGTTTAGAATACCATAATGACAGTGGATATTGTAATTGACAGGCAGAACCTGATTGATACAAAAGATGTAGAGACTCAGCTACTGCAAGTACAGACTCCCACTGAGAAAAAAACAAAAAGGAAGCACAAAATCATGCCATAAAACCCAGGTGTGCTGGATTTCCACACTCCTGGGAAGACGGTGGAAAAAGAATGATTGCCTCTCTCCAAGGTATTATGGGAATTAGTACAGAGCTAACAGGGTACTTGGATCAGAATGAAAAGGGACTGCAAAAGAGGAACCAGTTTGAAGAACTGCTTGTGGTTTCACTGATTTCCTAACTGGCAATAACTTCCAGGCTACAAGAAACAAAGCCTTTCTCTTCTAGCATATCCTCGGCACCTCTGCAGTCAGCATCAAAGGAAACTGGGTAACTATTTCCCCACTTCATTCAGTGTACAGAGCCCATTTGCTATACATCAGCTGAGCTCCAGCAGAGAAACAACTTGACAAGACAAGCTGAAGCAATATGTGTCAAAGAGATTGAATTCCAGTTTCATATTAGTACAGAAGAAGACAGTGCATGATTATTGCTTGGAGCGTGTGGTTGTTTAAGGGATAATGGTAGTACCTTAACACTGAGAAGTAATGGAAATTGTCTGTCTTGTTCTCATTCTTTCTGAGACAGTCACTTGTGATATGTCTTGTTACACTGCCAGGTCATTTCTCTCTTCAGGGTCCTTAAATATCACCTGTCCAAGTTGACAATACATCTCTCCAATGATGGCATTATGCTTTGTCCCTTGCTAAATAGCAAGACGCTCACTTTACCAAGGATGAAAAGTCACACTTTACTTGCAGAAATTAAAATATTAGAAGCTGGACACTGTATTACAGCTCTGCTTCCCAATGCTGCCTCTCTGCAAGGATGCTCAGACCTCAGTATCAAGGCATCTTAATGTGCCCAGGCCCATGTCCTCCTTTATGCTCTTGTTTATAATAAAGGGGACTATTCCTAATGTTGCTAAATTCAAAGAAACAGATTGAATTATTAAATTTTCAAACAAGAAAATGTATCTGCAATGACTTTCATATTTTTTAAATGCCATCATGTTCAACAAGAGGAACTCCTATTACAGAAGCTGCAGTGCTTCCAGGTCCCTGTTTTCGCACACCAGCAACTGCTCTGTGCAAAAAACAACTCAGCAAAACCTGCTCCAAAAAACAGACCTTTAGCACTAGAGACACAAGAGTTTCTTGTGAGTTGTCAGTGCTATATTTAACCCCCACTACAAGTCCACATCAGATGGAGTAAGGCATAGCATGAAACACAGAAAGAAGGATGGTGAGAATAACTGTATGATATTTAAAGGCAGATGTAATGCAATTCAAGGCTGAAAAAACAGATTGCAAATACTACAAGGGTTTTTTTTGCAACTATTGTTCTTTACTACAAATGCTGCATATTCGTTTCCTAGCCTGTGTTATGGTCTAGCCAGGCAGAAAGAAGCCTGCTCATCATACCTAGGTGCATCACACAGGACTACCAGAACAGGATGGCTGCTCTGCAGAGGAGGATAAAACACGCATTGGCACATGTCTACAGGGAGAATAGTGTAAAGTGTCCAAGAGATTAGTTCTAGGACAACAAAAAGCCTAACAGGAGCATCTGATATTCTCTAGTTTAAGTCTGTCCACAAGGCTGACTTTCCAAATGCACTGATGGATTATGGCTTCCACAGAACCTGCACCCCATGGCTTGCAGCAGCTCAGCTGAAGCATTACCCATGGGTACTCACAGCATATCTATTTTTTACAGATCTTTAAATCACCTGGAGTCATCACTCTATTTGTGGTGTAATTTGTAAATTATGGTACAGACTTAGAACTCCCACCTTAAACTTGAAAATCCTTTCTTAAACACGGAGACAGTAAGCTGATTTGTGAAAGCAATATTGAAGAGTGATAGCACTTTTTTCTCCACTGTGGGACCAGATCAAATTAACACAGGAAAAAAAAAACCTACATTTGTGAACTGCCTTAATTTAATGCACATGACAACTACTAAATTCAAGACTAAATAATTCAAAGAAAGGCAAAAACATCATGGTTTATTGATTTCTACACAATTGCATTGTTGTATGTATTTTTTCTCATTGTATAAAGTATGTGTAAATGCTCTGAATATGCCCCTCAGTGAAGTGACTATAAAAAATGTCTACCATCTTAACTTGTCTTTCAAATACACACTTCCCAACTTTTTCAAGTACTTATAGGCAAGATAAGCCACATCTAAAAAAAACTTTTACTTGTTTCTTTTCTGTAGAGGTTCTTCCATTATATTCATCACCATATGAACTGCAAACCTACAAGCAGATTATGCCGTATGAATAATTTCTATAACATATTATCTGTTCCCTCATCCACTGTTTAGACAGAAGCATCCATATTTGTTTTAAACTTTTCAATTCTGTTTCAAGGCTGAAAGGGAGGAATAGCTGGGGCTGAAGGGGGAGGTATAGTTATGTTAAAAAAGGAACAAGAAAAATCAAACAAAAAGCTGAGCATCAGGAAAAGAAAATTTGATAATGGTAACCTAGGAAGTCTTCGAGAGGAAGTGGCAGACTAACACAGAAAAAAGGAATATGCTCAACTTGTATGATCCTTAATCATGGTTATTTAGCTGATAACAGACAAGGGCTAAGCCAAAAAATCCCAAAACTGACAACTTCAGGAATAAATTGATCTCCACGGATTTCTATACGGTGCGTTTGTTGCATTCTTCCCACACTCCCCATCCACCTTATTATATCAAGTCAACACCAAAAGTCAATTCTACATGGACAGACAAAGAGCTCTTGGTCACACTAAGAGCTAAATGCAGACACTACAACAGTGATAAAACTTGTCACTGAATGAATAAAAATTTCACCCCTTACATATGATCATCATTGTATAAGATTCTCATTACAAAATATTTAGTATTCAGACAGATAAATACAAGGTCTCATTGTAGCCAGCACAACAAAAGAAAGAAAAGTATTTGCTCTGAAAAAAAAATAAATAATCTGAAGTAAATAAATTTAAGAACAATTGCTGAGGAAACATTCATAGTCAACCCTGATTTCCAAATAGCAATGAGACATCAAAGTGAACTGATTTGTCAAAGGTGATGCCAAAGGCCATAAACAGAGAGTAGGTTTCTTGAATTGCAGTTTTGCACTGTCTTCAAATGTCATTACTTTAAGGAAACATGGTACAACTCAACTGGTTTATTTATTTGTAATCATCTAAACTCCTACAGGTTGTGTAGTGTGAATAGAGCACATATTTCCAGTGGGTGCTCATGCTCTGGGATTTCAGCCTAATTGTTAGAGTTCATTTTGTAGACAAAAGAAGGTACACTGTCAAAGATATTTTCACCAGTCCCTATCACTGAGCACAATTTTTCTAGAATAAAGGTATTAAACTGAAAAATAAGTACTTATGGTACTGTTATAGTATCTGAAATGTTTAATTATCTGAATGATAATTTAGCATGTTGTCATTTCCAAGGGTAATGAAATAGCTGTTAGCAACTAATGACCTGAAAAACAAAATTCATAAAATGAAATAGTTTTCAAAGGTAACCTGAAATGAAAAATAATAGTATACAAAGGAATAAAAGGCTTATGCAGTTGATTTGGAGATGTGAAACAAAGAAAATAAATTTCAACCCCATGAGGAATTACTGCCTAAATCATGTCTGTATCTCCAAACTCAGTAATAATACTGGTCACATCACATATCAACAACAAGATTTTGTTTCCAGATTTCAACTTTCTACCAGATTTTTTTTTATTTTGGTTTCCTAATCCTCCTGAAAACGAACTCCTGCACAATGCCATACCTTTAATTCTATAGAAAAGGATGCTAAACAGATTTGGAGAGAGGTTAGAGAGATGGGGATAAAAGACTTAGATCAGAAGAAAATTAATTTGGCAAGAAATTTCAAGATTATACCTTCAAAGCTTTAAATCATTCTCCAATGCTAAGGAAAGTGTGAGAAATTTTACTCTGGTTTACAAGACAAGGACTACAGGACCTCTTCTAGTTCCAGTGCCTAAGTCTCAGCCCTATTGGTCCATGACTCTCAGATCTACTTTCCCACTCTCTACCTATGGCCTATTTTGTTTTATTATACTGTAAATGTTGTACTTGAAACATAGATTAGATTCAGCCAATTCAAACTACTGTAAATTAGAACTCAAGTATTTTTTTCAAGCAGCTTTTATTTTCTACCAGTTTCATAATATTCTGTAATTTGTCAACTTTATCATAGTTACATTTTCTTTATAAATTACATGAAACTGTTCCTGATAGGGTACAAACAGGAGTGTTTATTCAATTAATTCATAAAACCAGTTTTAGATATATAAGCCAGTTCTTCTCTATTTGAGTTGATTTTATTCTGGTTTCTTAATCAAAATGCCTTATATCAAATTAAATGAATTAGAGAAGAACAATATCATCTTTATTAACCAAATCTGTAATTTAATTTTTAAAAAATCAAGTTATTCTGACAAGAGCATTCTATAAATCTGTTGACTGTCTCTAATTATATTATTTCCTTAATTCTTCATTAATCAAGCTTGGTATTGGCTGTTCCCTTATTCTGTTCAGAATTAAAGTCAAGATGACAAGCTTTTAATTAACTGTGTGATCCTGAGCCTTCATGTCAGTATTTTTAATGTTTGTTTTTCAAGTCATCTGGAGCTTTCCAGGACTGCTCCAGATTTTTATTTGAAAACAGGTAACATTAAGAGCCTTGAAAAGTCATTTTTAGATTTCTGGACCTACTTATCACCTGAGGTGTAACTTGATCTCCACTGCTGCTTAATATTCTCCTCAACTCTTTGTTAAAATGGAGGATATTTCATTATCATTCCATACAAAAGCATCACATGGTCCATTCCCCCTCTCAGCACCAGCAGGAGAATTTACTGAGAAATGAAGTAAAGAGAGTGAAATTCACTCAGTTCTGCTTCATACAGTCTAGGTTCAAATTAGGTGAAAAGAGTTATGCTGCTCACAATTGAAATGCAACAAAGTTAAAAAAAATAAAAAAGCAAACAAGAATCAAATAAAAAAATCCAAATATTTATCTAGCAGAAGAAATTCCAAATAACTGATGCCTGTAAGAACCAGGGCTTTTGGTAAGAATGACATGATATCTCTGTAATGGCTTTGGAGAGGGACTTGTAGAGGGGGAGAGAAAAAATATTGAATGCATTTGGTAAATCTCATCAACATCCCCTGCCACAGCACTGGCTGCTGGTACTGCTTTCCTCTTCCACCCTTCAACTCCTGCTACTCACAGCCCTCATATCTAATGTACACTACTATACAAAAACACCAAAATAACTGAAAAATTAGTATGCTTCCAAAACACTTTAGTGCTGCAATGATCAGAGCAACTTAAAAAACCTTATTAAAATTTTCCCCGATTAATTTTTAATAGACTGATAAATGAAAATACAATAAAAGCCAGTCTTATAAAAGTTTATTTGTGTACTTACCAATTCTCAACTCTCGCTATAAAATTAATATTGCATTCCTGAGCAGTTGAGAGACCTTAATTATGAAACCAAACTAAAGCATCAAACACACTAATCAATCATACTAAAAAAAAATAAATTATTTCAGCTGAAATAAAAAATAGAAGTCACAGTTCAAAAAAAGAGCTTCAGTATTCTTAAAGGGAAAGATTATCTCAACCTGCACTTGTGTTTTTAAGAAGCAGACCCAGACTAAAAATCTGTGAACATCAGTCCCCTAATTTTGCAGAAGCTCTAACCAGGCTGTGAGTTATCTAGCCTAGGTGCACCCACAGTACTTCCAAGTGCTGCAATATGAATTATTGCCCACATCCATTCCTTTACAGCTGGAATGGGCACTGCGGATTAATGTACTGCAATATATTTCCTCGCCACAGACAGTGCTCCTCTCAGAACTGTGATCTATTGACTAGTTACATGCACTTTGGATAAATCATGATGGTTTCAGTGTGCTGTGACATGCTCTGCTCTGGGAAAAACTACCAAACAAACCAAGGTGAGGCAAGAGATGGAGAAATTGCTTGAGAGACAGGGGAGCTCTGTGTGGTGTTGGTAGCCACTCCTTTTCCTCCCTCTGCCTCTACTACAAAATGAAGGGGCAAGTGAAGTGACCCTGTGTACCTCAGCAGAAAGAGAGCCAGTAACTTTAACCAAGGTCTTTTCCACAAAACCTTGACTGACCAGTGTGCTGAGTGCCAATGACCACAACCATGTCTTGCTGTAGGTTACTTGTCCCTCCCTGCCCACTGGTAGACTTCAGAAAGAAGAGAGAAGAGGCCACTGCACACAACAGAGGCTTTGAAATGTGGGTGGCCGTGCTAGAGACATCCGCTTACCTAGGTCTGCTATCCTAACTCTAAGTGAAGAACATCAGAGTGATTTACTGCTGAGTATGATACTATACTATAAAAAACTGGCCATGAACAATAGTCTTCCCAAAAATGAAGCATGTGAGAATTCAGGAAACTCGTGTTTGTAAATCACAGCACTCGCAATGTTCCAGGAAGAAAGTTTCAAGTTAGTGCAGAGGGAACTCGCAGCTGCAAGTACCATATAAATGATATTAACAAGGCTGAATAGAACAAACAATAAAAAAGTTGAAAACGAATTTAGGGGAAGTTTGTGTCTGAACTTGCAGTTTACTGCCAATCCAACTGAGTCATCAGCATTAAATTCCTTTGAAAAAGAGGATACCATGCTTAATTTACACAATCTGCAAGAACTTGGCTGGGCAGTCTGCCTGGTCTCATGCTAGGTAAGTCAGCTGCACTACTCCTTTCTCATGGATATAAGCATCATTAGGATTCTATAAGTGGTATGGGTATCTCAGCAGTGGAAAGTAGCACAATAAGCAAAGCATGGTTGCTGGTGCCAGATGATGGCCCAAATCAGATGGCTCTACTACAGGATGGTTCTCAATAACAATTCTAGTATTCAGTCTTAATGGGAATATGATTAAGCTCCTTAGACTAGACTTTTTCCATTCCTGCTCCACCTCCCCATATCCATTTGGTAAACCTATAAGGAGCAAGACTCTGGTGCATTTGGAATCTGATAGCAAGTCCTTAAATGGTTCCAATTACTACCTGGCCAAAAGCCCAGAAACAGTCACAAGTGACAAACACATTTGTGAAAACAACAGCAACTTATAAATATTGGTGTAATGAGGGCTCTTCTGGAACGACAAACATAAAATAATTTTTAAAAGTATCATACTCATCATATCATACATAGTTTCAAGTTGTTCATCTTTAGCTTATCCTTGAAATGCATTCAAACAGTAAACAACAAAAATATGAGTAATAAAAACACGTAATTTAAGCACTCAAAATATATTCATGTTCCCTTTGAAGCTATAGACTAAGTACATAATAATAATACTCTGAGAGAAATAAGATTAAAATTCTGCTCAAAACAAGAAGACAGCCTGTTTTCCTATAAAGGTAAATATTTTTCTCTGTCCCCATTAAAAAAATATGGTTGAAAATTATGCACTTATCTGTATTTTTATTAGCTTTTAAAGTTTTAACCAATTGCAGCTGCACTACTGCAAGGGACACAAATGAAGAGCACAGCTTATCTGTTCAGTGTTGTATTTCCAGGAGCCTCCTGTGATGTTGACTCTACCCAACTTTATAAACACATTGCTGCATATTCCAACATCCTAAATTCCATTGTATAGCATACAGCAAAGCTTACAGATCCAGGTCCCCACCCTGAACCTGTTTCATTGTCTCTGCAAATGTAAAAGCCAACAAATACTGAGTGAAGTAGCACTGTACACGTCCCACATCAGCACATGTAGATTCTATACTGCAATGTCCCTCTCGCTCCACTCATTTTAAAAATCATTTACAATTTTTATGTAACCACAACAACACTTTAGCTCTCCAGATGGCCATGCAGAGTCACTTCTTCAGTGGGCAACCTCTCTGGGGTCCCTCTGTTATAAATTCCAAGACAATGATCAAAAGCCTTTGAGTTTGCATTTGTTTTTCAATATTTCTCCATGCTTTGCTTCTCTTGTTTCTAAGATGAGAATTCAGAAGTATCCTGTACTCTGTGTATACTGTTTTTGAAATTAATACACATGGAAACTGTACACAAACATTCTGCATTTGAAAAGGCAGCAGAAAGCAGCCCAGCTCCTGAGCCTCCAACCGCAGGTGTTCGTGAGCCCGCATTGCACGGCTGAACCAGCATCTCCTGCTCTCGTGCCTTGAGGCTAACTGTTACCAATATCAGGTCTCTGTGACGGATAATGATTTTGAACAATGAAATAACAATAATGACAATAGTAATAATAATAATAATATCATTGATAAATATTTTTCCTTTCAGCTCTGCTAAAGCTATAAAGCTTCCCCCCTGCCCTTACTCATTTCATTATCAAAACCAAAAAAGAGTGAAAACACACAGCACTCTTTTCTCCAACTGTTTTACAATTCCTCATGCTTTTCTGAAAAATCACACCCTTGTGCTGAACTTCAGTAAAGTAGGAGCAAGCAATTCCACTGTGTACATATATTAAGCTCTGGACAGGCTGAACTATTGACCTCCTTTGCTGCTAAAATATCAGTTAATCATAAAACTGAGCTGTGAGCTGTTACTCAGAAGCAGCAGCCAACATAAGAGTACAACTTCTAATTTAGAGTTGAAAAAGCAGGCTAAATGGACAATTTTCAATTATCACGTATTTTCTAAACCCTGCCCCTCTCCTCCTACCCCCTCAAGGGAAGCAAGGCAATAATAACTCGGAGGATATGCTAGGAAGGACAACGCACCCCAGAGCCACAGAAAACAGCTTTAAGGATTACTTATGGTTAAAGTGTTACTCTCTGCCTTTTGTTTTGGTGTTAGAATCCAGGAGAAGTGAATAATCTGAGCAATGACCCCAGGCAAGAGGTGAAGTCAGAATGAAATAAAACTCAGGTGTCCTGTGAGGACCGAGGGGGAGGGAGTACCCTTCAGCATCAGCAGCTGAGAACACAATGCCTTGATCATATCAACATCGGTGCTGCTTAGAAGAGGAAATAACAAAGCACACACCTGGTTCTTCCAGAGGATAATGTAAGAAAATAGTGTTTTGCTTCAGATGTTTCAGTCTTCAGCCATTTAAAAATACTCAGTGGTTTCATATGTTGGATTGCTCAGAGCTGTCTTTAATCACAGACTGATAAAACAACACATCTAACAAAATGCCTTGGCTTCAGCACAGGAAAGATTACCTGGGAAATGCCGAGTAGACAAACAGGCTGTCAGAGGACTTAACTAGTGGAAGAATTATCCCGTCATTAAAGAACAATTTTGTTAAGCATTAGTGGAAACATTTAGTAAATGAGTCACCAGACACTAGTTTTGTTATGAGGAAGACAGAAAATGATCTAAATATCTAATAATGAAAGTGCATGTATGACAATGAGGTAAGTATGATCATCACTCAAATCACTAAGGAGTAGAATACATCTCCAGCAAAGCAGAGGACAACTGATCAATAATATGTTATTAAGAAATAGCATGAAATTATAAATACTAAATGAATTATGGAAAAAAAAATATTTTAAACTTCATCTGAAAAAATGTTGATATTTGCTTAAGCATTAAACAAACAGAGAGCAGAATCCTAGCTTATTCTCATTATTTTTTCAGGGAGTTTGCTATTGCTGCTACTTGGAGTATAAACTTCAATCCTTACAATCTCATCAGATCAACATTCACTAATGCACACTTTTTAATCTGTGTAGAGAGCAGTCAAACTTCATGTTAAAAATTAATTTATTTCCCACTATTCCATCTGATACTGAGCAGATAATCAATTATAACTTGCATCAGAATTTGAACTAGTATGTATAAAACTTATGGAAAGACAAAATTGACAAAGAACATTGACAGAAAAGAAAGTATCTGTCTGAAAAATAAGTGAGCTTGTCAGAAATGAGAATTAGGAATAATTGAAGAAACTCCAGAAAGAAGATACTGCTGCAGAGATGTCATCTAATATAGCACAGTAAATCACCTGCCAGTCACTGGTACAATACTGGCAGCAGCAGAGACTGCAGGGTGAGATATTCCATTATTGCCTTTGCCTTCTCTTATAAATCTTTGCTTTGGAAGAGAGTAATTTTTGTGTTTATAATTTGCCTTTTACAAGAAAAATATAAGTATATACAACCAAGAAAATCATATTGATGAGGACTTGCAGTTATCTATCAGAAGCCTTGGGAGAACACTGCAAAAAAGGAAGGTCTGTCTCATTTTCCAGACAGGTGAGGAGGCAGCAGGGCGTTCAATCTGGTTCTGTCCCTGACTTATCTCTGATGCTGGGCAAAATATTTCAGTCTTTACAAACCCTTGCTTGCACACCTTCTTCTAACTGAAATGAGCTAATAGTAACAATTATTTGCCTTCAGTTTAATGGAATAGAAAGAATCAGTCTTATTGCAAGGTAAACAACTTGAAATTTTATTATTATTATTATTATTAATATAATGCTGTCACAGAAAGTTCAGAATTTTCTGCTCAAGTGTTTTTTTAATCTGCTTAATTTCATAGTGTATTAATTTGAGTTGAATTTTTTTCTCAAGCCAGACTAGATTTTGGAGCCTTACATGTGAGTGTTATGCTAAGAAAAATATATAATTAAAAATAAAAACACACCCACAATAAAATTATTTTCCCTAACAGGCCTCTAAAAATATGTCACATAATTCATTATTTCCTCTCCCACTAACAATCTAAATTTACTCTGTCACAACCTGGGTAAATTAAGTTACATTTTTTCAAGTGCTGGAAAACAACCTAAACATTTCAATTTGTTAGTCTTGGCTCAGCCTCTTTAAAACAGAAGCAGTTTTCCAATTTCTACTTTTTTAGAAGAATGTCTAAACCAATTCTGTGCAAAAAACCAATACTTTAACCTTACTTAGATCTCAAATACTGACACCCTAACTGAGATAGACATGTAGATCTTTCTACTTTACTGGAAAGACAGTCTAAATTATAAAAACAATCCTGAACTCCAAAAGATGCCTTAACTTTAGTCTTACCCCAGCTTGGTGCATCAGCTTCTGACAGTACTATGAACAACTTTAAAAAAGATTCACTAATTTTCTGGAATTCATACCGATCTAGTCTGCTAGAATTTCTGGCTTCTGATCCAGACCCTGATACTCTTCCTTAAGTAAACAAAATGAGTGGTCATCAATCAGAGATCTGCCTTCAACTTGTGGAAAAAACTATTTATATTTCTGATTCACATATGCACACATATACATGAGACATGGAAACCGCATATATACATGAGACATGGAAACCTGAGACACCAGCTTGTCCTTCTGATTAATGCAATTTTGAATAGATGGTTATCAGCACTCTTTGCTAAAATATAATACTGTGCCAACTTTAAAATACTGTCAGGCCCTAGAAGTCCTAAAACTAGGAGGGAAAACACCACAATTTAATTTATGCTTATTTTCCTCACAGTCTGAGATCCAAATTTATAATTTTTCTCCCCTGCAACTATGAGATGTAGGTATTATCTTTCTTCTTATGAAAGCTGAGATTAAAATAACTTTAAGTAGCTTTAGAAGGAACAGCATATAACACAAGTTGACAGTGCTTAGTCTTGGTGCTGGCCACGCAGGGGCACTCTAAGAAACAGGAAGAAGACTGCAGGGCTCAGCAGTACATGATTTTTGTGATAGTAGTCAAAAATGTAGAAAAAACTCTATTTGTATTTTCTATTGTATTCTAAAATTTAGAGAATCATAGAATATCCTGAGTTGGAACGGACCTACAATAATCATTGAGTCCTACTCCTAGTCCTGCACAGGAGAGCCCCAAGAGTCACCAACGGTGTGAGAACATTGTCCAAACACTTCTTGAAGTCTGGCAGGCTTGCTGCTGTGACCACTTCCCTGGAGAGCAGTCATAGCTAGAGATTTTAGTATTTGTATTTTAGTTCTTGGAGATTCTGTCAGGCCATACATAACTGCTTGGGAAAAGACAAATTATGCAGAAGTTCACTACTTTATTTTTTTGCACTATTCTATTTCTTAAACATATATTTTTTTCCCATGCAATTTGCTTTATGTGCAAAGTTTACTTAAAATGTAATTGAAAATATGAAGGTGAAGAAATATGAAGGAGGTCAGGACTTTGCAGAAACCAAGAGGTCCCCTTCCTTACGTGATGAGAAGCAAAACGGTTTCTTAGATTTCAGCTTCCCACCTCCTAATTTACCCTCCAAGGGTTAGCAACCTAGACAATGACCAGGGCAAAGAGGACACAGCAAATTTTTACTGATCTGGGCTTTTTGTTAATTTTTCCAGAGCAACACTCACCGGCACATTTGGTCCTGGTGATGAGCGGTGGCCCCGGCTGCCCCGTCCCACCTTCACCCGGTCTGGTGAGCAGGACCCGGATTTCATACTCGGTGTCAGGGTCCAGGTGCCAGAGCTTGTAGGTTGGTGCATTGACAGCATGGGTCTCTGTCCAAGTCCCAGATGTCATCCGGTACTCCACTTCTTTCAGGATAATGGGGCCGTCCCCAATGATGGAGTTGGCGTTCAGCTGGATGAGCAAGTACGTAGGCCCAACGCCCAGCAGCTGCGGGGGTGCTATCGGCCGAGGCGGCTCTGCAGGGGAGACAAAAAACAAGCCAGAGATAAAACATAAGCCAGAAAGCCCACTCAGAGGAAGGCTCTCTACCCAGGAAGTTGTCAGAGTTTGGTCAGCAAAGATTCCAAACCTCAGAAACAAATTCAAACTGACATCAGTGAAGAAGAGCTGAGGAGAATTTCAGCTGATGGAAGTGAGTGGTGCACAACTGATATCTGCTAAGTTCTATATTTTCTTTTTAAAAATCTCAGTTAGATACCACAAAAACCTGCCTGATTTATATATTGCTGCTGCTTGAGATTTTTTTGTGAAAAAAAACTATGCTCATTTATATCATTTACTATACCAATAACTTGACATTTTCTTTTATTGACTGAAGCCATATTTGCACTTTCCTTATAGAAAGGACTGCAAGAGATGATACACAACCCCTGCACAGAATATTCTTAAAAATAAGTATCAGTGCAGTTAATCTGAAATCCACTGGATGTAGTTAGGGAAAAGGATACAGATGCCTATTACATGCATTTAGAATACTCAGAACTGAGCAAAGCTGCCAGGAGAATGACAAAATAAAAACATATGGCAACAACACATAATATTTTATTCTTTAGTAAGTTACTACTGATTTTGAAACGTGAATAATAGGATGTGAGATGTCTTTTGTCATCCCCTCTTCTCATCAGCTTCTGCATGACTACAGATTTCAGTGCAGCTGCAATGTGAAAAAGGTAATGACAGACCAAATGGGAAGCGGTGGTCCCCCCTACCCTAAGAAATGTTAACATAGAAACATTGCCTCAGCATGATTTATTTTAAGAAACAATCAGAAGCAACAAGTATTTTTCTAATAAAATGAATTCAGTGATAAACATGGAAGGTTCATTTTCATTCCAGATGGCTCATATTTCAGCTAATTTGTTTCAGTTAATTAGGCAACAATGCTAAATTCAGAGCACACAGGGGTTTAACACAGCAGCGATGCAGAACAAATCAGCAACTCTGAGCAGGTAGAGGGGATCTCATGGCCAGTATATTAAAAATAACTTTTAACCCCAGACCATAAGATTTCCCTAGCAGGGTACCCTTACAGGCTACACAAGAGAAGTTAAGACATAGACACATTGCACATACTCTGCCTCCCAGGGATGATCCCACCAGTGTCAATGACAGAACACATGGTGGGGACTGGTGGACCTCCTTTGACGTCTCATCTGCCCTGCATGGTGAAGTTCAGCTAATGACTCCCTGGTTCTGCCTGCTTCTCTATTTCCAGCAGCAAAGCTTCCCTTCCAAGTACCCCAGTTTGCTCCAAACAGTGTATCCCAAACCAGCTCTATGAGCAACCAAGTTTCCCAGATTTTGGCACATATCTTGTGGGATTTTTTCTAAATTAGCTGCTTCTCAAACCACTCAGTAAACCACCAGGAATCTGTAGCTATGTCATAGTGGCTGTAATGGGAGCTGAATTTTTCCTCCCAGAGTGGAAAGGTGAATGCTCCAAGGTGTTTCCATTTCTGCTCCAGGATATGCAAAACCATAGAAAGTACCTCAATTAATTATTAATGTTTTACCCTTCTTTGGCAATATATGTGCTTATGAATTAATTTAGATCCCTACCTGCATCAAAGCTCAGAAATGCAGCTGGGCATAATGAGGGCAGTTTATTTACTGTGGAGCTAACATATTAAATGTCAAACTAATGCATTCTAAGGTCAGTGTATAGCACAGAATATAGCAGAAAACATCATCACTGATGAGCATGATGCATTACCAACTCCAAGTTATAAACATCTAAAACATATGGCTATGTTTAGAAGTATACACTTTGATTAAGAGCACGATTATCACAAATAAAACCTCACATTAATGAGACCATCGCCTATTAAGTTTTTATGTTAAGAAATAAAGCACATTCTTATATTAGCATACACATTTTGTTTTTAAGCTCTCGAGGCCAAGGAGACTTATTTATAAAGTCTCTCCCAGTTCCAATAAATTATGCATGAATTTTAATCAGTTAGCAAATGAACAAGTAATTGTTCTGCAGCATTATTAATATTCTTCATAATACAATATACTATCAGAACCAGAGGTGAGGTGCAACCAGAAATCCCAAAAGTACACTAAGTATCAACTGAAGCATGCAATCCCAATATACCAGGATAAACTATTCTGATGTTACCCAATTAGCTTTCTATTAATTATTTCCATTCATTATTCTATAACCACATCTCCAATTATAATTTGAAATCACAATTTCCTTTTGTATATACAGCAACCTGAAACTTTTACAGTTTAAAATTTGCCACTGATAGCTAAAAAAAGATAGAGCAAAGGCATTATTAATGTTCTTGTTGTGATTCCCATAGAAAATATCACACATATCAACAATACTTTTCTTTCAGTGAGTTTTAAAATAGAATTTACGTCCTTCAAGGAAGTATATGTGCCTGGATTTTTTTACCCCACCAATCTGGGTCCACCTGTAGTAAATAATCCAGTTTCAGAGTGCCCTGAGAAGACAGTCTGCCAAAAATGAAAAACCTCCTATATGAGGCATGAAAAATAAAAGAAGATGCATGAAAAGGTACCCTAAAAAAATCACCCTCTCAGAAGTTTGTTCTGGCTTATAAACAACACAAAAACTCAGCTTCAGCCAAGCGAGGTGATGGCTCAGATGTTCAGAGCCTGGATTAGAGGTAGAATTGGAGGAAGCTGAGGCTCACTAGGTACCCACCACAGCAGCTTGCCTCCTGCCTGGCCCTGTCAATCTGCTCCAATGCAGGTGGCCCCTACTCAGATGCATTTTTTGGCTTCCAGTCACCTACATCCAAAGCCAGGTGAGGCAGCATGATGATGTCACTCCACCCTCTCCCTGCCCTGATCATTGCAACTCAACCAGAGAGCTGTGTCCTTTATTTCTGCCAAAAAGAACCCACCTTCTTCAATTATGGGTAGATAGGGCTAAGGCACACAGTATTCCTAGCAATCAATTTTTCTTGAGCTCAGTTCCCCTTTTCTCAGCCATGAACTCTCTGTGAAAAGCCATAAGGCTCTAAACAATAATCTATGAAAAAATATTTCAACTCATAATTGGTTGAATTCACCAAATGAATCACAATTTTAAAAGGTATTTAAGATACACTAAAACATTTGATCAAAGACCATGCATGGTGAGTTTCATTTCTTCCTTTGCTAAGCAGAAAATTTAAGATCCCTTATCCAATGTAACTAGTTTAATTACTGACTCATTTTCTGATTATACTTTTAGCCAGTGTATAAAGGTGTTAAATCTGATGAAATCCCTTCTAGTTTTCATCTAACATCTCAGAAAGACTATATTAAAAGACCACTTCTACATCTGCAAGACATTAAATAAATGAAAGTGTTTTCATGCATAACATGTTGCAGTATTTGGTCAGCTCTGGTTTTGACATAAAATGCCCACAGCTAAAGTAATAAAAAATTAAGACTGACATTTCATCAGTACTAAGTTCTCATTCTGCTGAGCTACTAGCAGTACATTATGCTCACATCAGTATGTATATGACATTGTATATTAAATGCAGTGTGATATTTAGGCACCAATGACTAGAATAAGCATGCAGCTTCAACCTCCTCAACCAGTCTTCCTACAGCTAAGTGGTTGTGTCATATTTTTAATACGAAACATTGTATGCAAATAATTATGCACTCACAGGCCGAAGAAATCAACCAGAAAAGGTCATTATTGTTATTAGTATAGTAACTAATATACATAAAATTTCCAATATTCTCAAGTAACATATGCATATGATGCTACATTGCCCTCCAAGATTAAACACTTCCTAAGTTTAAAACAAAGGAAGGTAGTTTCACTTGTATGTTACTGGCAATCATATGCTCTTAATGATCAGTTCAAAGCAAAAAAAACAAGCAAAAACCAGAATTCTACATATTGTTCCATCTTGGAGGAAAAGCTAATACTGGATGCATGCCTGATAAAATCTTATTTATGAATCTTTTTACAAGAGCTGAGCATTAGGTGTACCAGTTGCAAGAGACTTTTGCTACACAGCAGAAGGGTTTGGAGAGGTGGGGAGGGGAGGGCTGGTCACCACATTGCCAGAACACTCAGAACAGGTGCATGCCTTCATCCACCCTCAGCCCACTCGTGCCTTGTACAGGACCTGCACACATTAATGCTGTGCAGGAATAGCCTGCAAGTCCCTCCACTCACACACACACTGTGCCTTCCCCCTGTGACTGCATGTTCAGCTTGCTCCGTGAAATATCTCACACCAAGCCATACATTTGGTATGCTGATGAGTATTAACTGCTTAATCTAATACACACAACAAGGGTAATCATAAAAAGCTTAATTTTTACAAGTATAACAAAGCATTCTTTCATTATAGGAAACCCAGCATCAGCCTCACCTCCCCAGAAATTAAAATTGATGTTTTAATTACACCAAAAACTATCAAGAAAGTAGGCCAACCAAAAGAATACAAAGTTCCTTTAAAATGTCATAATTCAAAGAAACAAAAATATAAAGTGATGTAAATACAGCTAATACTGGATGTTCGAGGGAGTATAGCAAAGATTTCTCCACAAATGACTCAAGACTGACTCAGCTCCCACCTCTATCAAACTCACTTCCCCTTCTAGGAAGATTTCTTGCAAAGCTTTTTAAGCATGTCTAAATGTTTCTTACAAGCTTTCTGGTTTTCTAGTTGAATTGCACTGAGGTTCAGTGCCTGACCCACACTGGCTGTGCATAGTTAGAGCACAAGCATGAGACACCCAGACAATCTGAGACACCCAAGGGGTAAGGGGTAGGTAAATCTCTGCTTGCCAGGAGCTGCACCTGTACAGAAGTGTGCCTCTGCACTGGGCTCCTGATTGCACATGGATATATCATGGCAAAGTTGTACCACAAGACCCATGGCATAGGGGCAGAAGGGCATGGGGAAGCAGGGTGTCAGTTCCTTGCAGGAGCTACACTGCTTCAGTACTCTGTGTAATGGAAGATTACACACTGCTCTAGAGATTTGTGTGTTTAAAAAGTATTGAAAACCCCAAGAAGTATAAATATTTGTTTAAAATTTGGAGAACATGAATGACATTTAGAAGAAAAAGTTATGGCAGTCAAGTACTAGCAGGGAAACAACATTCTCAGTCTTAAAAGCTGGTTAATCCCACAGGAAAAAAAAAAAGTAGTAAGAAGATGTAGGGACCGAAAACTTAAATTCAAATAGAGTAATTGAGCCACAAATGGAACAATGAGAATAGAAACTGAAGAACAATAACAGTAGGGAATTCTGCATTCTCTTAATTATAAGTTGTGGGGAAAACAGAAGATGTTTCTCATACCTATGCCTCTGAAGAAGTACAACAGAAAGAAATTATGCGGTCATGAAGCAGGTGACAAAATTAATTATGAACAGTTTGAAAATAAAAAAAAACCATGGAGGCTTTGAGCCCAAACACTGTTTTTTATTTTTTAAATTTTTTTGGTAAAAATCATTCTGCATGTGGCATATCTTTAATACAGACTCGAAATATTTCATTCAACTCTCCAAAATTGTAAGGAAGTACTGCTCTGAGAGGGGAAAAAACCCATCAGAATTTAAGACAAATAAGTTTATTTTGGACTTGGCCTGTCTGCAAGAACACCTGGCTGTCTTCTACAGTGATAGCAGCCTGACAAGACCTGTCACTCCTCAGCACCAATACAAGGTGTATTAACACAAACGAGGGACTTTGCCAACTAAGGGGAAAGCATTACAGAAAACAGTACTTGCCTGATAAGAAATTCCTCTGCTCAGTTAAAAAGCAGGTTAATGCAGAGGATTGAGGGATGCCAAGCTGAAAGCACAGACCTGATGAACAGCAGAGGTATCATGAACCTTAAAGTCACAGAAAGCCTCTGCAGTTTATTTTTAAATTTCCAACAAAATCTCAAGTTTTCTCTTTCTGTGCATGTCAGACTACACTCACAGCTGAGTCTGTCACCCTATACACTCCATCTCTAGTGAGCAGTTTGGTCCGTAGTGGTTTTGCTGACTAACACATAGAAGGCAAATAAAAAACCACAAAACTCTATGCTCTGAATAGTTTGTGCAACCCACTGAGGACAATTCAGTAATGGGAGATGAGCACTCTCCTTGGCTTCCGAAACCTAGGAAATGCAAAAAGACCAAAACTCCCCCCCACAAAGCCAAAAAAACAAGAATGTGACATATTTTCTTTTTTAGAATTATTAAAAACATGCCTCTAGGTCTACATTGCTTCAAGACCTTCTAACCACTGATCAGACTTCACATAGCAAGTTCAATAAACAAAGTTACATCAGGACAATATTAACTACCCAATTCATAGGTGTACCCAGCCTCAGGTGAGAAATGCTGCCATTAGGGACTTAGCTCATGGGATTCTTGCCTGCATACCACATAGTGGTACTTGCTTTTCTCACCTCAGCAGCTCTCCTTGTGACAAAGGAGGAGAATAAGTGCAGGCTTATTCTCAGCCAGACATACTATACATCAGCTACATAGATTTCTCCTGCCCAAAATGCATCTGACAAACATCAGAATAAAGGAGGATGAGCTTGACTGCTGGGCAGGGCACACTGCAGAGGCTGCAGGAAAGCACACTTTCTTAAAACATCTGCAACCCTCAATATAACTCACCTGAGAGAAGTTTTACAATCACCTCCACTACTGCAAGACCAAATGCTGCTGAGAAATTAACACAATGAAAACCCAGCCAGATGCAAGTCCTTTGGAGTTCTCACAAACCTTGGCCATTTAATTAATAATTCTCCAATCCATGGCTTAGATTTTCTATTTGTTCATAAACTCAATTTACCATTTTTTAAAAAATTTATTCCTTTTTTCTTTTTTTTTTATCACAAGACAAAAATGTCTCTCTGCTTATCAAGTTCAACTCATTTTAACAGGTGCATTCTTTTTCTACATTGTTAACAATTGTACATTGTTAATTTTATTTTTTTTCTGATAGGAAAATTTATATTGCTCCCATCTTTGTCTTCTACAGGTAGCTTGGAGAAGGCACTATATTGATGAGAAGGCAGAAAGTACTTTTTCATAAAAATAACTAACTTTGACATATTACACCATAGAATAACTTTTTCATGTAGAAATCAGTAAGCTTTTATAGTAAAGTGTTCCATATAGCTACAGGCCTGTCTTTATTTAAAAACAAACAAACAAACAAAACAAAACAAAACAACGAAAAAAAACAACCCAAAGGAAAAACCAAACCAAACTCCAACACAATCAAAAACTAATTCCAACTTATCTCAGCTGCTGTCCTGTGACCATAAGTGATTGTGGCTGCACGGAGAAACTTAAACAGCTCATGATCTACAATTCTGCTATAAACGTTTTTCTCAAACTCTTTTTTTCTTTCTAATTCCACTTGCGTGGACTTTATTTCTGTGAAATCAGAAAATTATTTCTGTGACTTTAAAATAGAATTTATCACAACTACACAGTATTTGGAACTAGCTGCTAGTCCAGAGGTTGAGACACAATACCTACAAAATGTTACATTTTAATTAAGAGAGTTAGTTGTCTGGAACAAAAGAAGTCATTCTAAGTAATGGCTTAGTGACCAGGGGGTATCAAGTGATTTATCTAACTCTCTTCAGAGAGTTTGCAAGACCATTTTCATTGTCTTTTATTACTTGAAATGGAAAAAATAAAAGGATCAATTCTATATAAACATTAAAAATAAATATCTATAACATTGAAATTCAGGTAACTACATAGAGAATCAGTCACTGGAGAAAAAACAGCAACAAACAGAAACGGCAAATTGAACAGTAAGTTCACAATACTGCCTTAGGTAGACTACTGACATATTTCAACATAATATCTTTAATTTGCGGTCCACAAACAGGAATAGTATGTCACAAGCTCACTTCAAGTACTGTTTTAGCTTTGAGCACCTAATATATAAGGTTTGTGTCATAGATACAAAAAAGTCTGCAAGCTCATGCAGCTAAAATGTATTTAATTTAGGTGACGTGGCAGTTAGTGACCACCTAAAGTGCTGAAATAGGAATTATTTCAACAGTGAAAACTGCTAACTTCTGCATAGTGATGTTATATCCTATGCATCACCGTGGCATTTTATTCACCTTGATTTGAAACACCACCATGTTCATTTTATTATCTTCCTTTAAAATAAAGGAACAGTGTGCAGCTTCAGCATTGTCAGCAGAAACTGTAAACAAGGTTAAGAACATGACCAGCTTACATGTAAAAACAAAAAAAAAAGAGTCTGTCTAAAAATTGGAATATATCATCTCTCTACACAATTTATGATCAGGACACCTGCCTATTTTTTGAATGATAGTAGGCTATGTTACTATGGGAATCAATTAGAAGATTATGACACATTTTGTCAAAAAGATTGCATTGTGTTAAAGACATTTATGCAGCACACTCCTAGAGGAAAAATGAATAAATGTAAGAAAAAGAGGTGCCTATAATGAGAAGACATTCAAATTTTAAATAAAAAAATAAAAAAAAAATCAGCCAGCATAAATGAGTCAGCTGTAGAAACGTCTCCAGCAAAGAGTTGATCACAATGACTTCATTATCCACATGTATCAGTAATGCCCTCGAGATCTCAATGTTGAGATTACTGCTGGAAAGAAATATTTTATCTGCTTCATTGTCAGGAACCAGCAGGTTGAGAAAAAATTGAATGCCTTCTTCAAAATTGGTACCTCCCAAGAAAGAATTACTCTCAACTCCACAAGGCTTTGCAATTTCACAACGCTGCGATTGCATGCACATCCACATGCTGTCAATGGTGAGAAGGAATAAAATCAGAGATTACAGAATGACTGAAGAACAACAAAATATTGGTTTAGAGACTCCAAAATTTTCTTTTGCATGGTGATGCAATGTGTGATGGGAATATATTTATTTTCTAAGTATTTGGATTATTTTTTTATTTAATTTTAAGTCTGAACCAGTCCAGTAAAATGAGATTGTGAAGATTTTTTGCATTATTCTTATATCTGTTGATGCTGTAGTCATGCTCACACACTGAGAATACTGCCCAAACAAACTAAATATAGAAACTTTCTGACAGAAAAAAGTTACAGTGACATATTTATAATTAAACTTAAAAAATTTAAACTCCTGCAACAAAATCAAAGCATTTCAATAGAAGTCAGTGAAACATAAATAAATAAATAAATAAATAAATAAACAAATAAACAAGGGTGGGGGGGAGGGAAAGAACTAACACAGATTTACGCCTCACTAGCTCTACCTATCTATAAAACTTGAAAGCTAAAAAAATCCACCCAGACAGCACTCCTGGGTGACTTCCTGGAATTCTCCTGTATGCTTTATTTTGGAAGTCACATTATAACATGCCAGCACTAACACAATTTTTTTTTTTTTATCACCAGCTCTCCTCCGCGCCTTTTAAACAGCAGAGAAAAATGTGTCACATGGTTTTGGGACAGTAGCATCGTGAGACGGGATTCAAAACTGTATCACGGTCTATAAATGCAACAAGCTGTACACATCCTTGTACCAGAAGGGTACTGAACTCTAAAGTACCTGCACATGAGAGGAGTAGCTGGCATGGCTTTGCTTCCAAGCATTTACAGTTGTATTTAAAGAAATTACAGAACTTTAAGCATGTAAGATATGAGACTGATTTTACTGTAACCATTAACCTAAACCATGGGCTAAATC